>NC_068421.1:8583955-8613955 GCF_023373465.1 Oncorhynchus keta
ATTAGTTCTTGCCAAGGCAGCAGCTACTCTTCCTGGGGTTTTATTATGGATCCCCAGTAGTTCTTGCCAAGGCAGCAGCTACTCGTCCTGGGGTTTATTATTATTTTTCCACTTAGTTGGCTCTGGGATTCGAACCAGCAACCTTTTGGGTTACTGGCCCAAGGCTCTTAACCACAAGGAATTAGCTGCCACCCCAGTTAAAGATGAGGGAAATGGGGTCAACAACATCATTGCAGGGTATAATGGCAGTCACAGCCTTCAATAGGGAAGGAGATGGCCACAAGGAATTCTCAACAAGAAACATCATCGCAAACAAAGAATAGACACAACACCACAGATGTGTGTTTGTATAAAAGAGATTTACTTCAATTATCACACCTCGGGTGCAGGAGAATAATCATACAGCTCATTTTAATAACAACACTTCATTGTTCATTACAGTGATATTGCTTCTCCATGTTGCGTAAAGGGACAACGTGACAAGACAGAAGAAAACAAAATGGAGAACAGAAATCGTCAAAGGGGAAAACAAGCAAAACCGAGGCCAATGAAAAGCAGGTTCAGAACATGTCTGGACCAACCAAGTGCTAGCTGGGGTAAACAATCGATCTCCTAACCATCCCCTAAACAACAACAACACACTGAAACACTAACCAACCAAGTGCTAGCTGGGGTAAACAATCGATCTCCTAACCATCCCCTAAACAACAACAACACACTGAAACACTAACAAGTGAATTGGGATAAAGGTGAAGACTTCAAGACAACAAATTGTTGTCGATTGAAATGAATAAATGACACACACATGATTGGTTCAAGCCACCTAAAGCACGTTGAAGCTTTGTGAAGAGGTAAGGATGAACCTCCTCACATTTTGGTTTACAAAGCACTCTGGGTAAAGGGTGTAGAGTTTTTCAACAAAAGTTAATTTCATCTTAACGGCTGATATCATATTTATAAGAAGATTAAATAAAAAGTGTCTTAGCTTGTGAATGATACCATCACGGTCACCTAATATTCCCCAGTTTACAAATGTCTCATTCATCCCCCCTCATCTCCCGTTACTTATCCCCAGGTCATTCATCCCTCCTCCTCTCCCCTGTAACTATTCCCCAGGTCATTCATCCCCCTCATCTCCCGTTACTTATCCCCAGGTCATTCATCCCCCCTCATCTCCCGTTACTTATCCCCAGGTCATTCATCCCCCCTCATCTCCCCTGTAACTATTCCCCAGGTCATTCATCCCTCCTCATCTCCCCTGTAACTATTCCCCAGGTCATTCATCCCCCCTCATCTCCCCTGTAACTATTCCCCAGGTCATTCATCCCTCCTCCTCTCCCCTGTAACTAATCCCCAGGTCATTCACCCCCCCCTCATCTCCCGTTACTTATCCCCAGGTCATTCATCCCCCTCATCTCCCCTGTAACTAATCCCCAGGTCATTCATCCCCCTCATCTCCCCTGTAACTATTCCCCAGGTCATTCATCCCCCTCATCTCCCCTGTAACTATTCCCCAGGTCATTCATCCCTCCTCCTCTCCCCAGTAACTAATCCCCAGGTCATTCACCCCCTCATCTCCGTTACTTATCCCCAGGTCGTTTGCTGTAAATGAGAACGTGTTCACAGTCAACTAAACCTGATAAAATAACGGCTACATTTAAAAATGTATTTTTATAAATATGTGGATTTTGTGCAGTGAAACAAAACCATTCTTATTTTGTTGTGATTTTAACTTGAAAAATACTTTAATCTCTGTCTACAACTGCTTTTTTTCTCCATAACAGAGACCCATTAGTGTGACCTGGTCAGAAATGAAAACCCGAAAGAAACAGGAAAAGTTGACTTGGTAATCTCATTATGAAAATCCATTGTCCAAACCACAAGTAGCCAGCCAATGATCGGACAGAAAGACAGTTTATTGAAAAGGAAGTGCAGGGTTGGAGTTAAACAAATATTTCAATTCTCTTCAATGTTTTCCAATTAGAAACATTTATGAATTTGGGTTTACTTACTGAATTGACAGAAATTGACCCCAACCCTGGTCCAGTGCCTTTTACTAACTGGGCAAATTCTACCCAGTCTCCTCATCCAGCTACGGACAGAGCAGAACCAGTAGAGACAAACAAGGCAGAAAGAAAATTATTATGTTCAAGTACTTATATATATATATAAGTACTTGAACATAATAATTTTATATATATATGAGGGTGTGTGCATCAACTAACAGCCTGAAAAAGGAGAGTTCCACGAGGACACAGATAGGGGCCCGATAAACAAATACAGACTCTCAGTGTAACATGTATTGTGCTTTGTGTGTGTGTGCTGTGTGTGTGTGCTGTGATATCTAAAACTATTTTTCATCTTACAATAAAAATCCACTTCAATAACATCTGTCTTTAAAAAGTATTAGAAAACACATTATTTTCCTTCTTTGTCTTCTCCTTCCTCTTAGTCCTGCTATGGAAGCCCAGTGTTGTGGTCCAGACCTCATCTACAACCACATACCACTAACTAACTACTTCAACAGAGCGAACGATAATAATGCTTTACAAAATCGGGAGACTTGATATGATATACAGCATCTGTACAGTGTATAGAATCATCTGATTTAGATTTATAGAAAAATATCTGGGTGAAAAGTTGTCGATCACCCCCCCCCCCAAGCTCCCCCCCACATCAAATTAAGCAAAAACATCAAACTGTTTGGTTGTAAAGCCAGATGAGAATATTGAACATTCACAGACAAGACAACTGACAACCTTTCCTTCAGACTAGGGCACGGTCGTGTTGGTTTCCTTCTTTACTGGACTAATCTACAGGTAGAACAGTATATATCTAAAAACTTGACTTTGTTTTCCACGCTAAAATCTCCTAGAACACAAGTGTAAACCCCCCACTCCTCCCTTGTCCTTAATCGATGAATTAAAGGTCACTAATTAGTAAGGAACTCCCCTCACCTGGTCGTCTAGGTCTTAACTGAAAAGGAAAACACTAAAACGAGCAGACACTAGGTCCTCCACGGAATGAGTTTGACACCCCTATCCTAGAGGAAACGGTCGTGTGAATGACCCCATCCAAAACATGCACATCAACACCTCCTCTACAGAATCTATTGAATTCTACCAAACTTGACACTTTAAAAAAAAAACATTTGACATTTAAAAATAAAAAAATTTGACAGCAAAATTAAAAGTGATGAGAACGTAAATAAATCGAAGGCACCAAAATATGAAGACGATTATTCAATTATTTATTTGTTCTTCTTGTTCTATTGTCTATGGAAAATGATTCGAGCGAGACCAGTCCATTGGTAAGGGGATGAGGAGAGGTCAGTGTAAGGATGAGGAGAGGTCAGTGTAAGGGATGAGGAGAGGTCAGTGTAAGGGGGATGAGGGGAGGGGATGAGGAGAGGTCAGTGTAGGGGATGAGGAGAAGGTCAGTGTAGGGATGAGGAGAGGTCTGTCAGTAGGGGATGAGGAGAGGTCAGTGTAGGGATGAGGAGAGGTCAGTGTAGGGGATGAGGAGAGGTCAGTGTAGGGGATGAGGAGAGGTCAGTGTAGGGATGAGGAGAGGTCAGTGTAAGGGATGAGGGAGAGGTCAGTAAGGGATGAGGAGAGGTCAGTGTAGGGGATGAGGAGAGGTCAGTCAGTGTAGGGGATGAGGAGAGGTCTGTGTAGGGATGATGAGAGGTCAGTGTAGGGGATGAGGAGAGGTCAGTGTAGGGGATGAGGAGAGGTCAGTGTAGGGGATGAGGAGAGGTCAGTGTAGGGGATGAGGAGAGGTCAGTGTAAGGGATGAGGAGAGGTCAGTGTAGGGGATGAGGAGAGGTCAGTGTAGGGGATGAGGAGAGGTCAGTGTAGGGGATGAGGAGAGGTCAGTGTAGGGGATGAGGAGAGGTCAGTGTAGGGGATGAGGAGAGGTCAGTGTAGGGGATGAGGAGAGGTCAGTGTAGGGGATGAGGAGAGGTCAGTGTAGGGGATGAGGAGAGGTCAGTGTAGGGGATGAGGAGAGTTCAGTGTAGGGGATGAGGAGAGGTCTGTGTAGGGGATGAGGAGAGGTCGGTGTAGGGGATGAGGAGAGGTCAGTGTAGGGGATGAGGAGAGGTCAGTGTATGGGATGAGGAGAGGTCAGTGTAAGGGATGAGGAGAGGTCTGTGTAGGGGATGAGGAGAGGTCAGTGTAAGGGATGAGGAGAGGTCAGTGTAGGGGATGAGGAGAGGTCAGTGTAAGGGATGAGGAGAGATCAGTGTAAGGGATGAGGAGAGGTCAGTGTAAGGGATGAGGAGAGGTCAGTGTAGGGGATGAGGAGAGGTCAGTGTAGGGGATGAGGAGAGGTTAGTGTAGGGGATGAGGAGAGGTCAGTGTAAGGGATGAGGAGAGGTCAGTGTAGGGGATGAGGAGAGGTCAGTGTAGGGGATGAGGAGAGGTCAGTGTAAGGGATGAGGAGAGGTCAGTGTAAGGGATGAGGAGAGGTCAGTGTAAGGGATGAGGAGAGGTCAGTGTAAGGGATGAGGAGAGGTCAGTGTAAGGGATAAGGAGAGGTCAGTGTAGGGGATGAGGAGAGATCAGTGTAAGGGATGAGGAGAGGTCAGTGTAAGGGATGAGGGGAGGTCAGTGTAGGGGATGAGGAGAGGTCAGTGTAGGGGATGAGGAGAGGTCAGTGTAAGGGATGAGGAGAGGTCAGTGTATGGGATGAGGAGAGGTCAGTGTAGGGGATGAGGAGAGGTCAGTGTAGGGGATGAGGAGAGGTCAGTGTAGGGGATGAGGAGAGGTCAGTGTAAGGGATGAGGAGAGGTCTGTGTAGGGGATGAGGAGAGGTCAGTGTAGGGGATGAGGAGAGGTCAGTGTAGGGGATGAGGTGAGGTCAGTGGAAGGGATGAGGAGAGGTCAGTGTAGGAGATGAGGAGAGGTCAGTGTAGGGGATGAGGAGAGGTCAGTGTAGGGGATGAGGAGAGGTCAGTGGAAGGGATGAGGAGAGGTCAGTGTATGGGATGAGGAGAGGTCAGTGTAGGGGATGGGGAGAGGTCAGTGTAGGGGATGAGGAGAGGTCAGTGTAGGGGATGAGGAGAGGTCAGTGTAGGGGACGAGGAGAGGTCAGTGTAGGGGATGAGGAGAGGTCAGTGTAGGAGATGAGGAGAGGTCAGTGTAGGGGATGAGGAGAGGTCAGGGAACCAATTGGAAAGCAGCTGGTTAAGTCTCTGTAATGGCCGTCTGGCACGGGGAAGTGTGGCCAGTCAAACAGTCCCTGACTACATCATACTGACCTCTGACCTGACACAGACGGCATCCTAGAGTCTCACATTACTACCCGTTTCAGCACTCATTTGGTTTCCGTGGCGATAGAAAAGACTATTGAATGTGAGTCTTTCAGATCAGAATATGGCTAAAGAGACCACACGGCCCAGCATGCTGAAGGGTTTTGGTTTAGAACCAATGGAGAGAAGACCTGAAATTCTTTAAAGAGAGTTGACCTACAGGCCATTGATCGTCAGTAGAGTAGACCTACAGGCCATAGATAGTCAGTAGAGTAGACCTACAGGACATAGATAGTCAGTAGAGTAGACCTACAGGACATAGATAGTCAGTAGAGTAGACCTACAGGCCAGATAGTCAGTAGAGTAGACCTACAGGCCAGATAGTCAGTAGAGTAGACCTACAGGCCATATTCAGTAGAGTAGACCTACAGGCCATAGATAGTCAGTAGAGTAGACCTACAGGCCAGATAGTCAGTAGAGTAGACCTACAGGACATAGATAGTCAGGAGAGTAGACCTACAGGACATAGATAGTCAGGAGAGTAGACCTACAGGACATAGATAGTCAGGAGAGTAGACCTACAGGCCATAGATAGTCAGTAGAGTAGACCTACAGGCCATTGATAGTCAGTAGAGTAGACCTACAGGACATAGATAGTCAGTAGAGTAGACCTACAGGACATAGATAGTCAGTAGAGTAGACCTACAGGACATAGATAGTCAGTAGAGTAGACCTACAGGACATAGATAGTCAGTAGAGTAGACCTACAGGACATAGATAGTCAGTAGAGTAGACCTACAGGACATAGATAGTCAGTAGAGTAGACCTACAGGCCAGATAGTCAGTAGAGTAGACCTACAGGACATAGATAGTCAGTAGAGTAGACCTACAGGCCAGATAGTCAGTAGAGTAGACCTACAGGCCATAGATAGTCAGTAGAGTAGACCTACAGGACATAGATAGTCAGTAGAGTAGACCTACAGGCCAGATAGTCAGTAGAGTAGACCTACAGGACATAGATAGTCAGGAGAGTAGACCTACAGGACATAGATAGTCAGGAGAGTAGACCTACAGGACATAGATAGTCAGTAGAGTAGACCTACAGGCCATAGATAGTCAGTAGAGTAGACCTACAGGCCAGATAGTCAGTAGAGTAGACCTACAGGACATAGATAGTCAGGAGAGTAGACCTACAGGACATAGATAGTCAGGAGAGTAGACCTACAGGACATAGATAGTCAGGAGAGTAGACCTACAGGCCATAGATAGTCAGTAGAGTAGACCTACAGGCCATTAATAGTCAGTAGAGTAGACCTACAGGACATAGATAGTCAGTAGAGTAGACCTACAGGACATAGATAGTCAGTAGAGTAGACCTACAGGACATAGATAGTCAGTAGAGTAGACCTACAGGACATAGATAGTCAGTAGAGTAGACCTACAGGACATAGATAGTCAGTAGAGTAGACCTACAGGCCATAGATAGTCAGTAGAGTAGACCTACAGGCCATAGATAGTCAGTAGAGTAGACCTACAGGACATAGATAGTCAGGAGAGTAGACCTACAGGACATAGATAGTCAGTAGAGTAGACCTACAGGCCATTAATAGTCAGTAGAGTAGACCTACAGGCCATAGATAGTCAGTAGAGTAGACCTACAGGCCATAGATAGTCAGTAGAGTAGACCTACAGGACATAGATAGTCAGTAGAGTAGACCTACAGGCCATAGATAGTCAGTAGAGTAGACCTACAGGACATAGATAGTCAGTAGAGTAGACCTACAGGACATAGATAGTCAGTAGAGTAGACCTACAGGACATAGATAGTCAGTAGAGTAGACCTACAGGCCATTAATAGTCAGTAGAGTAGACCTACAGGCCATAGATAGTCAGTAGAGTAGACCTACAGGCCATTGATAGTCAGTAGAGTAGACCTACAGGCCATAGATAGTCAGTAGAGTAGACCTACAGGCCATTAATAGTCAGTAGAGTAGACCTACAGGCCATTAATAGTCAGTAGAGTAGACCTACAGGCCATTGATAGTCAGTAGAGTAGACCTACAGGACATAGATAGTCAGTAGAGTAGACCTACAGGCCATAGATAGTCAGTAGAGTAGACCTACAGGACATAGATATCAGTAGAGTAGACCTACAGACAGAGATAGTCAGTAGAGTAGACCTACAGTATATAGATAGTCAGTAGAGTAGACCTACAGGCCATAGTAATAAGATGCAGACATGTAGGAAATACCATTGTACAGTATTACAGATTTGTTGTATATCACATTTCTCATTGGGGGATGGACTTAGAACTCTGGTAATGCTTTTTTGGTTTAGAACCAATGGAGAGAGAAGTCCTGAAATTCTTTAATGAGATTGGCTGAGGAGACCACACAGCCCAGCATGTTGAAGGGTTTTGGTTTAGAACCGAGTCCCCTGGGTGCTGCTGGCTAAGTGCACCAGGTGTGGTCACGTCACCAGGTGTGGTCACTGTCACCAGGTGTCGCGACTGGCTCCAGGTGTGGTCACTGTCACCAGGTGTGGTCACTGTCACCAGGTGTGGTCACTGTCACCCAGGTGTGGTCACTGTCACCAGGTGTCGCGACTGTCACCAGGGTGTGGTCACTGTCACCAGGTGTGGTCACTGTCACCAGGTGTGGTCACTGTCACCAGGTGTGGTCACTGTCACCAGGTGTCGCGACTGTCACCAGGTGTGGTCACTGTCACCAGGTGTGGTCACTGTCACCAGGTGTGGTCACTGTCACCAGGTGTCGCGACTGTCACCAGGTGTGGTCACTGTCCAGGTGTGGTCACTGTCACCAGGTGTGGTCACTGTCACCAGGTGTGGTCACTGTCACCAGGTGTGGTCACTGTCACCAGGTGGTCACTGTCACCAGGTGTCGCGACTGTCACCAGGTGGTCACTGTCACCAGGGTGGTCACTGTCACCAGGTGTGGTCACTGTCACCAGGTGTGGTCACTGTCACCAGGTGTCGCGACTGTCACCAGGTGTGGTCATCTGTCACCAGGTGTGGTCACTGTCACCAGGTGTGGTCACTGTCACCAGGTGTGGTCACTGTCACCAGGTGTGGTCACCCACACACAGTATGCAAAAGAAGCAGTGTTGTGCTGGGTTGCAGGTCATGAGTAAAGAGCCTGTGCTTGGTTTGGAACCATGTGTGAAAAGGCATACATTTCCCAGAGTTCCCTGGAGTGCTGAGCTGAAGAGGAGGGGTTTGCTTAGCAGCCCCCCACCCCACCACCACCCCAGTCACAGTAAGTGCTTGGTGTATGCATGGATAGGTCTGTTATGGTTGCTACGGATACGGGCTGTTTCTACCACTGCATAACAACAGTTATTTATTTACAGTATCTGATCAATCAATAACAGTGTTATGATGGATAATGCTTTGGAGCTTGGCGAGGCCACAGACTCTGTAACGTATCGGACAGACAACACAACAGACACCGACAGACACGACTCTATAAAAGAAGAAGACTACCATATTTCCTTAAATAGATACTCTTTAAATCTCAATTTGGCAGAGATGATTCCCTGGGCTGGGATCAGACAAGACTAGTTTTCATTGAGTTTATAATGATATTTACCAGACACCATTTTGACAAAACCATAGCGACTAACAGGAAAAGGAAACGGCAGCAGCAGGGTACTGCGATTCCTCTAAAAACAAACCTACTGTACATCAAGGCTGCCTGCATGACCTCAGAGTTTATTGCACTGTGTTTTTCAGACAGTAACAGTGCATGTGGAGCCTGTGAAGGGTATAACGTATACCCTGAAGACAGCATGAGAGGAGACATGGAGAGATGTAGATATTCTGTGATCTGGGAGATAGTGCTAGTAGATATTACAGTTGAAGTCGGAAGTTTACAATCACCTGAGCCAACTACATTTAAACTCAGTTTTTCCACAAATCCTGACATTTAATCCTTGTCTTAGGTCAGTTAGGATCACCACTTTATTTTAGGAATATGAAATGTCAGAATAATAGTAGAGATAATGATATATTTCAGATTTGATTTCTTTCATCACATTCCCAATGGGTCAGAAGTTTACATACACTCAATTAGTATTTGGTAGCATTGCCTTTAAATTGTTTAACTTGCGTCAAACGTTTTGGGTAGCCTTCCATAAGCTTCCCACAATAAGTTGGGTGAATTTTGGCCCATTCCTCCTGACAGAGCTGGTGTAACTGAGTCAGGTTTGTAGGCCTCCTTGCTCGCACACGCTTTTCCAGTTCTGCCCACAAATTTTATATGATTGATGTCAGAGGTTTGGGATGGCCACTCCAATAATTTGACTTTGTTGTCCTTAAGCCATTTTGCCACAACTTTGGAAGTATGCTTGAGGTCATTGTCCATTTGGAAGACCCATTTGCGACCAAGCTTCAATTTCCTGACTGATGTCTTGAGATGTTGCTTCAATATATCCACCTAATTTTCCTTCCTCATGATGCCATCTATTTTGTGAAGTGCACCAGACCCTCCTGCAGCAAAGCACCCCCACAACATGATGCTGCCACCCCCATGCTTCACTGTTTGGATTGTGTTCTTCACTTTTCCTCCAAACATAACGATGGTCAAACAGTTCTACTTTCGTTTCTTCAGACCAGAGGACATTTCCCCAAAAAGTATGTTGCTTTGTCCCCATATGCAGTTCCAAACCGTAGTCTGGCTTTTTTATGATGGTTTTGGAACAGTGGCTTCTTCCTTGCTGAGCGACCTAATTGGGTTATGTCGATAAAGGACTTGTTTTATTGTGGATATAGATACTTTTGTACCTGTTTCCTCCAGCATCTTCACAAGGTCCTTTGCTGTTGTTTCTGGGATTGATTTGCACTTTTTGCACCAAAGTACATTCATCTCTAGAAGACAGAACGCGTCTCCTTCCTGAGCGGTATGACGGCTGTGTGGTCCCAGTGTGTTTATACTTGCGTACTATTGTTTATACAGATGGAGGTGGTGCCTTCAGGCGTTTGGACATTGCTCCCAAGGATGAACCAGACTTGTGGAGGTCTACCATTTATATTCTGAGGTCTTTGCTGATTTCTTTTGATTTCCCCATGATGTCAAGCAAAGAGGCACTGAGTTTGAAGGTAGGCCTTGAAATACATCCACAGGTACACCTCCAATTGACTCAAATTATGTCAATTAGCCTATCAGAAGCTTCTAAAGCCATGACATTTTCTGGAATTTTCCAAGCTGTTTAAAGGCACAGTCAACTTAGTGTATGTAAACTTCTGAACCACTGGAATTGTGATACAGTGAATTATAAGTGAAATAATCTGTCTGTAAACAATTGTTGGAAAGATGACTTGTGTCATGCACAAAGTAGATGTTCTAACCGACTCGCCAAATCTATAGTTTGTGAACAAGAAATTTGTGGAGTGGTTGAAAAACGAGTTTTAATGACTCCAACCTAAGTGTATGTAAACTTCTGACTTGAACTGTATGTGATCTAGGAGATATTCTGTGATCTAGGAGATAGAGCTCGTAGATATTCTGCGATCTAGGAGATACTCTGTAATCTAGGAGATACTCTGTAATCTAGGAGATACTCTGTAATCTAGGAGATACTCTGTGATCTAGGAGATACTCTCTAATCTAGGAGATACTCTGTAATCTAGGAGATACTCTGTAATCTAGGATATACTCTGTGATCTAGGATATACTCTGTGATATAGGAGATACTCTGTAATCTTGGAGATATTCTGTATTCTTGGAGATATTCTGTGATCTAGGAGATAGAGCTTGTAGATACTCTGTAATCTAGGAGATACTCTGTGATCTAGGAGATACTCTGTGATATAGGAGATACTCTGTGATATAGGAGATACTCTGTAATCTTGGAGATATTCTGTGATCTAGGAGATACTCTGTGATCTAGGAGATACTCTGTGATATAGGAGATACTCTGTAATCTTGGAGATATTCTGTGATCTAGGAGATAGAGCTTGTAGATACTCTGTAATCTAGGAGATACTCTGTGATCTAGGAGATAGCGCTCGTAGATATTCTGTGATATAGGAGATACTCTGTAATCTAGGAGATACTCTGTAATCTAGGAGATACTCTGTAATCTAGGAGATACTCTGTGATCTAGGAGATACTCTGTGATCTAGGAGATACTCTGTAATCTAGGAGATACTCTGTAATCTAGGAGATACTCTGTGATCTAGGAGATACTCTGTGATCTAGGAGATATTCTGTGATCTAGGAGATAGAGCTTGTAGATACTCTGTAATCTAGGAGATACTCTGTAATCTAGGAGATACTCTGTGATCTAGGAGTTACTCTGTGATCTAGGAGATTCTCTGTGATCTAGGAGATACTCTGTGATCTAGGAGATATTCTGTGATCTAGGAGATAGAGCTTGTAGATACTCTGTAATCTAGGAGATACTCTGTAATCTAGGAGATACTCTGTGATCTAGGAGCTACTCTGTGATCTAGGAGATACTCTGTGATCTAGGAGATACTCTGTGATTTGGAATGTTAAGAGATACGTACATCTAGAAGACAAGATCGGAGTATCATTTGATTCAACGATAAAGAGCATGAGCGTTGTCAGGGAAACGGTTAATGCCTCTGAACATGTACCGTAGATTACAATTATTTTAAAAACAAATATAAATGACACTTCCAAAAAACCTTCAGAATTCATCAATATACAAACATATGAGAACTAACTACATCTTGTAAATATTACCCAATACTGCCGGCAGTCTATCAGTAAAAATTAAAATGTAAAAAGGTCTTGCCCTCAGGTAAACCCCTTACGCAATAATAACATCAAATAATAAGACAAGTGAAAAACTCAGCACCTATAAATAAGTTGAATAAAAACCAAACTATACGTACGATATGACCATAAAGAGTCTACAGTAAAATAATAATAATATCACATAACTTCATAATGAGCGTTATCATTATTATTATTATTACCCATAAAGCAACAGCTTATAATAGAAAGGGTGGCTGGCAGTTGTGCTCTTAAGTACGAGAAACGACCCCAATCAGAACAATAAAACACACTGACACACACAGCATGGGGAGACAGTGGGCTGACAGGGACAGAGAGAGGTTGTTTAGGAGGGATAAGGGAGGGAGAAGAGAGAGAGAGAGAAGGAGGGGGTGGGAGAGAGGGAGAGAGAGGGGGAGGGAGAGAGGGAGAGGGAGAGAGAGAGGGAAGGAAGGAAGGGAGAGAGGGAGGGGTAAGGGAGAGAGGGAGTTTTGTATGTCTGGTACGGAGTAGAGTCTGGTATGGAGTAGAGTCTGGTATGGAGTAGAGTCTGGTACGGAGTAGGGGCCGGTATGGAGTAGGGGCCGGTATGGAGTAGAGTCTGGTATGGAGTAGGGGCCGGTATGGAGTAGAGTCTGGTACGGAGTAGAGTCTGTTACGGAGTAGAGTCTGGTACGGAGTAGAGTCTGGTACGGAATAGAGTCTGGTATGGAGTAGAGTCTGGTATGGAGTAGAGTCTGGTACGGAATAGAGTCTGGTATGGAGTAGAGTCTGGTATGGAGTAGAGTCTGGTATGGAGTAGAGTCTGGTACGGAGTAGAGTCTGGTATGGAGTAGAGTCTGGTATGGAGTAGAGTCTGGTACGGAGTATAGTCTGGTACGGAGTAGAGTCTGGTACGGAATAGAGTCTGGTATGGAGTAGAGTCTGGTACGGAGTATAGTCTGGTACGGAGTAGAGTCTGGTACGGAATAGAGTCTGGTATGGAGTAGAGTCTGGTATGGAGTAGAGTCTGGTACGGAGTAGAGTCTGGTACGGAGTAGAGTCTGGTACGGAATAGAGTCTGGTATGGAGTAGAGTCTGGTATGGAGTAGAGTATGGTATGGAGTAGAGTATGGTATGGAGTAGAGTCTGGTATGGAGTAGAGTCTGGTACGGAGTAGAGTCTGGTACGGAATAGAGTCTGGTATGGAGTAGAGTCTGGTATGGAGTAGAGTATGGTATGGAGTAGAGTCTGGTATGGAGTAGAGTCTGGTACGGAGTAGGGGCCGGTATGGAGTAGGGCTTTAGTAAAAGCCCCTGTATGAAGTCCCAAACTGTTCCCCTGTCTCTCTGTATTCAGATTAACACGAGACTTCCAGTACAGATGATACTGTGTTGCTTAGTCCAGTTCCCCTGATTTTCACCTGGATAAATGTTTCGTGAGGAAAACATTGGCAGACACACACTAGGTGAGAGAAGGTTGGTTAAACTGTGATGTGTACACTTACTTACTCAGAACAAATGACAACATATCACTACGTTAACTACCTTATGTTATTTCATCATAAACTATAACGTTTAACCGTGAGTTAAACATGTTTCATTTGGAAGTAGAAACAGTAACCCTCTCTAACTTGCAATTTCTTAACGGCAACCACATCGCTATATATATATATATATATATATATATATATATATATATATATATATATATATATAAAATAAACTTTGTTGGAGGACACTAGGGGAAGAAAAAGGTGGTTCCTCTTCAGTTGAGTGGTACACTAGAGATCCCGCCGCCAGGCACCATCACATGGCTGCTAGCAGGACCACAGGGGTCAAAGGTCATTCTTCCTCAGTAACTATGGAAACGTGGCCTTTTCTTGGATTTTTTTTTTTTTAGGTTTTGATTGTTCTCTTCAGCGGAATCATCTTGTTCCACACACACACACACACACACACACACACACACACACACACACACACACACACACACACACACACACACACACACACACACACACACACACACACACACACACACACACACACACACGATGTAACAAGGTTAAAAAGTCAAGCTGCTCTTACAAGAACACATACCAGTAGAGAAGAGAAAAAGGCAAAAGGTTTGTAACAGTCACAGGACAGTGTGGGAAGAGAGGAGTCTGGACATTCTATGTGAGGACACTGTGTGAGGTCACTGTGTGAGGTCACTGTGTGAGGACAGGACACGGATGTTTATCTTCAAAACGAACACGTTAAACATTCTCCTCCTGTGAGTGTCCATCCTTTAAAAAGCCCCTAGTCCAGCTCTGGGAGAAACCCAGGTCAGATCTGTCTGTCTGTGGTGCATTCGGGCCAGTAATTGGCGGTGTTTGGGGGTACCTGCCAGTAATTGGTGGTGTTTGGGGTACCTGCCAGTAATTGGTGGTGTTTGGGGTACCTGCCAGTAATTGGTGGTGTTTGGGGGTACCTGCCAGTAATTGGTGGTGTTTGGGGTACCTGCCAGTAATTGGTGGTGTTTGGGGTACCTGCCAGTAATTGGTGGTGTTTGGGGTATCTGCCAGTAATTGGTGGTGTTTGGAGGTACCTGCCAGTAATTGGTGGTGTTTGGGGGTACCTGCCAGTAATTGGTGGTGTTTGGAGGTACCTGCCAGTATTGGTGGTGTTTGGAGGTACCTGCCAGTAATTGGTGGTGTTTGGGGGTACAGTACCTGCCAGTAATTGGTGGTGTTTGGGGTACCTGCCAGTAATTGGTGGTGTTTGGGGATACCTGCCAGTAATTGGTGGTGTTTGGGGGATACCTGCCAGTAATTGGTGGTGTTTGGGGTACCTGCCAGTAATTGGTGGTGTTTGGGGTACCTGCCAGTAATTGGTGGTGTTTGGGGGTACCTGCCAGTAATTGGTGGTGTTTGGGGGTACCTGCCAGTAATTGGTGGTGTTTGGGGGTACCTGCCAGTAATTGGTGGTGTTTGGGGATACCTGCCAGTAATTGGTGGTGTTTGGGGGTACAGTACCTGCCAGTAATTGGTGGTGTTTTGAGGTACCTGCCAGTAATTGGTGGTGTTTGGAGGTACAGTACCTGCCAGTAATTGGTGGTGTTTGGGGTACCTGCCAGTAATTGGTGGTGTTTGGGGGTACAGTACCTGGCCAGTAATTTGTGGTGTTTGGGGTACAGTACCTGCCAGTAATTGGTGGTGTTTGGGGTACAGTACCTGCCAGTAATTGGTGGTGTTTGGTGGTACAGTACCTGCCAGTATTGGTGGTGTTTGGGGTACCTGCCAGTAATTGGTGGTGTTTGGGGGTACCTGCCAGTAATTGGTGGTGTTTGGGGATACCTGCCAGTAATTGGTGGTGTTTGGGGGTACAGTACCTGCCAGTAATTGGTGGTGTTTGGGGGTACCAGTAATTGGTGGTGTTTGGGATACCTGCCAGTAATTGGTGGTGTTTGGGGGTACTTCCAGTATTGGTGGTGTTTGGGGGTACCTGCCAGTAATTGAGGTGTTTGGGGGTACAGTAAGCTCCTGTGGCCAGCAGAGCGACTAAGTGATTCTCCGTAAGAAAGAAGAAGAAAACTCAGTATTCAGAGAGCCTGAGATTCCCTCATTTTTGTCTTCTAAGTGTTCATTATATCTTCTTCTATATCTTGGTTTGGCAACCACTTTCTCCTTTCTCTCAGGAAAGAGACTGTGTATAAAAATGGCCAATGAGCTTGGCTTGGGCCGTGCCCTCTTCTGTCCAATAGGAGAAGACCAGGGGGACAGTCAGAGGGCAGAGGTTGTGAGGTCACGAGAAAGGGGTGTGGGGAGGTTCAGAACTCCCACTCAGACGGGTCTTCCTTGCCGGCAGCCTTCTCCAGTCTGTGGATGATATTGTCGAGGTTGGCAGCTTTTCTTCCTGCGCAGGGTATTGTCCCTGGGGTTCCTAGCCGGGGTTGAGGTGTGACTGGAGGGGGCTGAGAGAGAGAGAGACCTGCCTCAGGTAGACTGAAGAGGTTCCCGTTGCTGCTGGAGACCGCCCGACCGAGCCTGAGGTAGTGCAGTTTCTCTGGGCAGGGGATCCACCTGACACCCGGCTTCAACCCTGACCTCCATGTCCTG
The DNA here is from genome assembly GCF_023373465.1 of Oncorhynchus keta. Classification (NCBI taxonomy): domain Eukaryota; kingdom Metazoa; phylum Chordata; class Actinopteri; order Salmoniformes; family Salmonidae; genus Oncorhynchus; species Oncorhynchus keta. The sequence goes on from NC_068421.1 coordinate 8,600,053, forward strand.
GTTCTCAGGGGCTCCTCTGTGCCTCCCGTGGTGCCCCTCCACTGTGCCGTCTGACTCTGTCCCATCACAGCTGTCCCCCTCCCTGCTTTAGCTGCTGCCGCTGACCCTGCTGCCTGAATCTCCTCTATGAAGAGCTCCTGCGGATACGAGACCTGGGGAGGGACGGGAGAGCAGGGGGTTAAATACTAGGTTGGGCGATATTACGATGGTATCATCGATGGTGAAGACATCAGGATGTGACAGACTATATGGTTTAGCTTATTTGAACTTGACTGGCGCCGTGCGTACAAAACCCTGTTCACAGCAGTAATTAGCCTATTCCTATTGGCTATCGCCTATTTCAATCAATACACTATATACAGAATGCAAGAAATTAATGTAGGAGCAGAGAATTCAACCAAAGCAGCGCAAAATGTCCAAAAAGAAAATATTGTTTCTCTCCGTCAGACTATAGCCATATATATATATATATATAATTTTTATAAACAGACACTCCTTAACTATATTGTGTCTAACTGTTTAAAAAATAAATAAAAGTAGCCTATATTTCCCTCTCTGTTGTTAGTTTTTCTATAGTTTTATGAGTTAAGACGGTAGACTGCTTCTATCCAGCCCATGACGTCACTACAGAAAGACAGTTCCTCATCAGAGACAGGCACGCCACAGACAGAGACTGAATATATACACACACACACCCAGACACCAACACACCCAGACGCCAACACACCTACACAGCCAGACACCCACACAGCCAGACACCAACACACATACACAGCCAGACACCAACACATCTAGACACCCAGACACCAACACACCCAGACACCCTCCAATACACCCAGACACCCTCCAACACACCCAGACACCTAAACACCCAGACACCTAAACACCCACACACCCAGACACCTAAACACCCAGACACCAACACACCCAGACACCTAAACACCCAGACACCTAAACACCCAGACACCAACACACCTAAACACCCAGACACCTAAACACCCAGACACCAACACACCCAGACACCAACACACCTAGACACATAAACACCCAGACACCAACACACCCAGACACCAACACACCTAGACACCAACACACCTAGACACCCAGACACCAACACATCCAGACACCAATACACCCAGACACCTAAACACCCAGACACCTAAACACCCAGACACCTAAACACCCAGACACCTAAACACCCAGACACCTAAAAACACCCAGACACCAACACACCCAGACACCAACACACCCAGACACCTAAACATCCAGACACCTAAACATCCAGACACCTAAACACCCAGACACCAACACACCCAGACACCTAAAAACACCCAGACACCTAAACACCCAGACACCAACACACCCAGACACCTAAAAACACCCAGACACCTAAAAACACCCAGACACCTAAAAACACCCAGACACCTAAAAACACCCAGACACCTAAACACCCAGACACCAACACACCCAGACACCTAAACACCCAGACACCAACACACCCAGACACCTAAACATCCAGACACATAAACACCCAGACACCAACACACCCAGACACCTAAACACCCAGACACCTAAACACCCAGACACCTAAACACCCAGACACCTAAACACCCAGACACCTAAACATCCAGACACCTAAAAACACCCAGACACCTAAAACACCCAGACACCAACACATTTTCTGTTTTAACAGCATTATCTTTCGCCCAGTTGCATTTGATTTCGCGTTACAGCCCGACTGTTGTGTTAGAAAATGTGTATTTATAGCATCGTACATCACAATGTTTTATGGGTAGATAATCACGGTCGCCCAACTCTAATGGTTTCCTGTCATACCTTGTCAAGTGCTTAAAGAAAGCTTGTAGTAGCGCAGTAACTGACCTGTAGTTGTGGAACCAGTTGATGACCGTGCTGGTCTTCAGGTTGAGCTTGGAGGCCAGCTCCTCAATGGTTTTGGGGGAGGGGTAAGGTTTCTCCTGGTAAGCCCTCTTCAGAGCCTCCTTCTCCTCGGGACCCAGAACCACCCGGACCTTCTTCTGGTACAGCTGAGTCCGTCGCTGGTGCTGGGGGCTGGCGCTCTGAAGGAAGTCTGGTCCTGCCAGGCCACCGTCCACAGAACGGCTATCACCAGCGAACTGTGGCGTCTCTTCAGGTAGGCTGGGGGGGGACAGAGGCGAGGATGAGATATCGTGGTAGATAAACACAGTGTACTGGTACCAACACCCACTAGGGGGCATTAATGTCTAACTTTAGCAATACAAGGAACAAAGTGTTAGCCTCTGAAAGCATCACATGCTACAAATGTGTAAGTGACAGCATGGATTTATTCGCGCCTCGGGCCGCTGCTCCACTCGGGAGGCCAGTCTCCTACAGTACACTACACACTGATCCAATGACAAGCCTTCAAAGGCCATGTACATGTGTGTCTGTAGCCTCTAAGTGATACACTCACACGGGTCAACTCATGGTTCGGTCTGCCTTTCCTCCCAGCTCTGCTATTGGCCTGGCCCCGACTGCTCTATTCTAAACCTTCTGTGACATATGGTGTAGACGCTCACCTCCAGGCCTGCTGTGGGCATGCTCGGTGTGAGGGGTCAGGGGGTCACTAACAGAGAGAACTGGGGAAGCCGGGCCTGCTGTGGGCATGCTCAGTGTGAGGGGTCAGGGGGTCACTAGCAGAGAGAGTTGGGGGAAGCCGGGCCTGCTGTGGGCATGCTCAGTGTGAGGGGTCAGGGGGTCACTAACAGAGAGAGTTGGGGAAGCCGGGCCTGCTGTGGGCATGCTCGGTGTGAGGGGTCAGGGGGTCACTAGCAGAGAGAGTTGGGGAAGCTGGGCCTGCTGTGGGCATGCTCAGTGTGAGGGGTCAGGGGGTCACTAGCAGAGAGAGTTGGGGAAGCCGGGCCTGCTGTGGGCATGCTCAGTGTGAGAGGTCAGTGGGTCACTAACAGAGAGAGTTGGGGAAGCCGGGCCAGCTCCGTTTGTCAAAGCAAACTATGTTTTGTAAACAGCTGATGTCATGACTTTTCCTCTTTTGTCCTTTCTACCATAGCTATCTACAGTACAGGCTGGGACAGGAACCGTGTGATGATGTCTATCCTACCCTGATTTATCCTGCCCTGATGTCTATCTTGCCCTGATGTCTATCCTGCCCTGATCTCTATCCTGCCCTGATGTCTATGGCTGGGACAGGGACCGTGTGATGATGTCTATCCTACCCTGATTTATCCTGCCCTGATGTCTATCCTGCCCTGATGTCTATCCTGCCCTGATTTATCCTGCCCTGATGTCTATCCTGCCCTGATGTCTATCCTGCCCTGATGTCTATGGCTGGGACAGGAACCGTGTGATGATGTCTATCCTACCCTGATGTCTATCCTACCCTGATTTATCCTGCCCTGATGTCTATCCTGCCCTGATGTCTATCCTGCCCTGATTTATCCTGCCCTGATTTATCCTGCCCTGATGTCTATCCTGCCCTGATGTCTATCCTGCCCTGATGTATCCTGCCCTGATGTCTATCCTGCCCTGATGTCTATCTAACCCTGATGTCTATCCTGCCCTGATGTCTATCCTGCCCTGATTTATCCTGCCCTGATGTCTATCCTGCCCTGATGTCTATCCTGCCCTGATGTATATCCTACCCTGATTTATCCTGCCCTGATGTCTATCCTGCCCTGATGTCTATCCTGCCCTGATGTCTATCCTGCCCTGATGACTATCCTATCCTGATTCTTACCCTGATGTCTATCCTACCCTGATGTCTATCTTACCCTGATGTCTATGGCTGGGACAGGAATCGTGTGATGATGTCTATCCTACCCTGATGTCTATCCTACCCTGATGTCAATCTTACCCTGATGTCTATCATGCCCTGATGTCTATCCTACCCTGATGTCTATGGCTGGGACAGGAACCGTGGGATGATGTCTATCCTACCCTGATGTCTATCCTACCCTGATGTCTATCCTGCCCTGATATCAATCTTATCCTGATGTCATCCTACCCTGATGTCTATGGCTGGGACAGGAACCGTGTGTTGATGTCTATCTTATCCTGATGTCTATCCTATCCTGATGTCAATCTTTACCTGATGCCTATCCTGCCCTGATGTCTATCCTACCCTGATGTCTATGGCTGGGACAGGAACCGTGTGATGATGTCTATCCTACCCTGATGTCAATCTTACCCTGATGTCTATCCTACCCTGATGTCTATCTTACCCTGATGTCTATCCTACCCTGATGTCTATCCTACCCTGATGTCAATCTTACCCTGATGTTTATGCTACCCTGATAAGTGGAAGATAGCAGAGAAGTTTAGTCAACACCCTTAGTTATTATGGAAGTAGAACTGCTATGTGTTCACTTCATGGATGCAACGTCAAGGGAAGGAGAAACGATAGGGAAACCAGGAATCAGAGGATGAATGAAACCAGGAAGTAGGGGCTTAATGAAATCAGGAAGCGAGGGATAAATTAAACCAGGAAGCAGCAGGTGACTGGAACCAGGAAGCAGTAGATGAATGGAACCAGGAAGCAGCAGGTGACTGGAACCAGGAAGCAGCGGGTGAATGGAACCAGGAAGCGGCAGGAGAATGGAACCAGGAAGCAGTAGATGAATGGAACCAGGAAGCAGTAGATGAATGGAACCAGGAAGCAGCGAGTGACTGGAACCAGGAAGTAGGGAGTGACTGGAACCAGGAAGCAGGGGATAAATGTAACCAGGAAGCAGGGGATAAATGGAACAAGGAAGCAGCAGGTGAATGGAACCAGGAAGCAGCAGGTGAATGGAACCAGGAAGCAGCAGGTGAATGCAACAAGGAAGCAGCAGGTGAATGGAACCAGGAAGCAGCAGGTGAATGGAACCAGGAAGCAGGGGGGTGACTGGAACCAGGAAGCAGCAGGTGAATGGAATCAGGAAGCAGCGGGTGAATGGAACCAGGAAGCAGCAGGTGAATGGAATCAGGAAGCAGCGGGTGAATGGAACCAGGAAGCAGTGGATAAATGGAACCAGGAAGCAGCGGGTGAATGGAACCAGGAAGCAGTGGATAAATGGAACCAGGAAGCAGCGGGTGAATGGAACCAGGAAGCAGCAGGTGAATGGAATCAGGAAGCAGCGGGTGAATGGAACCAGGAAGCAGTGGATAAATGGAACCAGGAAGCAGGGGGTGACTGGAACCAGGAAGCAGCAGGTGAATGGAATCAGGAAGCAACGGGTGAATGGAACCAGGAAGCAGTGGATAAATGGAACCAGGAAGCAGCGGGTGAATGGAACCAGGAAGCAGGGGGTGACTGGAACCAGGAAGCAGGGGGTGACTGGAACCAGGAAGCAGCAGGTGAATGGAACCAGGAAGCAGCAAGTGAATGGAACCAGGAAGCAGCAGGTGATTGGAACCAGGAAGAAGTAGATTAATGGATCAGTGCAGTAAGGAGAGGAAGCAGGAAGCAGGGGGAGGAGACATTATAGTAATCACCGATGATGATGATTATTGATGATGATGAAGATGATAACTGTCAGTGGGCCCCTGGAGGGCCACCTGATGTCCCATCCAATAAAGCGTGTAATTGTCAATAAATGGGTCCTGACATCACCGAGGGTGTGTTTGGTCTGTGTGTGAGAGACACAGAATGCAAAAGAGAGTGATCATTACCTTTCTTCTCCAGGCGTTTCATGTCCATCAGTTTCTCCACTTTCTGTGGGTCCTGCAGCCAGAACTGCATGCGGACGAATGGCTCACGTCCCTTCAGACTGAGCTTTTGCCAGGGCTTAGGCCGAGCCAGCAGATCAGACACCGAGCCCTGGGTCAGACCCAGGATACTCTCCCCAAACAGACGCTGCCCTGAGGAGAGAGAGTAGAGAGACAGGGGTCAGGCTGGAGGTCTGAACGGACTATCCAAGCTTGTATTTGGAGAAACTTGATGAATCTTTACATTATCTAATAATCGAAAGGAAAAAATATGATAGGGTGAAACTTGGGGCGACGGGCTTAAACTAGGGGCGACGGGCTTAAACTAGGGGAGATGGGTTTAAACTGGGGGCGGCGGGCTTAAACTGGGGGCGACGGGCTTAATCTGGGGGCGACGGGCTTAATCTGGGGGCGACGGGCTTAATCTGGGGGAGACGGGCTTAAACTAGGGGGCGACGGGCTTAAACTAGGGGCGACGGGCTTAAACTGGGGGCGACGGGCTTAAACTAGGGGGCGACAGGGTTAAACTAGGGGCGACGGGGTTAAACTAGGGGCGACGGGTTTAAACTAGGGGCGACGGGTTTAAACTAGGGCGACGGGCTTAAACTGGGGGCGATGGGCTTAAACTAGGGGGGAGGACGGGTTTAAACTGGGGGCGACGGGCTGAAACTAGGGGGCGACGGGCTTAAACTGGGGCGATGGGCTTAAACTAGGGGCGACGTGCTTAAACTAGGGGCGACGGGCTTAAACTAGGGGCGACGGGTTTAAACTAGGGGCGACGGGCTTAAACTGGGGGCGACAGGCTTAATCTGGGGCGACGGGCTTAATCTGGGGGCGACGGGCTTAATCTGGGGGCGACGGGCTTAATCTGGGGAGACGGGCTTAAACTAGTGGGGGCGACGGGCTTAAACTAGGGGCGACGGGCTTAAACTAGGGGGCGACGACGGGCTTAAACTGGGGACGACGGGCTTAAACTGGGGGCGACGGGCTTAAACTAGGGGGGAGGACGGGCTTAAACTGGGGGCGACGGGCTTAAACTGGGGGCGACGGCCTTAAACTCAGGGCAAAGGGCTTAAACTGGGGGTGACGGGCTTAAACTAGGGGGGCGACGGGCTTAAACTAGGGGGGGACGGGCTTAAACTGGGGGCGACGGCCTTAAACTCAGGGCAAAGGGCTTAAACTGGGGGTGACGGGGCTTAAACTAGGGGGCGACGGGCTTAAACTAGGGGCGACGGGCTTAAACTAGGGGGCGACGGGCTTAAACTGGGGGCGACGGGCTTAAACTGGGGGTGACGGGCTTAAACTAGGGGGCGACGGGCTTAAACTAGGGGCGACGGGCTTAAACTAGGGGCGACGGGCTTAAACTGGGGGCGACGGGCTTAAACTGGGGGCGACGGGCTTAAACTAGGGGCGACGGGCTTAAACTGGGGGCGACGGGCTTAAACTAGGGGCGACGGGCTAAAACTAGGGGCGACGGGCTAAAACTAGGGGCGACGGGCTAAAACTAGGGGCGACGGGCTTAAACTAGGGGCGACGGGTTTAAACTGGGGGTGGCGGGCTTAAGAGTGAACGACAAAGAAGGAAAATAGAAAAAAGACAAAGAAGGAAAATAGGTAAGAGAGAAAGAATAAGGACGAGAAGAGGAAGGAGAAGACAGATAAGAGACTGAAAGAACAATACTAAGTCTGAGTCTCACCAAGGTTGTTATCAGTCAGCACCTCCTTGACCTTCTTGGTGAGGACGTATGTGTCCAGCTCAGGAGACATGGCTATCGTCTCCTGGATGCTGAGGCCTGTGATGGGGCCGAGGAGGGGCGTGCCAGGCTGGGACTCCCCCCTGAGGGCTCCCCCATATGGGGATCCAGAGATGGGGCCTGGGAGGCAAGAGGGTCCCGGTCCCCCTAAACCGTAGGATGACTCCTCAGCAGAGCTCAGTGGGGACTCTGGGGCAGGGCTGCAGCTGGCTGAGGTCTGGCTGGGAGTGCCCTCTGCTGGAGGAGAATGGAAACACAGTGTAGGCAGGAGCAAACAGTACAGTAGGTTAGACGGACTTAAGTGGTTCTTTATTCTGGTTCTGGAGACCCAAACGACCTAGTACTTTTCAACGGTTTGATGCTGAGCTGAATAGTGGAATGAGGTGTAGTGCCAGTCCTTTGAATCATCAAAGGATTACTAGATTTTATTAGGATCTCTTTTAGTCTCCATTTGGACTCATCTTCCAAGAGTCCTTAAACATTCAAATACAATTTGTAATATAAAAACACACTTTCACATTTAAAACACACCATTACAAACATACATAATATACTAACATAATGACCCGATAAATACTCCATCTAAAAAAATATTGATTCTTCATCTACTATAGTCCCACAACATTTCCATATACTGTATTTAAATTGTTTTAAAATAATGTTTAAATGTATATATTGAAAGGGATCACACTGCAGTCAACGAGCCGTGTCAGAAGAAGAACCTCTAGCTCATCAACACGCTCACTGTTTTGCAGGTCTGAGAGAGACAACTCTGTAGGTTATAACAATAGGTTATAACAGTAGGTTATAACAATACGGATGAATCTCCTGGATAATCTAGGTATTTGGCATCTCTCCCCTCCCATAATCCCCTCTGTCCCTTCCCCATAATCCCCTCTGTCCCTTCCCCATAATCCCCTCTGTCCCTTCACCATAATCCCTCTGTCCCTTCCTCATAATCCCCTCTGTCCCTTCCCCCATAATCCCCTCTGTCCCTTCCCCATAATCCCCTCTGTCCCTTCCCATAATCCCCTCTGTCCCTTCCCCTCAATCCCCTCTGTCCCTCCCCATAATCCCCTCTGTCCCTTCCCCATAATCCCCTCTGTCCCTTCCCCTCAATCCCCTCTGTCCCTTCCCCATAATCCCCTCTGTCCCTTCCCCATAATCCCCTCTGTCCCTTCCTCATAATCCCCTCTGTCCCTTCCCCATAATCCCCTCTGTCCCTTCCCCATAATCCCCTCTGTCCTTCCCCACAATCCCCTCTGTCCCTTCCCCATAATCCCCTGTGTCCTTCCCCATAATCCCCTCTGTCCCTTCCCCCATAATCCCCTCTGTCCCTTCCCCATAATCCCCTCTGTCCCTTCCCCATAATCCCCTCTGTCCCTTCCCCACAATCCCCTCTGTCCCTTCCCCACAATCCCCTCTGTCCCTTCCCCATAATCCCCTCTGTCCCTTCCCCATAATCCCCTCTGTCCCTTCCCCATAATCCCCTCTGTCCCTTCACCATAATCCCCTCTGTCCCTTCACCATAATCCCCTCTGTCCCTTCACCATAATCCCTCTGTCCCTTCCTCATAATCCCCTCTGTCCCTTCCCCATAATCCTCTGTCCCTTCCCCATAATCCCCTCTGTCCCTTCCCCATAATCCCCTCTGTCCCTTCCCCTCAATCCCTCTGTCCCTTCCCCATAATCCCCTCTGTCCCTTCCCCATAATCCCCTCTGTCCCTTCCCCATAATCCCCTCTGTCCCTTCCCCATAATCCCCTCTGTCCCTTCCCCATAATCCCTCTGTCCCTTCACCATAATCCCCTCTGTCCCTTCCTCATAATCCCCTCTGTCCTTCCCCATAATCCCCTCTGTCCTTCCCCATAATCCCCTCTGTCCCTTCCCCATAATCCCCTCTGTCCCTTCCCATAATCCCCTCTGTCCCTTCCCCATAATCCCTCTGTCCCTTCCCCATAATCCCCTCTGTCCCTTCCCCATAATCCCCTCTGTCCCTTCACCATAATCCCCTCTGTCCCTTCCTCATAATCCCCTCTGTCCCTTCCCCATAATCCCTCTGTCCCTTCCCCATAATCCCCTCTGTCCCTTCCCATAATCCCCTCTGTCCCTTCCCCATAATCCCCTCTGTCCTTCCCCATAATCCCCTCTGTCCCTTCCCCATAATCCCCTCTGTCCCTTCCCCATAATCCCCTCTGTCCCTTCCCCATAATCCCCTCTGTCCCTTCCCCATAATCCCCTCTGTCCCTTCACCATAATCCCCTCTGTCCCTTCCTCATAATCCCCTCTGTCCCTTCCCCATAATCCCCTCTGTCCCTTCCCCATAATCCCATCTGTCACTTCCCCATAATCCCCTCTGTCCCTTCCCCATAATCCCCTCTGTCCTTCCCCATAATCCCCTCTGTCCCTTCCCCATACTCCCCCTCTGTCCCTTCCCCATAATCCCCTCTGTCCCTTCCCCATAATCCCCTCTGTCCCTTCCCCATAATCCCCTCTGTCCCTTCCCCATAATCCCTCTGTCCCTTCCCCATAATCCCCTCTGTCCCTTCCCCATAATCCCTCTGTCCCTTCACCATAATCCCCTCTGTCCCTTCCTCATAATCCCCTCTGTCCCTTCCCCATAATCCCCTCTGTCCCTTCCCCATAATCCCATCTGTCACTTCCCATAATCCCCTCTGTCCCTTCCCCATAATCCCCTCTGTCCCTTCCCCATAATCCCCTCTGTCCCTTCCCCATACTCCCTCTGTCCCTTCCCCATAATCCCTCTGTCCTTCCTCATAATCCCCTCTGTCCCTTCCTCATAATCCCCTCTGTCCCTTCCTCATAATCCCCTCTGTCCCTTCCCCATAATCCCTCTGTCCCTTCCTCATAATCCCTCTGTCCCTTCCTCATAATCCCTCTGTCCCTTCCCCATACTCCCCTCTGTCCCTTCCCCATACTCCCCTCTGTCCCTTCCCCATAATCCCCTCTGTCCCTTCCTCATAATCCCCTCTGTCCCTTCCTCATAATCCCCTCTGTCCCTTCCTCATAATCCCCTCTGTCCCTTCCTCATAATCCCCTCTGTCCCTTCCTCATAATCCCTCTGTCCCTTCACCATAATCCCCTCTGTCCCTTCCTCATAATCCCCTCTGTCCCTTCCCCATAATCCCCTCTGTCCCTTCCCCATAATCCCATCTGTCACTTCCCCATAATCCCCTCTGTCCCTTCCCCATAATCCCCTCTGTCCCTTCCCCATAATCCCCTCTGTCCCTTCCCCATACTCCCTCTGTCCTTCCCCATAATCCCCTCTGTCCCTTCCTCATAATCCCCTCTGTCCCTTCCTCATAATCCCCTCTGTCCCTTCCCAATAATCCCCTCTGTCCCTTCCCCACAATCCCCTCTGTCCCTTCCCCACAATCCCCTCTGTCTCTGTTCTGTTTTGCAGAAGGCTGGAATGGAGCAGTCAAGGAGGGTGAAACTAAGTAAACTTGGAGAGAGACACGCTATGCAGGAGGGAGGGGTGACCGGCTGACCCCCAGGGCTGTTATGAGTCGACAGGTTAACTGTGATCATTTACAGCTCAGCAGTCGACTGTAAATTGAGGTGGGTCTTAATTGTGTTTTTTGTTGATGTCAATACACGGTACACACAGTCCATTACCTTGGTTGTGAGCAGGCTCGATGTGTGTGTTCTGACCCAGGTCACAGTTCAACCACAGCTGCATACGCAGGCCTCTGGAAGTCATCTTGCTCCAGGGTTTACGACGAGACGTTGCGTCACACATACTTCCTAGAGCCTAACACACACACACACACACACACACACACACACACACACACACACACACACACACACACACACACACACACACACACACACACACACACACACACACACACACACACACACACACACACACACACACAGACAGAGCACACACACACAGAGCCACAGACACAGACACACACACAGACACACACAGACAGAGACACACACACACACGAACACACACACAGACAGACACACACAGACAGAGACACAGACACACACACAAAACATCAGTCACTCATTCATGTTATGGAATGGCTAAACAGATACAGAGAGACCACAAGCGTACACACACATATAATAATAATAATAATAATAATATAATACATTAAACTAAAGGTTTAATTAAGGTTACGTATATTCTGACTTGTATTGGGGACCCAAACCCGATCGATAACTTCAGAGACAGGTTGTGATCTAACGGCTGTGAGACCACTTCCCCGGCCGCTGAGGGTGTTACTCACCTCTTTAGAGTCCTCCTGGGTGTGGTTCTCCTCTCCCCTTTATCTCCGCGGGGTCTGGGTTCATGTTGCCCACCACCACCCTGCAGGCCGGGCAGACCCTCAGAGCTCCGACCCAACACCGGCACGCCAGCAGCCATGCCGTCCTGCACGGACGCTCCTCTGTCCTCCTCTTCACACTAGAGCTGAAGTCCAGGACTGTAAACGGCGAGGAGGAGGAGACTGGGAGGGCGGCGGGGGGTTTCTTCATGGAGAGAGTCCGAGGGGTAGGGAAGGAGGCAGCCAGATGGGAGACCAGTAGATCCCTCTGGGAGGGAGAGGAGAAAGAGGAAGAGGAGGCTTTGAGGATGGGTTCCACAGCAGCTTGTTGGGCCTCCATCTCTCGTCGAGCTTGTTCTAGGATGGAGCGGATGGCCTCGTCTGAACCACCGCCTCCTCCTCTCAGTCCCCCACCAGGAGAAGGACCATGGTAGCAGTCTGCTGGAGAGAAAAAGGAGATAACGGATATCAGAGACTGTATATCGCCCCAAACACACAGAAAGATAACAGCCAATTCTGAGGAAGTTAATAACATCTTGGGACCTTTAATGTATTGTCTTTGAATAAGACAAAACAGAATGTGACTCGACCTCTCTATATAATGGATCATCTAGGGACAACTGTCATCTTATTCCACCACAGCAGGAACAACTGTCATCGTATTCCACCACAGCAGGAACAACTGCAGGAACAACTGTCACCCTATTCCACCACAGCAGGAACAACTGTCATCCTATTCCACCACATGGGAACAACTGTCACCCTATTCCACCACAGCAGGAACAACTGTCACCCTATTCCACCACATGGGAACAACTGTCACCCTATTCCACCACAGTGGGAACAACTGTCACCCTATTCCACCACAGCAGGAACAACTGTCATCGTATTCCACCACAGCAGGAACAACTGTCACCCTATTCCACCACAGCAGGAACAACTGTCATCCTATTCCACCACATGGGAACAACTGTCGCCCTATTCCACCACATGGGAACAACTGTCACCCTATTCCACCACATGGGAACAACTGTCACCCTATTCCACCACAGTGGGAACAACTGTCACCCTATTCCACCACATGGGAACAACTGTCACCCTATTCCACCACATGGGAACAACTGTCACCCTATTCCACCACATGGGAACAACTGTCACCCTATTCCACCACAGCAGGAACAACTGTCACCCTATTCCACCACAGCAGGAACAACTGTCATCGTATTACACCACAGCAGGAACAACTGTCATCGTATTCCACCACAGCAGGAACAACTGTCACCCTATTCCACCACAGCAGGAACAACTGTCACCCTATTCCACCACAGCAGGAACAACTGTCACCCTATTCCACCACAGCAGGAACAACTGTCATCGTATTACACCACAGCAGGAACAACTGTCACCCTATTCCACCACATGGGAACAACTGTCATCCTATTCCACCACAGCAGGAACAACTGTCATCCTATTCCACCACAACAGGAACAACTGTCACCCAATTCCACCACATGGGAACAACTATCATCCTATTACAACCACAGCAGGAACAACTGTCGCCCTATTCCACCACATGGGAACAACTGTCATCCTATTCCACCACAGCAGGAACAACTGTCACCCAATTCCACCACAGCAGGAACAACTGTCACCCTATTCCACCACAGCAGGAACAACTGTCACCCAATTCCACCACAGCAGGAACAACTGTCATCGTATTCCACCACAGCAGGAACAATTCCACCACAGCAGGAACAACTGTCATCCTATTCAGCAGGAACCTGTCATCCTATTCCACCAGCAGGAACAAGGAACAACTGTCACCACATGGGAACAAATTCCACCACAGCAGGAACAACTGTCATCTGTATTCCACCACAGCAGGAACAACTGTCTGTATTCCACCACCAGGAACAACTGTCCACCACAGCAGGAACAACTGTCATCCTATTACAACCAGGAACAGCAGGAACAACTGTCATCCTATTCCCACCACAGCAGGAACAACTGTCATGGGAACCTGTCACCCGATTCCACCACAGCAGGAACAACTGTCACCCGATTCCACCACAGCAGGAACAACTGTCACAGCCAACTTCCACCACAGCAGGAACAACTGTCATCGTATTCCACCACAGCAGGAACAACTGTCATCCTATT
>NC_068421.1:8618955-8626455 GCF_023373465.1 Oncorhynchus keta
TTGTTATTTGACAAAGAAAAGAAAATGTTTGTGTCCAAAAAAACAACAACAACCCCGCTCTTGATAAAAATGGCCATCAGTCATTATCCAACGGGGCAAAGGTCATGTCAAATGTAGAGAATGCACAGCACTGTTGACACTAAGTCAAGCACTCTGGCTTCCTAAAACTGAGTACAGGAACCTCCCATTATAACCTGAATATGTTACCAGGTGAATTGTACAGGAACCTCCCATTATAACCTGAAGATGTTACCAGGTGAATTGTACAGGAACCTCCCATTATAACCTGAAGATGATACCAGGTGAATTGTACAGGAACCTCCCATTATAACCTGAAGATGTTACCAGGTGAATTGTACAGGAACCTCCCATTATAACCTGAAGATGTTACCAGGTGAATTGTACAGGAACCTCCCATTATAACCTGAAGATGTTACCAGGTGAATTGTACAGGAACCTCCCATTATAACCTGAAGATGTTACCAGGTGAATTGTACAGGAACCTCCCATTATAACCTGAATATGTTACCAGGTGAATTGTATAGGAACCTCCCATTATAACCAGAAGATGTTACCAGGTGAATTGTACAGGAACCTCCCATTATAACCTGAAGATGTTACCAGGTGAATTGTACAGGAACCTCCCATTATAACCTGAATATGTTACCAGGTGAATTGTATAGGAACCTCCCATTATAACTAGAAGATGTTACCAGGTGAATTGTACAGGAACCTCCCATTATAACCTGAATATGTTACCAGGTGAATTGTATAGGAACCTCCCATTATAACTAGAAGATGTTACCAGGTGAATTGTACAGGAACCTCCCATTATAACCTGAAGATGATACCAGGTGAATTGTATAGGAACCTCCCATTATAACTAGAAGATGTTACCAGGTGAATTGTATAGGAACCTCCCATTATAACCTGAAGATGTTACCAGGTGAATTGTACAGGAACCTCCCATTATAACTAGAAGATGTTACCAGGTGAATTGTACAGGAACCTCCCATTATAACCTGAAGATGATACCAGGTGAATTGTACAGGAACCTCCCATTATAACCTGAAGATGATACCAGGTGAATTGTACAGGAACCTCCCATTATAACCTGAAGATGTTACCAGGTGAATTGTACAGGAACCTCCCATTATAACCTGAAGATGTTACCAGGTGAATTGTACAGGAACCTCCCATTATAACCTGAAGATGATACCAGGTGAATTGTACAGGAACCTCCCATTATAACCTGAAGATGATACCAGGTGAATTGTACAGGAACCTCCCATTATAACCTGAAGATGTTACCAGGTGAATTGTATAGGAACCTCCCATTATAACTAGAAGATGTTACCAGGTGAATTGTATAGGAACCTCCCATTATAACCTGAAGATGATACCAGGTGAATTGTATAGGAACCTCCCATTATAACTAGAAGATGTTACCAGGTGAATTGTACAGGAACCTCCCATTATAACTAGAAGATGTTACCAGGTGAATTGTACAGGAACCTCCCATTATAACTAGAAGATGTTACCAGGTGAATTGTACAGGAACCTCCCATTATAACCTGAAGATGTTACCAGGTGAATTGTACAGGAACCTCCCATTATAACCTGAAGATGTTACCAGGTGAATTGTATAGGAACCTCCCATTATAACCTGAATATATTACCAGGTGAATTGTACAGGAACAACATAAAGAGATAACGTACCCTCTACCTTAACGTCCCCTCTACGTTAATGTTATTAACGTCCCCTCTACCTTAACGTCCCCTCTACGGTAACGTCCCCTCTACGGTAACGTCCCCTCTACGGTAACGTCCCCTCTACGGTAACGTCCCCTCTACCTTAACGTCCCCTCTACGGTAACGTCCCCTCTACCTTAACGTCCCCTTTACCTTAACGTCCCCTCTACGGTATTGTCCCCTCTACGGTAACGTCCCCTCTACGGTAACGTCCCCTCTACGGTAACGTCCCCTCTACCTTAACGTCCCCTCTACGGTAACGTCCCCTCTACCTTAACGTCCCCTCTACCTTAACGTCCCCTCTACCTTAACGTCCCCTCTACCTTAACGTCCCCTCTACCTTAACGTCCCCTCTATGGTAACGTCCCCTCTACGGTAACGTCCCCTCTACCTTAACGTCCCCTCTACCTTAACGTCCCCTCTATGGTAACGTCCCCTCTACCTTAACGTCCCCTCTACCTTAACGTCCCCTCTATGGTAACGTCCCCTCTACCTTAACTTCCCCTCTACGGTAATGTCCCCTCTATGGTAACGTCCCCTCTATGGTAACGTCCCCTCTATGGTAATGTCCCCTCTATGGTAACGTCCCCTCTATGGTAACGTCCCCTCTATGGTAACGTCCCCTCTATGGTAACGTCCCCTCTACCTTAACGTCCCCTCTACCTTAACGTCCCCTCTATGGTAACGTCCCCTCTACGGTAACGTCCCCTCTACGGTAACGTCCCCCCTACCTTAACGTCCCCTCTACGGTAACGTCCCCCCTACCTTAACGTCCCCTCTACCTTAATGTCCCCTCTACCTTAACGTCCCCTCTACCTTAACGTCCCCTCTACGGTAACGTCCCCCCTACCTTAACGTCCCCCCTACCTTAACATCCCCTCTACCTTAACGTCCCCTCTACCTTAACGTCCCCTCTACGGTAATGTCCCCTCTACCTTAACGTCCCCTCTACGGTAACGTCCCCTCTACGGTAACGTCCCCTCTACGGTAACGTCCCCTCTACGTTAATGTTATTAACGTCCCCTCTACCGTTAATGTACCCTCTACCGTTAACGTCCCCTCTACCTTAACGTCCCCTCTACCGTTAACGTCCCCTCTACCTTAACGTCCCCTCTACCTTAACGTCCCCTCTACGGTAATGTCCCCTCTACGGTAATGTCCCCTCTACGGTAACGTCCCCTCTACGGTAACGTCCCCTCTACCGTTAACGTACCCTCTACCTTAACGTCCCCTCTACGGTAACGTCCCCTCTACGGTAATGTCCCCTCTACGGTAACGTCCCCTCTACCGTTAACGTCCCCTCTACCTTAACGTCCCCCCTACCTTAACGTCCCCCCTACCTTAACGTCCCCTCTACCTTAACATCCCCTCTACCTTAACGTCCCCTCTACCTTAACGTCCCCTCTACCTTAACGTCCCCTCTACCTTAACGTCCCCTCTACGGTAATGTCCCCTCTACCTTAACGTCCCCTCTACGGTAACGTCCCCTCTACGGTAACGTCCCCTCTACCTTAACGTCCCCTCTACCTTAACGTCCCCTCTACCTTAACGTCCCCTCTACCGTTAACGTCCCCCCTACCTTAACGTCCCCCCTACCTTAACGTCCCCTCTACCGTTAACGTCCCCTCTACCTTAACGTACCCTCTACCTTAACGTACCCTCTACGTTAATGTTATTAACGTCCCCTCTACCGTTAACGTCCCCTCTACCTTAACGTCCCCTCTACGGTAACGTCCCCTCTACGGTAACGGCCCCTCTACGGTAACGGCCCCTCTACCTTAACGTCTCCTCTACCTTAACGGCCCCTCTACGGTAACGGCCCCTCTACGGTAACGTCCCCTCTACGGTAACGTCCCCTCTACGGTAACGGCCCCTCTACCTTAACGTCTCCTCTACCTTAACGGCCCCTCTACGGTAACGGCCCCTCTACGGTAACGGCCCCTCTACGGTAACGGCCCCTCTACGGTAACGGCCCCTCTACGGTAACGGCCCCTCTACGGTAACGGCCCCTCTACGGTAACGGCCCCTCTACGGTAACGGCCCCTCTACGGTAACGGCCCCTCTACCGTTTTAAATGACAGTTTAAAAAAGAAGAAGAGTGTTCCAGACAAGAACCGGTTCCATCCACTAAATCCCATCTGATTCTGGCCCTGTTCTGAGCCAGTCCAATCCAACTCCAAGTCAACCCCCCACCCAAGAGCAAACCAGCAAAAGTTTGGACTATGTGACTATTTATCTGTACAGAACTTTCTGGAGTAAGTCTAGACCAGTACCTGACTTGAGTCTGACAGGAAGTGAGTCCCGGCTCCTCACATTTTCTACTACTTGAGTCCCGGCACCTCTTAATATGATCTTATCAAACAGTACAGGGACCCTAAATGAGCACCGGTGTTATATCAGTCTAAGTAAAACACTGTTCTAGATAAACACTGGTACCCATATCAAACACTGGTACCCATATCAAACACTGGTACCCATATCAAACACTGGTACCCATATCAAACACTGGTCTAGATAAACACTGGTACCCATATCAAACACTGGTACCCATATCAAACACTGGTCTATATAAACACTGGTACCCATATCAAACACTGGTACCCATATCAAACACTGGTACCCATATCAAACACTGGTACCCATATCAAACACTGGTATAGATAAACACTGGTACGCATATCAAACACTGGTACCCATATCAAACACTGGTACCCATATCAAACACTGGTCTAGATAAACACTGGTACCCATATCAAACACTGGTACCCATATCAAACACTGGTACCCATATCAAACACTGGTACCCATATCAAACACTGGTACCCATATCAAACCCTGTTCTAGATAAACACTGGTACCCATATCAAACACTGGTACCCATATCAAACACTGGTACCCATATCAAACACTGGTACCCATATCAAACACTGGTACCCATATCAAACACTGGTACCCATATCAAACACTGGTACCCATATCAAACACTGGTACCCATATCAAACACTGGTACCCATATCAAACACTGGTCTATATAAACACTGGTACCCATATCAAACACTGGTCTATATAAACACTGGTACCCATATCAAACACTGGTACCCATATCAAACACTGGTATATATAAACACTGGTACCCATATCAAACACTGGTCTATACTCAATGCTGTGTGTGTTAGTAACCACTTTAGGTCCCAGGCCCTAACCCCCAGGCCCCTAACCCCAGGCCGCTAACCCCCAGGCCCCTAACCCCCAGGCCCCTAACCCCCATGTCCTGACCCCCAAGGTCCTGACCCCCAAGCTCCTAACACCCAAAGGCAGACTGACTCACCGCTCAGCTCAGTGTTTGCGATGCGCAAAGAGGAACTCTCAGACTGCAGACTACGGTTCTTCTCCAACAATAACACTTCTCGGGGTTTAGACATGACCTGAGAGAGAGAGAGAGAGAGAGAGAGAGAGAGAGAGAGAGAGAGAGAGAGAGAGAGAGAGAGACAGAGAGAGACAGAGAGAGAGAGACAGAGAGAGAGACAGAGAGAGAGAGACAGAGAGAGAGAGAAGGAAGGTGGATGGGGGAGGAGAGAAAGAGAGATGGGGAGGAGAGAGAGAGAGAGAGAGGAGCATGAGAGAGGTAGAGCAGGAGGGAAGGTGGGGGATGAGAGAGAGGGGGGGTTGTGAGATAAAGGAGAACAGTTATACACATCAGCAGTATTTCCAGAAGTCTGTCTGTCTTTATGCAGAGGAAGAGGAGGGGTTTTCCCTGTACCTGCACTGAGCTGTCTGATGGGCCAAACTCCATAGACTTGAGGATGCTGTGGAGCGAGAGACAGAGAGACAGAGCGAGACAGAGAGACAGAGAGAGTGAGAGACAGAGAGCGAGAGAGACACAGAGAGAGACACAGAGAGAGACACAGAGAGAGACACAGAGAGACAGAGACAGAGACAGAGACAGAGAGAGAGAGAGAGAGAGAGAGAGAGAGAGAGAGAGAGAGAGAGAGAGAGAGAGAGAGAGAGAGAGAGAGAGAGAGAGAGAGAGAGAGAGATAAAGTTACAGGAAGAAGTTACGAGTTACAGGACAAAATAAAAACCCTCCAACCCAAAAAGGCCTGTGGTGTTGATGGTATCCTTAATGAAATGATCAAATATACAGACAACAAATTCCATTTGGCTTTACTAAAACTCTTTAACATCATCCTTAGCCCTGGCATCTTACCCAATATTTGGAACCAAGGACTGATCACCCCAATCCACAAAAGTGGAGACAAATTTGCCCTCAATAACTACCGTGGAATATGTCAACAGTAAAATGGGAAAATCCTCTGCATTAACAGCAGACTCGTACATTTCCTCAATGAAAACAATGTACTGACAAATGTCAAATTGGATTTTTACCAAATTACCGTACAACAGACCATGTATTCACCCTGCACACCTAATTGACAACCAAACAAAACAAAACAAAGGCAAAGTCTTCTCATGCTTTGTTGATTTAAAAAATGCCTTCGACTCAATTTGGCATGAGGGTCTGCTATACAAATGGATGGAAAGTGGTGTTGGGGTAAAACATACGACATTATAAAATCCATGTACACACACAACAAGTGTGCGGTTAAAAATGGCAAAAAACACACACATTTCTTCACACAGGGTCGTGGGGTTAGACAGGGATGCAGCTTAAGCCCCACCCTCTTCAACATATATATCAACGAACTGGCGCGGGCACTAGAAAAGTCTGCAGCACCCGGCCTCACCCTACTAGAATCAAGTCAAATGTCTACTGTTTGCTGATGATCTGGTGCTTTGTCCCCAACCAAGGAGGGCCTACAGCAGCACCTAGATCTTCTGCACAGATTCTGTCAGACTTGGGCCAATATAATAGTGTTCCAAAACAGGTCCAGTTGCCAGGACCACAAATTCAAATTCCATCTAGACACTGTTGCCCTAGAGCACACAAAAAACTATACATACCTTGGCCTAAACATCAGCGCCACAGGTAACTTCCACAAAGCTGTGAACGATCTGAGAGACAAGGCAAGAAGGGCCTTCTACGCCATCAGAAGGAACATACATTTCCAATTAGGATCTGGCTAAAAATACTTGAATCAGTCATAGGTTCATTGCCCTTTACGGTTGTGAGGTCTGGGGTCCGCTCACCAACCAAGACTTTGCAAAATGGGACAAACACCAAATTGAGTCTCTGCATACAGAATTCTGCAAAAATATCCTCCGTGTACAATGTAGAACACCAAATAATGCATGCAGAGCAGAATTAGGCCGATACCCACTAATTATCAAACTCAAGAAAAGAGCTGCTAAATTCTACAACCACCTAAAAGGAAGCGATTCCCAAACCTTCCATAACAAAGCCATCACCTACAGAGAGATGAACCTGGAGAAGAGTCCCTAAGCAAGCTGGTCCTGGGGCTCTGTTCACAAACACACCCTACAGAGCCCCAGGACAGCAGCACAATTAGACCCAACCAAATCATGTGAAAACAAAAAGATAATTACTTGACACATTGGAAATAATTAACAAAAAACATAGCAAACTAGAATGCTATTTGGCCCTAAACAGAGAGTACACAGTGGCAGAATACCTGACCACTGTGGCTGACCCAAACTTAAGGAAAGCTTTGACTATGTACAGACTCAGTGAGCATAGCCTTGCTATTGAGAAAGGCCGCCGTAGACAGACCTGGCTCTCAAGAGAAGACAGGCTATGTGCTCACTGCCCACAAAATGAGGTGGAAACTG
>NC_068421.1:8631455-8656535 GCF_023373465.1 Oncorhynchus keta
GAGGGAGGGAGGAGAGGGGATGAGAGCAGAGAGAGGGAGGGAGGAGAGGGGATGAGAGCAGAGAGAGGGAGGGCAGGAGAGGGGATGAGAGCAGAGAGAGGGAGGGGAGGAGAGGGGATGAGAGCAGAGAGAGGGAGGGGAGGAAAGGGATGAGAGCAGAGAGAGGGAGGGGAGGAGAGGGGATGAGAGCAGAGAGAGGGAGGGGAGGAGAGGGGATGAGAGCAGAGAGAGGGAGGGAGGAGAGGGGATGAGAGCAGAGAGAGGGAGGGCAGGAGAGGGGATGAGAGCAGAGAGAGGGAGGGCAGGAGAGGGGATGAGAGCAGAGAGAGGGAGGGGAGGAGAGGGGATGAGAGCAGAGAGAGGGAGGGGAGGAGAGGGGATGAGAGCAGAGAGAGGGAGGGCAGGAGAGGGGATGAGAGCAGAGAGAGGGAGGGGAGGAGAGGGGATGAGAGCAGAGAGAGGGAGGGGAGGAGAGGGGATGAGAGCAGAGAGAGGGAGGGGAGGAGAGGGGATGAGAGCAGAGAGAGGGAGGGGAGGAGAGGGGATGAGAGCAGAGAGAGGGAGGGGAGGAGAGGGGATGAGAGCAGAGAGAGGGAGGGGAGGAGAGGGGATGAGAGCAGAGAGAGGGAGGGGAGGAGATTAAATGAATGAGAGTATAATGACAATCAACTTTTACATACACGTGTGAGGTTGTGAGCAGGTGTGTGAGCAGGTGTGTGAGCAGGTGTGTGTGTGTGTGTGTGTGTGTGTGTGTGTGTGTGTGTGTGTGTGTGTGTGTGTGTGTGTGTGTGTGTGTGTGTATATAGCCTACCTTGAGGCTGGCCGTCTTGGTGCTGAGCTGTAGTTGCAGCTGTGTGATCTGTGTGCTGGAACTCTCTCTGAGTTCAGACAGGCTGGCCTGCAGTCTCTGAACATCTTCCACCAGCTGAACCATCTCCCTGTCCTTGGCCCCCAGCTCTGCCTCCAGACTGGAGCGGGACAGGGCCTCCACCGCCTGGTCCTATTGGTCAACACATACATCAATCTACCAATCAGAACAGCCTGGTCCTATAGATCAACACATACATCAATCTACCAATCAGAACAGCCTGGTCCTATTGGTCAACACATACATCAATCTACCAATCAGAACAGTCTGGTCCTATAGGTCAACACATACATCAATATACCAATCAGAACAGTCTGGTCCTATAGGTCAACACATACATCAATCTACCAATCAGAACAGCCTGGTCCTATAGGTCAACACATACATCAATATACCAATCAGAACAGTCTGGTCCTATAGGTCAACACATACATCAATCTACCAATCAGAACAGTCTGGTCCTATAGGTCAACACATACATCAATCTACCAATCAGAACAGCCTGGTCCTATAGGTCAACACATACATCAATCTACCAATCAGAACAGCCTGGTCCTATAGGTCAACACATACATCAATCTACCAATCAGAACAGCCTGGTCCTATAGGTCAACACATACATCAATCTACCAATCAGAACAGCCTGGTCCTATAGGTCAACACATACATCAATCTACCAATCAGAACAGCCTGGTCCTATAGGTCAACACATACATCAATATACCAATCAGAACAGCCTGGTCCTATAGGTCAACACATACATCAATACAGTAATCTACCAATCAGAACAGTCTGGTCCTATAGGTCAACACATACATCAATACAGTAATCTACCAATCAGAACAGCCTGGTCCTATAGGTCAACACATACATCAATCTACCAATCAGAACAGCCTGGTCCTATAGGTCAACACATACATCAATCTACCAATCAGAACAGCCTGGTCCTATAGGTCAACACATACATCAATCTACCAATCAGAACAGCCTGGTCCTATAGGTCAACACATACATCAATACAGTAATCTACCAATCAGAACAGTCTGGTCCTATAGGTCAACACATACATCAATCTACCAATCAGAACAGTCTGGTCCTATAGGTCAACACATACATCAATCTACCAATCAGAACAGCCTGGTCCTATAGGTCAACACATACATCAATCTACCAATCAGAACAGCCTGGTCCTATAGGTCAACACATACATCAATATACCAATCAGAACAGTCTGGTCCTATAGGTCAACACATACATCAATACAGTAATCTACCAATCAGAACAGCCTGGTCCTATAGGTCAACTAGAGACGCAAGGGGAGAAAATCAGCCAACCAACCAATCACGATAGCCTGCTCATAGGTCAATACATACATCAATCAACCAACCAATCACTATAGGACAGTGTACCATTTCTGGGGTGGTCTGGATCTGTGTGGTCAGCTGCAGGGATTGGTTAGAAGAGGTCAGCTGCTCCCTCAGAGTGTCCGCCTCCCTCTGTGCTGCCTCCGCCCTCTGAGAGACAAAGTGAGAGAGAGATGCAGAGAGAGGGAGAGAGAGAGGCAGAGAGAGAGAGAGAGAGAGAGGCAGAGAGAGGGGAGAGAGAGGCAGAGAGAGAGAGAGGCAGAGAGAGAGAGGCAGAGAGAGGGAGAGAGAGGCAGAGAGAGGGAGAGAGAGAGGCAGAGAGAGAGAGAGGCAGAGAGAGAGACAAAGTGAGAGAGAGAGGCAGAGAGGCAGAGAGAGAGAGAGGCAGAGAGAGACAAAGTGAGAGAGAGAGGCAGAGAGAGGGAGAGAGAGAGGCAGAGAGAGGGAGAGAGACAGAGAGAGAGAGACAAAGTGAGAGAGAGAGGCAGAGAGAGGGAGAGAGAGAGGCAGAGAGAGAGAGAGAGAGACAGAGAGAGAGAGAGGAGAGAGAGAGAGGCAGAGAGAGAGGCAGAGAGAGATAGAGAGGCAGAGAGAGAGAAAGACAGAGAGAGAGAGAGAGAGAGAGAGAGAGAGAGAGAGAGAGAGAGAGAGAGGTAGAGAGAGGGGGAGAGAGAGGCAGAGAGAGGGAGAGAGAGAGGCAGAGAGAGAGAGACAAAGTGAGAGAGAGAGGCAGGAGAGAGGAGAGAGAGAGGCAGAGAGAGGGAGAGAGACAGAGAGAGAGACAAAGTGAGAGAGAGGCAGAGAGAGAGAGAGAGAGGCAGAGAGAGGCAGAGAGAGAGAGACAGAGAGAGAGAGGCAGAGAGAGAGAGAGAGGCAGAGAGAGAGAGAGAGGCAGAGAGATAGAGAGGCAGAGAGAGAGAGAAAGACAGAGAGAGAGAGAGAGAGAGAGAGAGAGGTAGAGAGAGGGAGAGAGAGGCAGAGAGAGGGAGAGAGAGAAGCAGAGAGAGAGAGAGAGAGAGAGACAGAGAGAGAGACAGAGAGAGAGAGAGAGAGAGAGAGAGAGAGAGAGAGGCAGAGAGAGAGAGAGGCAGAGAGATAGAGAGGCAGAGAGAGAGAGAAAGACAGAGAGAGAGAGAGAGAGGCAGAGATAGAGAGGCAGAGAGAGAGAGAGAGGCAGAGAGAGAGAGGCAGAGAGGAGAGAGAGAGGCAGAGAGAGAGAGAGGCAGAGAGAGAGAGAGAGAGGCAGAGAGATAGAGAGGCAGAGAGAGAGAGGCAGAGAGAGAGAGGCAGAGAGAGAGAGAGAGAGAGGCAGAGAGAGAGAGAGGCAGAGAGAGAGGCAGAGCAGAGAGAGCGAGAGAGAGGCAGAGAGAGCGAGAGAGAGAGGCAGAGAGAGAGGCAGAGAGAGAGAGAGATTTAGAGAGAGAGAGAGGCAGAGAGAGAGGGAGAGGCAGAGAGAGAGGGAGAGGCAGAAAGAGAGAGAGAGGCAGAGAGAGAGGCAGAGAGAGAGAGAGAGCGAGAGGCAGAGAGAGAGAGAGAGAGAGGCAGAGAGAGAGGCAGAGAGAGAGAGAGGCAGAGAGAGAGAGAGAGAGAGAGAGAGAGAGAGAGAGAGAGAGAGAGAGAGAGAGAGAGAGAGAGAGGCAGAGAGAGAGAGGGAGAGGCAGAGAGAGAGAGGCAGAGAGAGAGGCAGAGAGAGAGGCAGAGGCAGAGAGCGAGGCAGAGAGAGAGAGAGAGAGAGAGAGAGAGAGAGGCAGAGAGAGAGAGGCAGAGAGAGAGAGGAAGAGAGAGAGAGGCAGAGAGAGAGAGAGAGAGAGAGAGAGAGAGGCAGAGAGGAGAGAGAGAGGTGAGCTGTCTGTCTTAACACAGCCAAAGTTGTACTGGACTGAGACCAGAGCGACCGTACTGAGACAGACTGCAGAGTACTGACTATAACTGGCAGAACTACAAGCTGAGGTGACTGCAATCTCCATGGAGAGAACATCATGTTTACTGGTTTCCCCCGTTTTGATGTTTCCTGTCTACACAGGACATATTAAACGTGTGTGTGTGTGTGTGTGTGTGTGTGTGTGTGTGTGTGTGTGTGTGTGTGTGTGTGTGTGTAAGATAACTGAAAGGCATGATGTCATCCTCTGAGGTATTACTGGACGCAGAACAACATGGTGTGTGTGTGTGCCATGCGGGTGTTGTTGAAATGTGAAAGCTGAGCTCAAGGCTAACATTAGCATTATGTGGCTAGCGATCCCTCCCCAGGTCATCCCCAGGTCATCTCAATAATGAATGTTAACATCAGTGACATCCCCACAGTCCCCCCTAAATATCTATTATCATGAACAGAGTTGGGTGTTTTCGGCTACAGGGGGTCTCTGAGCCGAGGGGGTAGAGGGGGCGTTGGATTCATATTTCTAACTCCTAACGTTCCTCCCAGTGGTAGTTCCTTCCTTATTTGGGGTCTTATGGATGATTGAGTGTTAGTGATTCATTTAAACCAATATTCAACATGCTAACACACTATAGTGTCCACTCGGAGGCTCTTGAGAAGGATCTTGTGGTCGACTTCTAGCTGTTAGTACTTACTTCCTTTCAGGAAGGTAACGGGCTAGCAACAACCCAGGGGAGGCTAGTAATAACCCAGGGGAGGCTAGTAATAACCCAGGGGAGGCTAGTATTAACCCAGTGGGGGCTAGTAATAACCCAGTGGGGGCTAGTAATAACCCAGAGGGGGCTAGCAACAACCCAGTGGGGGCTAGCAACAACCCAGTGGGGGCTAGCAACAACCCAGTGGGGGCTAGTAATAACCCAGGGGAGGCTAGTATTAACCCAGTGGGGGCTAGTAATAACCCAGTGGGGGCTAGTAATAACCCAGTGGGGGCTAGTAATAACCCAGAGGGGGCTAGTAATAACCCTGTGGGGGCTAGTAATAACCCAGTGGGGGCTAGCAACAACCCAGTGGGGGCTAGCAAATACCCAGTGGGGGCTAGCAACAACCCAGTGGGGGCTAGCAACAACCCAGTGGGGGCTAGCAATAACCCAGTGGGGGCTAGCAACAACCCAGTGGGGGCTAGCAACAACCCAGTGGGGGCTAGCAACAACCCAGTGGGGGCTAGCAACAACCCAGTGGGGGCTAGCAACAACCCAGTGGGGGCTAGAAACCACCCAGTGGGGGCTAGCAACAACCCAGGGGAGGCTAGCAACAACCCAGGGGAGGCTAGTAATAACCCAGTGGAGGCTAGTAATAACCCAGTGGAGGCTAGCAACAACCCAGTGGGGGCTAGCAACAACCCAGGGGAGGCTAGCAACAACCCAGGGGAGGCAAGTAATAACCCAGTGGGGGCTAGCAACAACCCAGTGGGGGCTAGCAACAACCCAGTGGGGGCTAGCAACAACCCAGTGGGGGCTAGTAATAACCCAGTGGGGGCTAGTAATAACCCAGTGGGGGCTAGTAATAACCCAGTGGGGGCTAGCAACAACCCAGTGGAGGCCAGTAACAACCCAGTGGGGGCCAGTAACAACCCAGTGGGGGCTAGCAACAACCCAGTGGGGGCTAGTAACAACCCAGGGGAGGCTAGTAATAACCCAGTGGGGGCTAGCAACAACCCAGTGGGGGCTAGCAATAACCCAGTGGGGGCTAGCAACAACCCAGTGGGGGCTAGCAACAACCCAGTGGGGGCTAGTAATAACCCAGTGGGGGCTAGTAATAACCCAGTGGGGGCTAGCAACAACCCAGGGGAGGCTAGCAATAACCCAGCGGGGGCTAGTAATAACCCAGGGGAGGCTAGTAATAACTCAGGGGCCAGTAATAACCCAGGGGCCAGTAATTACCCAGGGGAGGCTAGTAATAACCCAGGGGAAGCTAGTAATAACCCAGGGGAGGCTAGCAACAACCCAGGGGAGGCTAGTAATAACCCAGGGGAGGCTAGTAATAACCCAGGGGAGGCTAGCAAAAACCCAGGGGAGGCTAGTAATAACCCAGGGGAGGCTAGTAACAACCCAGGGGAGGCTAGCAACAACCCAGGTGAGGCTAGTAACAACCCAGGGGAGGCTAGCAACAACCCAGGGGAGGCTAGTAACAACCCAGGGGAGGCTAGTAACAACCCAGGGGAGATCAATAACAACCCAGGGGAGATCAATAACAACCCAGGGGAGGCTAGTAATAACCCAGGGGAGATCAATAACAACCCAGGGGAGATCAATAACAACCCAGGGGAGGCTAGTAACAACCCAGGGGAGGCTAGTAATAACCCAGGGGAGGCTAGCAACAACCCAGGGGCTAGTAATAACAATGGGGGCTAGTAATAACCCAGGGGCCAGCAACAACCCAGGGGAGATCAATAACAACCCAGGGGAGGCTAGTAATAACCCAGGGGAGGCTAGCAACAACCCAGGTGAGGCTAGTAACAACCCAGGGGAGGCTAGCAACAACCCAGGGGAGGCTAGTAACAACCCAGGGGAGGCTAGTAATAACCCAGGGGAGGCTAGTAATAACCCAGGGGGGGCAGTAATTACCCAGGGGCTAGTATTAACCCAGGGGCTAGTAATAACCCAGGGGCTAGTAATAACCCAGGGGGGCTAGTAATAACCCAGGGGCTAGTATTAACCCAGGGGCTAGTAATAACCCAGGGGCTAGTAATAACCCAGGGGCCAGCAACAACCCAGGGGAGATCAATAACAACCCAGGGGAGGCTAGTAATAACCCAGGGGAGGCTAGTAATAACCCAGGGGAGGCTAGCAACAACCCAGGGGAGGCTAGCAACAACCCAGGTGAGGCTAGTAACAACCCAGGGAGGCTAGCAACAACCCAGGGGAGGCTAGTAATAACCCAGGGGCCAGCAACAACCCAGGGGCTAGTAATAACCCAGGGGCTAGTAATAACCCAGGGGCTAGTAATAACCCAGGGGGGCTAGTAATAACCCAGGGGCTAGTATTAACCCAGGGGCTAGTAATAACCCAGGGGCTAGTAATAACCCAGGGGGGCTAGTAATAACCCAGGGGCTAGTATTAACCCAGGGGGGCTAGTAATAACCCAGGGGCTAGTATTAACCCAGGGGCTAGTATTAACCCAGGGGCTAGTAATAACCCAGGGGCTAGTAATAACCCAGGGGCTAGTAATAACCCAGGGGCTAGTAATAACCCAGGGGCTAGTAATAACCCAGGGGCTAGTAATAACCCAGGGGCTAGCAACAACCCAGGGGAGATCAATAACAACCCAGGGGAGGCTAGTAATAACCAAGGGGAGGCTAGCAACAACCCAGGTGAGGCTAGTAACAACCCAGGGGAGGCTAGCAACAACCCAGGGGAGGCTAGTAACAACCCAGGGGAGGCTAGTAATAACCCAGGGGAGATCAATAACAACCCAGGGGAGGCTAGTAATAACCCAGGGGGGGCAGTAATTACCCAGGGGCCAGCAACAACCCAGGGGAGGCTAGTAACAACCCAGGGGAGGCTAGTAATAACCCAGGGGCCAGCAACAACCCAGGGGCTAGTAATAACCCAGGGGCTAGTAATAACCCAGGGGCTAGTAATAACCCAGGGGCTAGTAATAACCCAGGGGGGCTAGTAATAACCCAGGGGCTAGTATTAACCCAGGGGCTAGTATTAACCCAGGGGCTAGTAATAACCCAGGGGCTAGTATTAACCCAGGGGCTAGTAATAACCCAGGGGCTAGTAATAACCCAGGGGCTAGTATTAACCCAGGGGCTAGTATTAACCCAGGGGCTAGTAATAACCCAGGGACTAGTATTAACCCAGGGGCTAGTATTAACCCAGGGGCTAGTATTAACCCAAGGGCTAGTAATAACCCAGGGGCTAGTAATAACCCAGGGGCTAGTAATAACCCAGGGGCTAGTAATAACCCAGGGGCTAGTAATAACCCATGGGCTAGTATTAACCCATGGGCTAGTAATAACCCAGGGGCTAGTATTAACCCAGGGGCTAGTAATAACCCAGGGGCTAGTAATAACCCAGGGGCTAGTATTAACTGAACACACAGAAATATATCACAATTACATTTAATCAATCAGGCCAGAGGGGGTGTGGTGTATGGCCAATATACCACGGTTAAGGGTTGTTATAATGCACGACGCAACACGGAGTGCCTGGATACAGCCCTTAGCCCTGCTATATTGGCCACCTACACTACATGACCAAAAGTATGTGGACACCTGCTTGTTGAACATCTCATTCCAAAATCATGCGCATTAATATTGAGTTGCCCCCCCCCCCCTTTGCTGCTATAACAGCCTCCACTCTTCTGGGAAGGCTTTCCACTAGATGTTGGAACATTGCTGCTATAACAGCCTCCACTCTTCTGGGAAGGTTTTCCACTAGATGTTGTAACATTGCTGCGGGGACTTGCTTCCATTCAGCCACAAGAGCATTAGTGAGGTCAGGCACTAATGTTGGGAGATTAGGCCTTCAGGCTCACAGTCTGCGTTCCAATTCATCCCAAAGGTGTTCGATGGGGTTGAGGTCAGGGATCTGTGCAGGCCAGTCAGGTTCTTCCACACCGATCTCGACAAACCATTTTTGTCATGCTGAAACAGGAAAGGGCCTTCCCCAAACTGTTGCCACAAAGTTGGAAGCACAGAATCGTGCAGAATGTCATTGTATGCTGTAGCGTTATGATTTCCCTTCACTGGAACTAAGGGGCCCGAACCATGAAAAACAGCCCCAGACCATTATTCCTCATCCACCAAACTTTACACTATGCATTCAGGCAGGTAGAGTTCTCCAGGCATCTGCCTAACTCAGATTCGTCCGTCGGATTGCCAGATGGTGAAGCGTGATTCATCACTCCAGAGAACACATTTCCACTGCTCCAGATACCAATGGCGGCGAGCTTTACACCACTCCAGCCTCCGACGCTTGGCATTTGAGGATGGTGATCTTAGGCTTGTGTGCTCGACCATGGAAACCCATTTCATGAAGCTCCCGACAAAATAAATGCTTTGTCACACCCGGGGTATACGGTCTGATATACCTCAGCTGTCAGCCAATCAACATTCAGGGATCGAACCACCCAGTTTATAATATCAAATAATGACCAAGGCCCTAAAGGGGTGGAGACTAACCTGATTGGCTCTCTCTAGATCGGTCATCACCATTTCAATCTCATCGGCCCTGAGGAGGAGGAAGTAGAGGATCAAGTGTTACTAAGGGGGCCCACAGGACGGTGATCATTACAACATCTAATACACACACATCTACCACACACATCTAATACACACAGCCTGAAATAACTGTCATAACTCTCCTGTGATGATCTGAGGGATCAGGTTACAGTGGGTCCTCTCTACAGTGCTCTCTCTCTCTCTGTAGAGGGAAGTCGGCTGTTTTATGATGGTCATAAAATACTCTGCCCCTATGCTCTGTAGTGTTTCGAGATTGGAATGTAAAACTGTGGAAAACAGAGAGACACTTGAACAATCAAAAGTTTGAATAATTAAACGGTAGAATGTATGCACACATGACTGTAAGTCGCTTTGGATAAAAGCGTCTGCTAAATGGCATATATTATTATATTATATTATTTCTATTTTTGAGGATGTGGTAATGATCCGTGGACACTCATGACGCGTGTGTTTCATTTCACATGAAAGACCGGAAACACACATGAGTCAAATCTCTGAAAAGTGTCCCAGCTGTCGGGTTTACATCTAGATGTTGGATAAAATGAAGGAGTAAATATGAAACTATTTGTGAGAAGATGCAATGGGGAAGTTGGCCTTCTAAACGAGATACTTGTTAAGATGTAAAGTTTGAACTCGTCAGTGCCCCCCGTGACATCAGGTGTCATAGAACCGCCCCCTTTTCCCCACAGAGTATAAAACCCACTTCCTATAAAAATGTACATTAAGTCAGAACGCCGGGATGGAATCCTCTTGTTGGAATGAATACAGTTCTATAGGCCATTGTCACGATCGTCGTGGGGACCAAAGCGTAGCGTGGTGTGAATACATTCTTCTTTATTAAATGAAGAACACGACGAACACGTAAAACTAAAAACAACAAAACGACTAAGACGAACGTGACCGCTATATAAGAAAAGTGCAAACACAGGCAACTAGACATAGACAAGAACCCACAAAATACCCCAAAAAGATGGCTGCCTAAATATGGTTCCCAATCAGAGACAACGATAAACACCTAGGCAACCATAGACCTACATAAACACCTAGACGGAAACAACCCCATAAATCTACAAAACCCCTAGACAGTAAAAAAAACCCTAGATGAGACTAAACACACATACCACCCTCGTCACACCCTGACCCAACCAAAATATATAAAGAAAACAAAGAATACTCAGGTCAGGGCGTGACAGCCATAGAGAACATACAGCTGTAGTTTTGACTAAACGCCTGGAAATCATTAAACTCTGAGACTATCGCTCACCACAGAATAAGAGCAAATCCTAGACGTATAATTACTCGTCCGCAGCAGGAAATTACGTAAGTCTAGGACGAGAATACCGACGACCGCGCGGAAGCATCTATTCTATGCAACGACCGACCATCTGCACGCCTGACGTACCCATTACAGCAGACACTATCCAGAGTTACAACCACGAAGGACATGGTTACTTCTGGGGAAGTTAACCAGAGACTCTCTGATGAACTGAACTCTCCAGCAGACGGACCGGCGATTCCAACAGAAGACAACAACAACAACATAAGGGCGTAAATATATACATTGCAATTATTTTCGAATGAGCATTTTTGGGAGGTTCTAATTAAGCAATAAGGCCTGAGGGGTGTGGTAGATGGCCAATATATCACGGTTAGGGAGTGTCCAGAACAGGAAGGGAGTGTCCAGAACAATAAGGGAGTGTCCAGAACAGGAAGGGAGTGTCCAGAACAGGAAGGGAGTGTCCAGAACAGGAAGAGAGTGTCCAGAACAGGAAGGGAGTGTCCAGAACAGGAAGAGAGTGTCCAGAACAGGAAGGGAGTGTCCAGAACAGGAAGAGAGTGTCCAGAACAGGAAGAGAGTGTCCAGAACAAGAAGAGAGTGTCCAGAACAGGAAGAGAGTGTCCAGAACAGGAAGAGAGTGTCCAGAACAAGAAGAGAGTGTCCAGAACAGGAAGAGAGTGTCCAGAACAGGAAGGGAGTGTCCAGAACAGGAAGGGAGTGTCCAGAACAGGAAGAGAGTGTCCAGAACAGGAAGGGAGTGTCCAGAACAGGAAGAGAGTGTCCAGAACAGGAAGAGAGTGTCCAGAACAGGAAGAGAGTGTCCAGAACAGGAAGAGAGTGTCCAGAACAAGAAGAGAGTGTCCAGAACAGGAAGAGAGTGTCCAGAACAGGAAGGGAGTGTCCAGAACAGGAAGAGAGTGTCCAGAACAGGAAGAGAGTGTCCAGAACAAGAAGAGAGTGTCCAGAACAGGAAGAGAGTGTCCAGAACAGGAAGGGAGTGTCCAGAACAGGAAGGGAGTGTCCAGAACAGGAAGAGAGTGTCCAGAACAGGAAGGGAGTGTCCAGAACAGGAAGAGAGTGTCCAGAACAGGAAGAGAGTGTCCAGAACAGGAAGAGAGTGTCCAGAACAGGAAGGGAGTGTCCAGAACAGGAAGGGAGTGTCCAGAACAGGAAGGGAGTGTCCAGAACAGGAAGAGAGTGTCCAGAACAGGAAGGGAGTGTCCAGAACAGGAAGGATAGTGTCCAGAACAGGAAGGGAGTGTCCAGAACAGGAAGGGATTTATTTATAAAATGCTATGTAATCTCTCAGTATTTACAGTGTATTGCTAAAGCCTGGATTTCGAGGCTGTCATTGAGCAGCAGGAGAAGGGCCAACTCTGGGACTTTCCTCTGGAGATTCCTAATCGCTTGGTGACCTCAGAGGGAGAGATGAAGTGACTGGAAATAATTACAGCAGCAAGTGATGGGATGGAGAGAAATGTTCACACACACACAAGGAGCACCATGAGACCACACTATGCCTAAGGATTACAGTGAAGAACACACACACACACACACACACACACACACACACACACACACACACACACACACACACACACACACACACACACACACACACACACACACACACACACACACACACACACACACACACACACACAACCTAACCAACCTAACCCAACCACACCCAAGCACACCGACACACCCAACCACACCCAACTACACACACACACCCAACCACCCCCAACCAACCACACACACACACCCAACCACACACCAACCCACACACACACCCAACCACACACACCCCCAACCACACACACACACCCAACCACACACACACCCAACCACACACACACACACACACACACACCCAACCACACACACACCCCCAACCACACACACACACACAACCACACACACACACCCAACCACACACACACCCAACCACCCCCAACCACACACACACCCAACCACACACCAACCACACACACCCAACCACACACACACCCCCAACCACACACACACACCCAACCACACACACACACACACACCCAACCACACACACACACCCAACCACACACACACACACACACCCAACCACACACAACACACACACACACACACACACACACACACACACACACACACACACACACACACACACACACACACACACACACACACACACACACACACACACACACACACACCCAACCACACCCAACCACACCCTGAAACTCACTTGGCTGTGCAGTCCTCGTCATACTTGGTCTTCAGATCAAAGAGCTCTGCCTGAGTTGTTTCAAGAGCTGAAAACAGCCAAGAAACAACAGCTATTAGTCAGGCCAACGGTGTGTGTGTGTGTGTGTGTGTGTGTGTGTGTGTGTGTGTGTGTGTGTGTGTGTGTGTGTGTGTGTGTGTGTGTGTGTGTGTGTGTGTGTGTGACAGATACAGGACAGGTAGTGAATGGACTGGTAGATACCTGTCTGTAAGGCCTGGGCCAGCTTGGGAGACATGGAGTCCTGGCTCTCCTGGAGCTTTCTGGAAACAGAGAGAGATGGAGGGATGGGGAGAGACAGAGAGAGATGGAGGGATGGGGAGAGACAGAGAGATGGAGGGATGGGGAGAGACAGAGAGATGGAGGGATGGGGAGAGAGACAGAGAGAGATGGAGGGATGGGGAGAGAGACAGAGAGAGATGGAGGGATGGGGAGAGACAGAGAGAGATGGAGGGATGGGGAGAGACAGAGAGAGATGGAGAGACAGAGAGATGGAGGGATAGGGGAGAGAGAGAGAGATGGATGGATGGGGATGGATGGATGGGGAGAGAGACAGAGAGATGGAGGGATGGGGAGAGAGACAGAGAGAGATGGAGGGATGGGGAGAGACAGAGAGAGATGGAGAGACAGAGAGAGATGGAGGGATAGGGAGGAGAGAGAGAGATGGATGGATGGGGATGGATGGATGGGGAGAGAGACAGAGAGAGATGGAGGGATGGGGAGAGAGACAGAGAGAGATGGAGGGATGGGAAGAGACAGAGAGATGGAGAGACAGAGAGAGATGGAGGGATAGGGAGAGAGACAGAGAGATGGAGGGATGGGGAGAGACAGAGAGAGATGGAGAGACAGAGAGAGATGGAGGGATAGGGGAGAGAGAGAGAGATGGATGGATGGGGATGGATGGATGGGGAGAGAGACAGAGAGAGATGGAGGGATGGGGAGAGAGAGAGAGATGGAGGGATGGGGAGAGAGACAGAGAGAGATGGAGGGATGGGGAGAGACAGAGAGAGATGGAGAGACAGAGAGATGGAGGGATAGGGAGAGAGAGATGAGATGGATGGATGGGGATGGATGGATGGGGAGAGAGACAGAGAGAGATGGAGGGATGGGGAGAGAGACAGAGAGAGATGGAGGGATGGGGAGAGACAGAGAGAGATGGAGGGAGAGGGAGAGAGATGGATGGATGGGGAGAGAGACAGAGAGAGATGGAGGGATGGGGAGAGACAGAGAGAGATGGAGGGAGAGGGAGAGATGGATGGATGGGGAGAGACAGAGAGAGATGGAGGGATGGGGAGAGAGAGAGAGATGGAGGGAGAGGGAGAGAGATGGATGGATGGGGAGAGAGACAGAGAGAGATGGAGGGATGGGGAGAGACAGAGAGAGATGGAGGGAGAGGAGAGAGATGGATGGATGGGGAGAGAGACAGAGAGAGATGGAGGGATGGGGAGAGAGAGAGAGAGATGGCGGGATGGGGAGAGAGAGAGAGATGGAGGGATGGAGAGACAGAGAGAGATGGAGGGAGAGGGAGAGAGACAGAGAGAGATGGAGGGATGGGGAGAGACAGAGAGAGATGGATGGATGGGGAGAGAGACAGAGAGAGATGGAGGGATGGGGAGAGACAGAGAGAGATGGAGGGATGGGGAGAGAGAGACAGAGAGAGATGGAGGGATGGGGAGAGAGACAGAGAGAGATGGATGGATGGGGAGAGAGACAGAGAGAGATGGAGGGATGGGGGAGAGAGAGAGAGATGGCGGGATGGGGGAGAGAGAGAGATGGAGGGATGGAGAGACAGAGAGAGATGGAGGGATGGGGAGAGACAGAGAGATGGATGGATGGGGAGAGACAGGGAGAGATGGAGGGATGGGGAGAGACAGAGAGAGATGGGAGAGATGGAGGGATGGGGAGAGAGAGACAGAGAGAGATGGAGGGATGGGGAGAGAGACAGAGAGATGGAGGGAGGGGGAGAGAGAGACAGAGAGAGATGGAGGCATGGGACGAGAGAGAGACAGAGAGAGATGGGGGGATGGGGAGAGACAGAGAGAGATGGAGGGATGGGGAGAGAGAGAGACAGAGAGAGATGGAGGCATGGGAAGAGAGAGACAGAGAGAGATGGAGGGATGGGGAGAGAGAGAGACAGAGAGATGGAGGCATGGGGAGAGAGAGAGACAGAGAGAGGGGGGATGGGGAGACAGACAGAGATGGAGGGATGGGGAGAGACAGAGAGAGATGGAGGGATGGAGAGACATAGAGAGATGGAGGGATAGGGAGAGAGAGAGATGGATGGATGGGGAGAGAGACAGAGAGAGATGGAGGGATGGGGGAGAGAGAGAGATGGAGGGATGGGGAGAGACAGAGAGATGGATGGATGGGGGAGAGAGAGAGATGGATGGAGGGATGGGGAGAGAGAGAGAGATGGAGGGATGGGGAGAGACAGGGAGAGATGGAGGGATGGAGAGACAGAGAGAGATGGAGGGATGGGGAGAGACAGAGAGAGATGGAGGGATGGAGAGACAGAGAGAGATGGAGGGATGGGGAGAGACAGGGAGAGATGGATGGATGGGGAGAGAGAGAGAGAGATGGAGGGATAGGGAGAGACATAGAGAGATGGAGGGATGGGGAGAGAGACAGAGAGAGATGGAGGGATGGGGAGAGAGAGAGAGAGAGATGGATGGATGGGGAGAGACAGGGAGAGATGGAGGGATGGGGAGAGAGAGAGAGAGATGGAGGGATAGGGAGAGACATAGAGATGGAGGGATGGGGAGAGAGACAGAGAGAGATGGAGGGATGGGGAGAGAGACAGAGAGATGGAGGGAAGGGAGAGAGAGAGAGATGGATGGATGGGGAGAGACAGAGAGAGATGGAGGGATGGGAGAGACAGAGAGAGATGGAGGGATGGGGAGAGACAGAGAGATGGATGGATGGGGAGAGACAGGGAGAGATGGATGGATGGGGGAGAGAGAGAGAGATGGAGGGATAGGGAGAGACATAGAGAGATGGAGGGATGGGGAGAGAGACAGAGAGAGATGGAGGGATGGGGAGAGAGAGAGAGAGAGATGGATGGATGGGGAGAGACAGGGAGAGATGGAGGGATGGGGAGAGAGAGAGAGAGATGGAGGGATAGGGAGAGACATAGAGAGATGGAGGGATGGGGAGAGAGACAGAGAGAGATGGAGGGATGGGGAGAGAGACAGAGAGATGGAGGGAAGGGGGAGAGAGAGAGAGAGAGATGGAGGGATGGGGAGAGACAGAGAGAGATGGAGGGATGGGAGAGACAGAGAGAGATGGAGGGATGGGGAGAGACAGAGAGAGATGGAGGGATGGGGAGAGACAGGGAGAGATGGAGGGATGGGGAGAGACAGAGAGAGATGGATGGATGGGGAGAGACAGGGAGAGATGGAGGGATGGGGAGAGAGACAGAGAGAGATGGAGGGATGGGGAGAGACAGAGAGAGATGGAGGGATGGGGAGAGACAGAGAGAGATGGAGGGATGGGGAGAGACAGAGAGAGATGGAGGGATGGGGAGAGACAGGGAGAGATGGAGGGATGGGAGAGACAGGGAGAGATGGAGGGATGGGGAGAGACAGAGAGATGGATGGATGGGGAGAGACAGGGAGAGATGGAGGGATGGGGAGAGAGACAGAGAGAGATGGAGGGATGGGGAGAGACAGGGAGAGATGGAGGGATGGGGAGAGACAGGGAGAGATGGAGGGATGGGGAGAGACAGGGAGAGATGGAGGGATGGGGAGAGACAGAGAGATGGAGGGATGGGGAGAGACAGAGAGAGATGGAGGGATGGGGAGAGACAGAGAGAGATGGATGGATGGGGAGAGACAGGGAGAGATGGAGGGATGGGGGAGAGACAGAGAGAGATGGAGGGATGGGGAGAGACAGAGAGAGATGGAGGGATGGGGAGAGACAGAGAGAGATGGAGGGATGGGGAGAGACAGAGAGAGATGGATGGATGGGGAGAGACAGAGAGAGATGGAGGGATGGGGAGAGACAGAGAGAGATGGAGGGATGGGGAGAGACAGAGAGAGATGGAGGGATGTGGAGAGAGAGAGAGAGATGGAGGGATGGGGAGAGACAGAGAGAGATGGAGGGATGGGGAGAGAGACAGAGAGAGATGGAGGGATGGGGAGAGACAGGGAGAGATGGAGGGATGGGGAGAGAGACAGAGAGAGATGGAGGGATGGGGAGAGAGACAGAGAGAGATGGAGGGATGGGGAGAGAGAGAGAGAGAGATGGAGGGATGGGGAGAGAGAGAGAGATGGATGGATGGGGAGAGAGATGGGGGGATGGGGAGAGACAGAGAGAGATGGAGGGATGGGGAGAGAGAGAGATGGATGGATGGGGAGAGAGACAGAGAGAGATGGAGGGATGGGGAGAGAGATGGGGGATGGGGGAGAGAGAGAGATGGAGGGATGGGGAGAGAGAGAGAGATGGATGGATGGGGAGAGAGACAGAGAGAGATGGAGGGATGGGGGAGGGAGAGAGATGGATGGATGGGGAGAGACAGAGAGAGATGGAGGGATGGGGAGAGAGAGAGAGATGGAGGGATGGGGAGACAGAGAGAGATGGAGGGATGGGGAGAGACAGAGAGAGATGGAGGGATGGGGAGAGAGAGAGAGATGGAGGGATGGGGAGAGACAGAGAGAGATGGAGGGATGGGGAGAGAGAGAGAGATGGAGGGATGGAGAGACAGAGAGAGATGGAGGGATGGGGAGACAGAGAGAGATGGAGGGATGGGGAGAGACATAGAGAGATGGAGGGATGGGGAGAGACATAGAGAGATGGAGGGATGTGGAGAGAGAGAGAGAGACGGAGGGATGGAGAGACAGAGAGAGATGGATGGATGGGGAGACAGAGAGAGATGGAGGGATGGGGAGAGACAGAGAGAGAGTCATTCAAAGCAATTAAGACATCGGGTCATTGAGATGGTGTTACTTCAGCCCCCTCAAAACTCCCTTTCTGTTCAATTCTATAACCATGGAAACTGTAACAATTCTCTATTATACCACCATTTCTCAGCCTGTATTCTCCTTAAAAACAACAAACCATTTCTCATTAAAATGCTGTCATCATGGTTCCCTGGCCGTTCTACACCAATCGATATAGTTCAATAGTTCCTGACCAATAGATCATTCAAAGAAGAGACAGAGAAGAGAGAACATGTATTATTTTATTCATGTCACCTTTATTTAACCAGGTTGAACAAGTTCTCATTTACAATTACAACCTGGCCAAGATAAAGCAAAGCAGTTCAACACAACAACACAGAGTTACACATGGAGTAAACAACAACACAGAGTTACACATGGAGTAAACAACAACACAGAGTTACACATGGAGTAAACAACAACACAGAGTTACACATGGAGTAAACAACAACACAGAGTTACACATGGAGTAAACAACAACACAGAGTTACACATGGAGTAAACAACAACACAGAGTTACACATGGAGTAAACAACAACACAGAGTTACACATGGAGTAAACAACAACACAGAGTTACACATGGAGTAAACAACAACACAGAGTTACACATGGAGTAAACAACAACAGAGTCACACATGGAATAAACAACAACACAGAGTTACACATGGAGTAAACAACAACACAGAGTTACACATGGAGTAAACAACAACACAGAGTTACACATGGAGTAAACAACAACACAGAGTTACACATGGAGTAAACAACAACACAGAGTTACACATGGAGTAAACAACAACACAGAGTTACACATGGAGTAAACAACAACACAGAGTTACACATGGAATAAACAACAACACAGAGTTACACATGGAGTAAACAACAACACAGAGTTACACATGGAGTAAACAACAACACAGAGTTACACATGGAGTAAACAACAACACAGAGTTACACATGGAGTAAACAACAACACAGAGTTACACATGGAATAAACAACAACACAGAGTTACACATGGAGTAAACAACAACACAGAGTTACACATGGAGTAAAACAAAACATACAGTCAATAATACAGTAGAAAAATAAGTCTATATACAGCATGTGCAAATGAGGTGAGATAAGAGAGGTATGATAAAATAGGCCATGGTGGTGAAGTAGTTACAATGTACCAATTAAACACTGGAAAGGTATAACGTGCAGAAGATGAATGTGCAAGTAGAGATACTGGGGTGCAAAGGAGCAAGATAAATAAATACAGTATGGGGATGAGGTAGATTGGATGGGCTATTTACAGATGGGCTATGCACAGGTGCAGTGATCTGTGAGCTGCTCTGACAGCTGGTGCTTAAAGCTAGTGAGGAGATAAGTGTTTCCAGTTTCAGAGATTTTTGCAGTTCATTCCAGTCATTGGCAGCAGAGAACTGGAAGGAGAGGCGGCCAAAGGAAGAATTGGTTTTGGGGGTGACCAGTGAGCTGAGATAAGACGGGGTTTAACCTAGCAGAGACTTGTAGATGACCTGGAGCCAGTGGGTTTGGCGACGAGTATGAAGCGAGGGCCAACCAACGAGAGCGTACAGGTCACAATGGTGGGTAGTGTATGGGGCTTTGATGACAAAAAGGATGGCACTGTGATAGACTGCATCCAGTATGCTGAGTAAAGTGTTGGAGGTTATTTTGTATATGACATCGCTGAAGTTGAGGATTGGTAGGATGGTCAGTTTTACGAGGGTATGTTTGGCACCGTGAGTGAAGGATGCTTTGTTACGAAATAGGAAGCCGATTCTAGATTTCATTTTGGATTGGAGATGTTTAATATGATTCTGGAAGGAGAGTTTACGGTCTAACCAGACACCCAGGTATCTGTAGTTGGTCACATATTATAAGTCAGAACCGTCCAGAGTGGTGATGCTGGACGGGCAGGTGCGGTTGAAGAGCATGCATTTAGTTTTACTAGCATTTAAGAGCAGTTGGAGGCCACGGAAGGAGAGTTGTATGGCATTGAAGCTCGTCTGGAGGTTAGTTAACACAGTGTCCAACGAAGGGCCAGAGGTATACAGATTGGTGTCGTCTGCGTAGAGGTGGATCAGAGACTCACCAGCAGCAAGAGCGACATCATTGATGTATACAGAGAAGAGAGTCGGTCCAAGAATTTAACCCTGTGGCACCCCATAGACACTGCCAGAGGTCCGGACAACAGACCCTCCGATTTGACACACTGACCTCTATGAGAGAAGTGGTTGGTCAACCAGGCGAGGCAGCCATTAGAGAAACCAAGGCTGTTGAGTCTGCCGATAAGAATACGGTGATTGACAGAGTAAAAGCCTTGGCCAGGTCGATGAATACGGCTGCACAGTATCGTCTCTTATCGATGGCGGTTATGATATCGTTTAGGACCTTGAGCGTGGCTGAGGTGCACCCATGCCCAGCTCGGAAACCAGATTGCATAGCGGAGAAGGTAAGGTGGGATTCGAAATGTTTGTTAATCTGTTTGTTAACTTGGCCTTTGAAGACCTTAGAAAGGCTGGGTAGAATAGACAAAGGTCTGTAGCAGTTTGGGTCTAGAGGGGGATGACCTCGGCAGCTTTCCAATCTATGGGAATCTCAGACAATACGAAAGAGGTTGAACAGGCTAGTATATTCCTATATTCCTAGTAGATACTACAACTCTCCTCTCTATATTCCTAGTAGATACTATAACTCTCCTCTCTATATTCCTAGTAGATACTGTAACTCTCCTCTCTATATTCCTAGTAGATACTGTAACTCTCCTCTCTATATTCCTAGTAGATACTATAACTCTCCTCTCTATATTCCTCGTAGATACTGTAACTCTCCTCTCTATATTCCTAGTAGATACTGTAACTCTCCTCTCTATATTCCTAGTAGATACTATAACTCTCCTCTCTATATTCCTAGTAGATACTGTAACTCTCCTCTCTATATTCCTAGTAGATACTATAACTCTCCTCTCTATATTCCTAGTAGATACTGTAACTCTCCTCTCCTCTCTATATTCCTAGTAGATACTGTAACTCTCCTCTCTATATTCCTAGTAGATACTGTAACTCTCCTCTCTATATTCCTAGTAGATACTGTAACCCTCCTCTCCTCTCTATATTCCTGGTAGATACTGTAACTCTCCTCTCTATATTCCTAGTAGATACTGTAACTCTCCCTCTCCTCTCTATATTCCTAGTAGATAATGTAACTCTCCTCTCCTCTCTATATTCCTAGTAGATGCTGTAACTCTCCTCTCTATATTCCTAGTAGATACTGTAACTCTCCTCTCTATATTCCTAGTAGATACTGTAACTCTCCTCTCCTCTCTATATTCCTAGTAGATGCTGTAACTCTCCTCTCTATATTCCTAGTAGATACTGTAACTCTCCTCTCTATATTCCTAGTAGATACTGTAACTCTCCTCTCTATATTCCTAGTAGATACCGTAACTCTCCTCTCTATATTCCTAGTAGATGCTGTAACTCTCCTCTCTATATTCCTAGTAGATACTGTAACTCTCCTCTCTATATTCCTAGTAGATACTGTAACTCTCCTCTCTATATTCCTAGTAGATGCTGTAACTCTCTATATTCCTAGTAGATACTGTAACTCTCCTCTCTATATTCCTAGTAGATACTGTAACTCTTCTCTCCTCTCTATATTCCTAGTAGATACTGTAACTCTCCTCTCTATATTCCTAGTAGATACTGTAACTCTCCTCTCTATATTCCTAGTAGATACTGTAACTCTCCTCTCTATATTCCTAGTAGATACTGTAACTCTCCTCTCTATATTCCTAGTAGATACTGTAACTCTCCTCTCTATATTCCTAGTAGATACTGTAACTCTCCTCTCTATATTCCTAGTAGATACTGTAACTCTCCTCTCTCTCTATATTCCTAGTAGATACTGTAACTCTCCTCTCTATATTCCTAGTAGATACTGTAACTCTCCTCTCTATATTCCTAGTAGATACTGTAACTCTCCTCTCTATATTCCTAGTAGATACTGTAACTCACCTCTCATTCTCTGCATAGTCATTGTGGAGCTGGACCTGTTTCTTCTGGACCAGGTTCTCAGCCTGGTTCTTCAGGGACTGCTCATAGTCCCGGATCTTCTCCTTCAGGGCTTTAATAGTCACCTCTAGACCAGGAGAAAGAGAGGGGGTTTAATAGTTACCTCTAGACCAGGATAAAGAGAGGGGGTGAATACAGGATAGAGGGAGAGATGATTATTCTAGTCATGAAGTCCCTTCATAAAAGGAATATTATAAACACGATTCACCCCAGCTTGAAACGAAAAGGGGAATCAGGTGCTCATCCGAGGGACTTGAAAGTGTGTATGTGTGAGTGAGTATGTGAGTGAGTGAGTGAGTGTATGAGTGTGTGTGTGAGTGTGAGTGTGTGTGTGAGTGAGTGTGTGTGATTGATTGAAACTCCATTCTCCCAGCTCTGACACATAATCAATAGAGTTTTCTCAGAGACCCCTTACCCTGTCCTTGCTTAGCACAACCTTAAACATTTAGGTTGCTGGGATCAATGTCCCCTGCTGGGGTTTCTCTCTGTGTGTGTGTGTGTGTGTGTGTGTGTGTGTGTGTGTGTGTGTGTGTGTGTGTGTGTGTGTGTGTGTGTGTGTGTGTGTGTGTGTGTGTGTGTGTGGGGGGTTACAGTGCGTGTTTTGGGGTTGAAATATCCCCTTTCCTTTCAGGGTGAGGGAGTAGAAGAATCAATTGCAGAATAGGAAGCTGCCACGCTGAGCTGTTCCAATTCACTCACGCTGAGCTGTTCCATTCACTCACGCTGAGTCTCTCACGCTGAGCTGTTCCAATTCACTCACGCTGAGCTGTTCCAATTCACTCACGCTGAGTCTCTCACGCTGAGCTGTTCCAATTCACTCACGCTGAGCTGTTCCAATTCACTCACGCTGAGCTGTTCCAATTCACTCACGCTGAGTCTCTCACGCTGTGCTGTTCCAATTCACTCACTCTGAGCTGTTCCAATTCTCTCACGCTGAGTCTCTCACGCTGAGCTGTTCCAATTCACTCACGCTGAGCTGTTCCAATTCACTCACGCTGAGTCTCTCACGCTGAGCTGTTCCAATTCACTCACGCTGAGCTGTTCCAATTCACTCACGCTGAGCTGTTCCAATTCACTCACGCTGAGTCTCTCACGCTGAGCTGTTCCAATTCACTCACGCTGAGCTGTTCCAATTCACTCACGCTGAGTCTCTCACGCTGTGCTGTTCCAATTCACTCACTCTGAGCTGTTCCAATTCTCTCACGCTGAGTCTCTCACGCTGAGCTGTTCCAATTCACTCACGCTGAGCTGTTCCAATTCACTCACACTGAGCTGTTCCAATTCTCTCACGCTGAGTCTCCCAGGCTGAGCTGTTCCAATTCACTCACGCTGAGTCTCTCACGCTGAGCTGTTCCAATTCACTCACGCTGAGCTGTTCCAATTCACTCACGCTGAGT
Organism: Oncorhynchus keta; assembly: GCF_023373465.1. NCBI lineage: Eukaryota > Metazoa > Chordata > Actinopteri > Salmoniformes > Salmonidae > Oncorhynchus > Oncorhynchus keta. The sequence goes on from NC_068421.1 coordinate 8,654,787, forward strand.
CTCTCATGCTGAGCTGTTCCAATTCACTCATGCTGAGCTGTTCCAATTCACTCACGCTGAGCTGTTCCAATTCACTCACGCTGAGTCTCTCACGCTGAGCTGTTCCAATTCACTCACGCTGAGTCTCTCATGCTGAGCTGTTCCATTCACTCACGCTGAGCTGTTCCAATTCACTCACGCTGAGTCTCTCACGCTGAGCTGTTCCATTCACTCACGCTGAGTCTCTCACGCTGTGCTGTTCCAATTCACTCACTCTGAGCTGTTCCAATTCTCTCACGCTGAGTCTCTCACGCTGAGCTGTTCCAATTCACTCACGCTGAGCTGTTCCAATTCACTCACACTGAGTCTCTCACGCTGAGCTGTTCCAATTCTCTCACGCTGAGCTGTTCCAATTCACTCACGCTGAGTCTCTCACGCTGAGCTGTTCCAATTCACTCACGCTGAGCTGTTCCAATTCACTCACGCTGAGTCTCTCACGCTGAGCTGTTCCAATTCACTCACGCTGAGCTGTTCCATTCACTCACGCTGAGCTGTTCCAATTCACTCACGCTGAGTCTCTCACGCTGTGCTGTTCCAATTCACTCACTCTGAGCTATTCCAATTCTCTCACGCTGAGTCTCTCACGCTGAGCTGTTCCAATTCACTCACGCTGAGCTGTTCCAATTCACTCACGCTGAGTCTCTCACGCTGAGCTGTTCCAATTCACTCACGCTGAGCTGTTCCAATTCACTCACGCTGAGTCTCTCACGCTGAGCTGTTCCAATTCACTCACGCTGAGCTGTTCCAATTCACTCACGCTGAGTCTCTCACGCTGTGCTGTTCCAATTCACTCACTCTGAGCTGTTCCAATTCTCTCACGCTGAGTCTCTCACGCTGAGCTGTTCCAATTCACTCACGCTGAGCTGTTCCAATTCACTCACACTGAGCTGTTCCAATTCTCTCACGCTGAGTCTCCCAGGCTGAGCTGTTCCAATTCACTCACGCTGAGTCTCTCACGCTGAGCTGTTCCAATTCACTCACGCTGAGCTGTTCCAATTCACTCACGCTGAGTCTCTCACGCTGAGCTGTTCCAATTCACTCATGCTGAGCTGTTCCAATTCACTCACGCTGAGCTGTTCCAATTCACTCACGCTGAGTCTCTCACGCTGAGCTGTTCCAATTCACTCACGCTGAGTCTCTCACGCTGAGCTGTTCCAATTCACTCACGCTGAGCTGTTCCAATTCACTCACGCTGAGTCTCTCACGCTGAGCTGTTCCAATTCACTCACGCTGAGTCTCTCACGCTGTGCTGTTCCAATTCACTCACTCTGAGCTGTTCCAATTCTCTCACGCTGAGTCTCTCACGCTGAGCTGTTCCAATTCACTCACGCTGAGCTGTTCCAATTCACTCACACTGAGTCTCTCACGCTGAGCTGTTCCAATTCTCTCACGCTGAGCTGTTCCAATTCACTCACGCTGAGTCTCTCACGCTGAGCTGTTCAAATTCACTCACACTGAGTCTCTCACGCTGAGCTGTTCCAATTCTCTCACGCTGAGCTGTTACAATTCACTCACGCTGAGTCTCTCACGCTGAGTCTCTCACGCTGAGCTGTTCCAATTCTCTCACGCTGAGCTGTTCCAATTCACTCATGCTGAGTCTCTCACGCTGAGCTGTTCCAATTCACTCACGCTGAGCTGTTCCCACCACGCTCAGTCTCTCACGCTGAGCTGTCTCTCACGTCTCTCACGCTCTCACGCTGAGCTGTTCCA
>NC_068421.1:8656635-8681635 GCF_023373465.1 Oncorhynchus keta
CTGAGTCTCTCACGCTGAGCTGTTCCAATTCTCTCACGCTGAGCTGTTCCAATTCACTCACGCTGAGTCTCTCACGCTGAGCTGTTCCAATTCACTCACGCTGAGTATCTCACGCTGAGCTGTTCCAATTCACTCACTCACGCTGAGCTGTTCTCTCACGCTGAGCTGTTCCAAATCACTACGCTCACTCACGCTGAGCTGTTCCAAATCACTCACGCTGACTCTCTCACGCTGAGCTGTTCCAATTCACTCACGCTGAGTATCTCAAGCTGAGCTGTTCCAATTCACTCACTCTGAGCTGTTCCAATTCACTCACTCTGAGTCTCTCACGCTGAGCTGTTCCAAAATACTCTCCTCCACATTGTTCTCTCTCCACTACTCCTCTAGTCATTCCTCTCTCTCTCTCCCCTTCTTCCCATTCCTCTCTCTCTCTCCCCTCTAGACATCCCTCCCTTTCCTCCTTCCCATTCCTCTGTCCTCTAGTCATCTCCCTCCCTCCATCACCCCCCTCTCTCTCCCTCCCTCCTCCTCTCTCCCTCCTGCCATCCCTCCATCTCCCTCCCTCCCTCCCTCCCTCTCATCCCTTCATCCATCCATCCCTCCCTCCATCCCTTCCTCCCTCCCGCCATCCCTCCATCTCCCTCCCTTCCTCCCTCCCATCCCTTCATCCATCCATCCCTCCCTCCCTCTCATCCCTTCATCCATCCCTCCCTCCATCCCTTCCTCCCTCCCTTCCTCCATCCCTCCCTCCCGCCATCCCTCCATCTCTCCCTCCCTCCATCCGGATCCTTCAGTGTGTCCAGAGTATATATAGAGAATATTCCATGACCACTGCATGTCTGACACACCGCTTTCTCTGACCAGATAAACCCTTTTCTCGCTCCATTTTATTAGTGTGTGTGTGTGTGTGTGTGTGTGTGTGTGTGTGTGTGTGTGTGTGTGTGTGTGTGTGTGTGTGTGTGTGTGTGTGTGTGTGTGTGTGTGTGTGTGTGTGTGTGTGTGTGTGTGTGTGTGAGTGTGTGTGTCTCACCCTGGTTCTTGACCTTAGTAAACTCTTTGTTGTAGTCCTCTAGAGTCTCTCTGAGTTTGAGGTTCTCTGTCTCGATGTCGTGCATCTGCTGGAGCTTCAGCTGTAACTGCTGACCCAACTCCAGCACAGGGACGGGGTCTGAGAAAACACACACACTACGTTACACACACACTACGTTACACACACACACTACGTTACACACACTACGTTACACTACGTTACACACACACACTACGTTACACACACACACTACGTTACACACACACACACACACACACACACACACACACACACACACACACACACACACACACACACACACACACACACACACACACACACACACACACACACACACACACACACACACACACACACACACACACACACACACACACACACACACACACACACACTGGAGCTTCAGCTGTAACTGCTGACCCAACTCCAGCACAGGGACGGGGTCTGAGAAAACACACACACACTACATTACACACACACACACACACACTACGTTACACACACACTACGTTACACACACACACTACGTTACACACACAACGTTACACACACACACTACGTTACACACACACTACGTTACACACACACACCACATTACACACACTACGTTACACACACACACTACGTTACACACACTACGTTACACACACACACTACGTTACACACACTACGTTACACATACACACTACGTTACACACACTACGTTACACACACACACTACGTTACACACACTACGTTACACATACACACTACGTTACACACACACAACGTTACACACACACACTACGTTACACACACAACGTTACACACACACACTACATTACACACACTACGTTACACACACACACACTACATTACACACACTACGTTACACACACACACTACGTTACACACACTACGTTACACATACACACTAACGTTACACACACACACTACGTTACACACACACTCACTACGTTACACACACACACACTACGTTACACATACACACACTACGTTACACACACACACACTACATTACACACACACACACACTACGTACACACACACACACACACTACGTTACACATACACACACTACGTTACACATACACACACTACGTTACACACACACACTACGTTACACACACACCACGTTACACACACACACTACGTTACACACACACACACTACACACACACTACGTTACACACACACTACGTTACACACACACACACTACGTTACACACACTACGTTACACACACACACACACTACGTTACACATACACACACTACGTTACACACACACACTACGTTACACACACACTCACGTACACACACACACACACTACGTTACACACACACACACACACTACGTTACACACACACACACTACGTTACACACACACACACTACGTTACACATACACACACTACGTTACACACACACACACTACGTTACACACACACTACGTTACACACACACACTACGTTACACATACACACACTACGTTACACACACTACGTTACACACACACACTACGTTACACACACATACACACACACTATGTTACACACACACACTACGTTACACACACACTACGTTACAAACACACACACACACTACGTTACACACACACACTACGTTACACACACACACACACACACACACACACACACACACACACACACACACACACACACACACACACACACACACACACACACACACACACACACACACACACACACACACTAAGTTACACACACTATGTTACACACACACACACGTTACACACACACCAAGTTACACACACTATGTTACACACACACACACGTTACACACACATTACATTACACACACACTACGTTACACACACACACACACACACACACTACGTTACACACACACACACACACACACACACACTACGTTACACACACTATGTTACACACACACACACACACACACACACACACACACACACACACACACACACACACACACACACACACACACACACACACACACACACACACACACACACACACACACACACACACACTACGTTACACACACAGAGAGAGACAGAGGGAGCTTGCTAGCGTGGGGAGGCTAGCTGAGGAGTGGTTAATTGGTCCTGCTGAGGAGAAACAGCAGAGATGTACTGTACAAGGTCAGAGGTCATCTGCTTTCGGACTAAAGAGCAGGAACCCAGACTTCACCAAAGAAATCGGGAAAAACAGACATTGTCAAGAAATATGGTATAGAGGAAACAAACCCAGTAGTTGTCGTCTAGGTTACAGAGAGCTGGTAGTCCCATCCACCACAGTACCAGGTGGGTGGTATAGAGGAGATGGACCCAGTAGTTGTCTGGGTATGCTAATATATAGAACAGACCTAACTCACTCCATTAAATTAGTCGAAAGATAAATATTTTACATTTGGTTAGAAATAAATGAGAAAATAATTTGAATGGAGAAAGATGTCCTTGTGTGCTACTTAAACTCGGCAAAAAAAATAAACGTCCTCTTACTGTCAACTGTGTTCATTTTCATCAAACTGAACATGTGTAAACATTTCTATGAACATAACAAGATTCAACAACTGAGACATAAACTGAACAAGTTCCACATAAATGGAATAATGTGTCCCTGTCCGTCCTGTCTCCCTGTAGTGCTGTCTGAGGCGTCTCACAGTACGGACATTGACATTTATTGCCCTGGCCACATCTGCAGTCCTCATGCCTCCTTGCAGCATGCCTACGGGACGTTCACGCAGTTGAGCAGGGACCCTGGGCATCTTTCTTTTGGTGTTTTTCAGAGTCAGTAGAAAGGCCTCTTTCGTGTCCTAAGTTTTCATAACTGTGACCTAAATTGCCTCCAGTCTGTAAGCTGTTAGTGTCTTAACGACCGTTCCACAGGTGCATGTTCATTAATTGTTTATGGTCCATTGAACAAGCATGGGAAACAGTGTTTAACCCTTTACAATGAAGACCTGTGAAGTTATTTGGATTTTTACGAATGATCTTTTAGAGACAGGGTCCTGAAAAAGGGACGTTTCTTTTTTTGCTGAGTTTATATCCCCCCTCTAGAATCCTAATACTTTAATGAAGACAGCCTCTCCATCCTGGAGACGGAGATCAATCATTTCTAGACTCAGGAAGTACCAGTCTGTGGCGACTTAAATGCCAGAACTGGACAAGAACCCGACTCTCTCAGCACACAAGGGGACAAACACCTACCTGGAGGTGACAGCATTCCCTCCCCAATATGCCCCCGTAGACACAACTACAACAAAAACGGGTGACAACTCCTGCAACTCTGTCACACGCTGGGTCTGTACATGGTCAATGGTAGGCTTCGATTTGACTAATAAGGTAGGTATAGGTAGGTAGGTAGGTATACTGACCTCAACCCTGAGTCTCTCAGAGAGAGAGAGAGACAAAGAAAAGAGGGATATATATATAGAGAGAGAGAGAGAGACAGAGACAGAGAGAAGAGAGAGAGAGAGACAGAGACAGAGACAGAGACAGAGACAGAGACAGAGAGAGAGAGAGAGAGAGAGAGAGAGAGAGAGAGAGAGAGAGAGAGAGAGAGACAGAGACAGAGACAGAGAGAGAGAGACATGGTCAATGGTAGGCTTCGAGTTGACCAATAGGTAAACTTACAGTTCATCCCTTGGCAACAGTACTGGAGAATTCTTTTATCACTGACCTCAACCCCGAGTCTCTCAGAACGTTCACCCTGACCTATCAGATCACAGCAAAATCACAGTCTACCTGAACAGAGCAATACTCAATCATGAGGCATCTAAGCTGAACAAACTGCATACTATTAATTAATAACATGCTATAGATGGAAGGAAAGTAGTAAACATTTAAATAAATAACATAATTAGTTAAATAAAGTCCACCTGTGTACAATCTAAGTGTCACATGATCTATCACATGATCTCACTGTATATACATACACCTGTTCTGAAAGGCCCCAGAGTCTGCAACACTACTAAGCACGGGGCACCACCAAGAAAGCGGCACCATGAAGACCAAGGAGCTCTCCAAACAGGTCAGGGACAAAGTTGTGGAGGAGTACAGATCAGGGTTGGGTTATAAAAAGGATCAGAAACGTTGAACATCCCACGGAGCACCATTAAATACATTATTAAAAAATGGAAAGAATATGGCACCACAACAAACCTGCCAAGAGAGGGCTGCCCACCAAAACTCACAGACCAGGCAAGGAGGGCATTAATCAGAGAGGCAACAAAGAGACCAAAGATAACCCTGAAGGAGCTGCAAAGCTCCACAGCGGAGATTGGAGTATCTGTCCATAGGACCACTTTAAGTCATACGCTCCACAGAGCTTGGCTTTATGGAAGAGTGGCCAGAAAAAAGCCATTATTTAAAGAGAAAAATAAGCAAACACGTTCAGTGTTCGCCAAACGGCATGTGGGAGACTCCCCAAACATATGGAAGAAGGTACTCTGGTCAGATGAGACTCAAATCGAGCTTTTTGGCCATTAAGGAAAACGCTATGTCTGGCACAAACCCAACACCTCCCATCACCCGAGAAATCCATCCAGTGAAGCACGGTGGTGGCAGCATCATGCTGTGGGGATGATTTTCATCAGCAGGGAAACTGGTCAGAATTGGAGGAATGATGGACGGTGCTAAATACAGTCTTCTAGAGATTTGAGACTGGGACGGAGGTTCACCTTCCAGCAGGACAATGACCCTAAGCATACTGCTAAAGCAACACTTGAGGGGTTTAAGGGGAAATATTCAAAAGTCTTGATGTGGCCTAGTCAAAGCCCAGACCTCGATCCAATTGAGAATCTGTGGTATGACTTAAAGATTGCTGTACAACAGCAGAACTCATCCAACTTGAAGGAGCTGGAGCAGGATGCCTTGAAGAATGGGCAGAAATCACAGTGACTGGATGTGCCAAGCTTATAGAGACATACCCCAAGAAACTTGCAGCTGTAATTGCTGCAAAAGGTGGCTCTACCAAGTATTGACTTTGGGGGGGGGGGTGAATAGTTATGCACCCTCAAGTTCTGTTTTTATTGTCTTATTTCACAATAAAACATATTTAGCATCTTCAAAGTGGTAGGCATGTTGTGTAAATCAAATGATACAAACCCCTCAAAAAAATCTATTTTAATTCCAGGTTGTAAGGCAACAAAACAGAAAAATGACAAGGGGGGTGAATACTTTCGCAAGCCACTATATATCTATACTATGGTTATATAGATCTACACTATGGTTATATATAGCTACACTATGGTTATATATAGCTACACTATGGTTATATAGATCTACACTATGGTTATATATATCTACACTATGGTTATATATATCTAGACTATGGTTATATATATCTACACTACGGTTATATATATCTATACTATGGTTATATATATCTAGACTATGGTTATATAGATCTACACTATGGTTATATATAGCTACACTATGGTTATATATATCTACGCTATGGTTATAAAGATCTACACTATGGTTATATAGATCTACACTATGGTTATATAGATCTACACTATGGTTATATAGATCTACACTATGGTTATATATAGCTACACTATGGTTATATAGATCTACACTATGGTTATATAGATCTACACTATGGTTATATAGATCTACACTATGGTTATATAGATCTACACTATGGTTATATATATCTACACTATGGTTATATATATCTATACTACGTTTACATAGATCTACACTATGGTTATATAGATCTATGCTATGGTTATATATAGCTACACTATGGTTATATAGATCTATACTATGGTTATATATAGCTACACTATGGTTATATAGATCTACACTATGGTTATATAGATCTATGCTATGGTTATATATAGCTACACTATGGTTATATATAGATCTATGCTATGGTTATATATAGCTACACTATGGTTATATAGATCTACACTATGGTTATATAGATCTACACTGTGGCCATATAGATCTACACTATGGTTATATAGATCTACACTATGGTTATATAGATCTATACTATGGTTATATATAGCTACACTATGGTTATATATATCTACACTATGGTTATATATATCTATACTATGGTTATATAGATCTACACTATCGTTATATAGATCTATGCTATGGTTATATATAGCTACACTATGGTTATATAGATCTACACTATGGTTATATATATCTACACTATGGTTATATATATCTATACTATGGTTATATAGATCTACACTATGGTTATATAGATCTACACTATGGTTATATATATCTACACTGTGGCCATATAGATCTACACTATGGTTATATAGATCTACACTATGGTTATATAGATCTATACTATGGTTATATATAGCTACACTATGGTTATATATATCTACACTATGGTTATATATATATCTATACTATGGTTATATAGATCTACACTATGGTTATATAGATCTATGCTATGGTTATATATATCTATACTATGGTTATATAGATCTACACTATGGTTATATAGATCTACACTATGGTTATATAGATCTATGCTATGGTTATATATAGCTACACTATGGTTATATATAGATCTATGCTATGGTTATATATAGCTACACTATGGTTATATAGATCTACACTATGGTTATATAGATCTACACTGTGGCCATATAGATCTACACTATGGTTATATAGATCTACACTATGGTTATATAGATCTATGCTATGGTTATATAGATCTACACTATGGTTATATAGATCTACACTATGGTTATATAGATCTACACTATGGTTATATATATCTACACTATGGTTATATAGATCTACACTATGGTTATATATATCTACACTATGGTTATATAGATCTACACTATGGTTATATAGATCTACACTATGGTTATATAGATCTACACTATGGTTATATAGATCTACGCTATGGTTATATAGATCTACGCTATGGTTATATAGATCTACGCTATGGTTATATAGATCTATACTATGGTTATATAGATCTACACTATGGTTATATAGATCTACACTATGGTTATATATATCTACACTATGGTTATATAGATCTACACTATGGTTATATATATCTATACTATGGTTATATAGATCTACACTATGGTTATATAGATCTACACTATGGTTATGTAGATCGACATTATGGTTATATAGATCTACGCTATGGTTATATATAGCTACACTATGATTATATATAGCTACACTATGATTATATATAGCTACACTATGGTTATATAGATCTACACTGTGGTTATATAGATCTACACTATGGTTATATAGATCTATACTACATTTATATAGATCTACACTATGGTTATATAGATTAATGTCTTACCTGGGACATCTATCTCCTCTCCTCTCTTACCTGGGACATCTATCTCCTCTCTTACCTGGGACATCTATCTCCTCTCTTACCTGGGACATCTATCTCCATCTCTTACCTGGGACATCTATCTCCTCTCTTACCTGGGACATCTACCTCCATCTCTTACCTGGGACATCTATCTCCTCTCTTACCTGGGACATCTACCTCCATCTCTTACCCGGGACATCTATCTCCTCTCCTCTCTTACCTGGGACATCTATCTCCATCTCTTACCTGGGACATCTATCTCCTCTCTTACCTGGGACATCTACCTCCATCTCTTACCTGGGACATCTATCTCCTCTCTTACCTGGGACATCTACCTCCTCTCTTACCCGGGACATCTATCTCCTCTCCTCTCTTACCTGGGACATCTATCTCCATCTCTTACCTGGGACATCTATCTCCTCTCTTACCTGGGACATCTACCTCCATCTCTTACCTGGGACATCTATCTCCTCTCTTACCTGGGACATCTATCTCCTCTCCTCTCTTACCTGGGACATCTATCTCCTCTCTTACATGGGACATCTATCTGCTCTCTTACATGGGACATCTATCTCATCTCCTCTCTTACCTGGGACATCTATCTCCTCTCTTCTCTTACCTGGGACATCTATCGCCTCTCTTACCTGGGACATCTACCTCCTCTCCTCTCTTACCTGGGACATCTATCTCCTCTCCTCTCTTACCTGGGACATCTATCTCCTCTCATCTCTTACCTGGGACATCTATCTAGTTCTGCTAAACCATTCCACACATCTATCTGCTCTCTTACCTGGGACATCTATCGAGCCTCTCCTCTCTTACCTGGGACATCTATCTACCAAACCTCTCCTCTCTTACCTGGGACATCTATCTCCATCTCTTACCTGGGACATCTATCTCCTCTCCTCTCTTACCTGGCTAAACATCTATCTCATCTCTTACCTGGGACATCTATCTCCTCACCTCTCTTACCTAAACATCTATCTCCATCTCTTACCTGGGACATCTATCTAAACCTCTCCTCTCTTACCTGGGACATCTATCTCCATCTCTTACCTGGGACATCTATCTCCTCTCCTCTCTTACCTGGGACATCTATCTCCATCTCTTACCTGGGACATCTATCTAACTCTCTGCTAAACCATTACCTGGGACATCTATCTCCTCACATCTCTTACCTGGGACATCTATCTCCTAAACCATCTCTTACCTGGGACATTATCTCATCTCCTCTCTTACCCGGGACATCTACCTCCATCTCTTACCGAGCAGGGACATCTATCTCCTCTCCAGTAGTTCTGCTAAACCTCTTACCTGGGACATCTACCTCCTCTCCTCTAATAACCTGGGACATCTATAACGAGCAGTCTCCTAAACCATTACCTGGGACATCTATCTCCTCTCCTCTCTTACCTGGGACATCTATCTAAAACCTCTCCTCTCTTACCTGGGACATCTACCCCTCTCCAGTAGTTCTCTTACCTGGGACATCTATCTCCTCTCTTACCTGGAACATCTATCTCCATCTCTTACCTGGAACATCTATCTCCATCTCTTACCTGGAACATCTATCTCCTCTCTTACCTGGGACATCTATCTCCTAAACTCTTACCTGGGACATCTATCTCCTCTCTTACCTGGGACATCTATCTCCTCTCTTACCTGGAACATCTATAACGAGCAGTAGTTCTCTTACCTGGGACATCTATCTCCTCTCTTACCTGGGACATCTATCTCATCTCTTACCTGGAACATCTATCTCCATCTCTTACCTGGAACATCTATCTCCATCTCTTACCTGGAACATCTATTTCCTCTCTTACCTGGGACATCTATCGAGCAGTAGCTAAACCATTCCACACACACTAATAACGAGCAGTAGTTCTGCCTCACTAATAATGAGCAGTTCTGCTCTTACCTGGGACATCTATCTCTCTCTTACCTGGGACATCTATCTCTCTCTTACCTGGAACATCTATCTTCTCTCTTACCTGGGACATCTATCTGCTCTCTTACCTGGGACATCTATCTCCTCTCTTACCTGGGACATCTATCTCCTCTCTTACCTGGAACATCTATCTCCATCTCTTACCTGGAACATCTATCTCCTCTCTTACCTGGAACATCTATCTCCATCTCTTACCTGGAACATCTATCTCCATCTTACCTGGAACATCTATCTCCATCTTACCTGGAACATCTATTAATGTCTTGTAGATGTTCAAGAAGGAACCTTCTGCTTCTTTACTTCTTTTGCTCAAGGCATCGATCTGAAAGGAGGAGAGGAATAATTCAGTAAAAACAGGCCGTGTTATTGGCTGTCAGAGTGTCTATGTCTTTCTGTGTACCTTGTGTGTAAACACTGATCTCTGATAACGAGCAGTAGTTCTGCTAAACCATTCCACACACACTAATAACGTTCTGCTAAACCATTCCACACACACTAATAACGTTCTGCTAAACCATTCCACACACACTAATAACGTTCTGCTAAACCATTCCACACACACTAATAACGTTCTGCTAAACCATTCCACACACACTAATAACGAGCAGTAGTTCTGCTAAACCATTCCACACACACTAATAACGAGCAGTAGTTCTGCTAAACCATTCCACACACACTAATAACGAGCAGTAGTTCTGCTAAACCATTCCACACACACTAATAACGAGCAGTAGTTCTGCTAAACCATTCCACACACACTAATAACGAGCAGTAGTTCTGCTAAAACCATTAAACCACACACACTAATAACGAGCAGTAGTTCTGCTAAACCATTCCACACACACTAATAACGAGCAGTAGTTCTGCTAAACCATTCCACACACACTAATAACGAGCAGTAGTTCTGCTAAACCATTCCACACACACTAATAACGAGCAGTAGTTCTGCTAAACCATTCCACACTAACACACTGCTAAAATTAACGAGCAGTAGTTCTGCTAAACCATTCCACACACACTAATAACGAGCAGTAGTTCTGCTAAACCATTCCACACACACTAATAACGAGCAGTAGTTCTGCTAAACCATTCCACACACACTAATAACGAGCAGTAGTTCTCCACACACACTAAACCATTCCACACACACTAATAACGAGCAGTAGTTCTGCTAAACCATTCCACACACACTAATAACGAGCAGTAGTTCTGCTAAACCATTCCACACACACTAATAACGAGCAGTAGTTCTGCTAAACCATTCCACACACACTAATAACGAGCAGTAGTTCTGCTAAACCATTCCACACACACTAATAACGAGCAGTAGTTCTGCTAAACCATTCCACACACACTAATAACGAGCAGTAGTTCTGCTAAACCATTCCACACACACTAATAACGAGCAGTAGTTCTGCTAAACCATTCCACACACACTAATAACGAGCAGTAGTTCTGCTAAACCATTCCACACACACTAATAACGAGCAGTAGTTGCTAAACCATTGCTAAAACCATTCCTAAACCACACACTAATAACGAGCAGTAGTTCTGCTAAACCATTCCACACACACTAATAACGAGCAGTAGTTCTGCTAAACCATTCCACACACACTAATAACGAGCAGTAGTTCTGCTAAACCATTCCACACACACTAATAACGAGCAGTAGTTCTGCTAAACCATTCCACACACACTAATAACGAGCAGTAGTTCTGCTAAACCATTCCACACACACTAATAACGAGCAGTAGTTCTGCTAAACCATTCACACACACTAATAACGAGCAGTAGTTCTGCTAAACCATTCCACACACACTAATAACGAGCAGTAGTTCTGCTAAACCATTCCACACACACTAATAACGAGCAGTAGTTCTGCTAAACCATTCCACACACACTAATAACGAGCAGTAGTTCTGCTGCTAAACCATTCCACACACAAACCATTCCACACACACTAATAACGAGCAGTAGTTCTGCTAAACCATTCCACACACACTAATAACGAGCAGTAGTTCTGCTAAACCATTCCACACACACTAATAACGAGCAGTAGTTCTGCTAAACCATTCCACACACACTAATAACGAGCAGTAGTTCTGCTAAACCATTCCACACACACTAATAACGAGCAGTAGTTCTGCTAAACCATTGCTAAACCCACACACACTAATAACGAGCAGTAGTTCTGCTAAACCATTCCACACACACTAATAACGAGCAGTAGTTCTGTTAACGAGCAGTAGTTCTAAACCATTCCACACACACTAATAACGAGCAGTAGTTCTGCTAAACCATTCCACACACACTAATAACGAGCAGTAGTTCTGCTAAACCATTCCACACACACTAATAACGAGCAGTAGTTCTGCTAAACCATTCCACACACACTAATAACGAGCAGTAGTTCTGCTAAACCATTCCACACACACTAATAACGAGCAGTAGTTCTGCTAAACCATTCCACACACACTAATAACGAGCAGTAGTTCTGCTAAACCATTAAACCATTCCACACACACTAATAACGAGCAGTAGTTCTGCTAAACCATTCCACACACACTAATAACGAGCAGTAGTTCTGCTAAACCATTCCACACACACTAATAACGAGCAGTAGTTCTGCTAAACCATTCCACACACACTAATAACGAGCAGTAGTTCCTAAACCATTGAACTAATAACGAGCAGTAGTTCTGCTAAACCATTCCACACTAATAAAAGCAGTAGTTCTGCTAAACCATTCCACACACACTAATAACTGGCAGTAGTTCTGCTAAACCATTACACTAATAAGACAGTAGTTCTGCTAAACCATCCACACACACTAATAAGCAGTAGTTCTGCTAAACCATTCCACACACACTAATAACGAGCAGTAGTTCTGCTAAACCATTCCACACACACTAATAACGAGCAGTAGTTCTGCTAAACCATTCCACACACACTAATAAGGGTTGAGCAGTAGTTCTGCTAAACCATTCCACACACAGCTGGTTTAATAACACAGCAGTAGTTCTGATAAACCATTACACACTAATAACGAGCAGTAGTTCTGCTAAACCAGACACACACACTAATAACACAGCAGTAGTTCTGCTAAACCATTGATAGACACACACACTAATAACGAGCAGTAGTTCTGCTAAACCATTCCACACACACTAATAACGAGCAGTAGTTCTGCTAAACCATTACACACACACTAATAACGAGCAGTAGTTCTGCTAAACCATTCACACACACTAATAACGAGCAGTAGTTCTGCTAAACCATTGATACCACACACACTTAGCAGTAGTTCTGCTAAACCATACACTAATAACGAGCAGTAGTTCTGCTAAACCATTCCACACACTTAATAACACAGCAGTAGTTCTGCTAAACCAGCACACACACTAATAACGAGCAGTAGTTCTGCATTACACACTGGCAGTAGTTTGATTCCACACACACTAATAACGAGAGCAGTAGTTCTGCTAAACCATTCCACACACACTATGTTCTGTTCAGCTGTTCCTCCGATGAATGAAGTCTTTCTGCTGTTGACCATTTCAGTGCCGGGTAAAAACCGTACTGACATCAGTTAACAGCTTCCCACAGCCACACACAGCTGGCTTAGGGTTGATAGACACAGCTGGCTTAGGGTTGATAGACACAGCTGGCTTAGGGTTGATAGACACAGCTGGCTTAGGGTTGATAGACACAGCTGGCTTAGGGTTGATAGACACAGCTGGCTTAGGGTTGATAGACACAGCTGGCTTAGGGTTGATAGACACAGCTGGCTTAGGGTTGATAGACACAGCTGGCTTAGGGTTGATAGACACAGCTGGCTTAGGGTTGATAGACACAGCTGGCTTAGGGTTGATAGACACAGCTGGCTTAGGGTTGATAGACACAGCTGGCTTAGGGTTGATAGACACAGCTGGTTTAGGGTTGATAGACACAGCTGGCTTAGGGTTGATAGACAGCTGGCTTAGGGTTGATAGACACAGCTGGCTTAGGGTTGATAGACACAGCTGGCTTAGGGTTGATAGACACAGCTGGCTTAAGGTTGATAGACACAGCTGGCTTAGGGTTGATAGACACAGCTGGCTTAGGGTTGATAGACACAGCTGGCTTAGGGTTGATAGTCACAGCTGGCTTAGGGTTGATAGACACAGCTGGCTTAGGGTTGATAGACACAGCTGGCTTAGGGTTGATAGACACAGCTGGCTTAGGGTTGATAGACACAGTTGGCTTAGGGTTGATAGACACAGTTGGCTTAGGGTTGATAGACACAGCTGGCTTAGGGTTGATAGACACAGCTGGCTTAGGGTTGATAGACACAGCTGGCTTAGGGTTGATAGACACAGCTGGCTTAGGGTTGATAGACACAGCTGGCTTAGGGTTGATAGACACAGCTGGCTTAGGGTTGATAGACAGCTGGCTTAGGGTTGATAGACAAAGCTGGCTTAGGGTTGATAGACACAGCTGGCTTAGAGTTGATAGACACAGCTGGCTTAGGGTTGATAGACACAGCTGGCTTAGGGTTGATAGACACAGCTGGCTTAGGGTTGATAGAGACAGCTGGCTTAGGGTTGATAGACACAGCTGGCTTAGGGTTGATAGACACAGCTGGCTTAGGGTTGATAGACACAGCTGGCTTAGGGTTGATAGACACAGCTGGCTTAGGGTTGATAGACACAGCTGGCTTAGGGTTGATAGACACAGCTGGCTTAGGGTTGATAGACAGACAGCTGGCTTAGGGTTGATAGTCACAGCTGGCTTAGGGTTGATAGACACAGCTGGCTTAGGGTTGATAGACACAGCTGGCTTAGGGTTGATAGACACAGCTGGCTTAGGGTTGATAGTCACAGCTGGCTTAGGGTTGATAGACACAGCTGGCTTAGGGTTGATAGACACAGCTGGCTTAGGGTTGATAGACACAGCTGGCTTAGAGTTGATAGACACAGCTGGCTTAGGGTTGATAGTCACAGCTGGCTTAGGGTTGATAGTCACAGCTGGCTTAGAGTTGATAGACACAGCTGGCTTAGGGTTGATAGACACAGCTGGCTTAGGGTTGATAGACACAGCTGGCTTAGGGTTGATAGTCACAGCTGGCTTAGGGTTGATAGTCACAGCTGGCTTAGGGTTGATAGACAAAGACGTGTATTCAGGACGTAAGAATCATTACTGAAATGGGTGGAATTAAGACAAGCCCCACCCCTCCCCAGCACATATATTAAGCCCCAGCCCTCCCCAGCACATATACTAAGTCCCACCCCTCCCCAGCACATATATTAAGCCCCAGCCCTCCCCAGCACATATACTAAGTCCCACCCCTCCCCAGCACATATACTAAACCCCACCCCTCCACAGCACATATACTAAGCCACACCCCTCCTCAGCACATATACTAAGCCCCACCCCTCCCCAGCACATATACTAAACCCCACCCCTCCACAGCACATATACTAAGCCACACCCCTCCCCAGCACATATACTAATCCCCTCCCCAGGACATATACTAAGTCCCACCCCTCCCCAGCACATATACTAAGCCCCTCCCCAGCACATATACTAAGCCCCTCCCCAGCACATATACTAAGCCCCACCCCTCCCCAGCACATATACTAAGCCCCTCCCCAGCACATATACTAAGCCCCTCCCCCACACATATACTAAGCCCCTCCACAGCACATATACTAAGCCCCACCCCTCCCCAGCACATATACTAAGCCCCACCCCTCCCCAGCACATATACTAAGTCCCACCCTCCCCAGCACATATACTAAGTCCCACCCCTCCCCAGCACATATACTAAGCCCCTCCCCAGCACATATACTAAGCCCCTCCCCCCACACATATACTAAGCCCCTCCCCAGCACATATACTAAGCCCCTCCCCTCCCCTGCACATATACTAAGCCCCACCCCTCCCCAGCACATATACTAAGCCCCTCCCCACACATATACTAAGCCCCTCCCCAGCACATATACTAAGCCCCTCCCCAGCACATATACTAAGCCCCCTCCCCAGCACATATACTAAGCCCCTCCCCAGCACATATACTAAGCCCCTCCCCAGCACATATACTAAGCCCCACCCTCCCCAGCACATATACTAAGCCCCACCCCTCCCCAGCACATATACTAAGCCCCTCCCCCACACATATACTAAGCCCCTCCCCAGCACATATACTAAGCCCCTCCCCAGCACATATACTAAGCCCCCCAGCACATATACTAAGCCCCAGCCCTCCCCAGCACATATACTAAGTCCCACCCTCTCCTCCCCAGCACCTATACTAAGCCCCCTCCCCAGCACATATACTAAGCCCCTCCCCAGCACATATACAAAGCCCCCCAGCACATATACTAAGCCCCTCCCCAGCACATATATCTCTCTCCATAACACTGTCTCTGTCTCATTCTCTCTCTCTCTCTCTCCATAACACTGTCTCTCTCTCTCTCTCTCTCGCTCTCTCTCTCTCTCTCTCTCTCCATAACACTGTCTCTGTCTCATTCTCTCTCTCTATCTCTCCATAACACTGTCTCTCTCTCTATCTCTCCATAACACTGTCTCTGTCTCATTCTCTCTCTCTATCTCTCCATAACAATGCCTCTCTCTATCTCTCCATAACACTGCCTCTCTCTATCTCTCCATAACACTGCCTCTCTCTCTATCTCTCCATAACACTGCCTCTCTATCTCTCCATAACACTGCCTCTCTCTATCTCTCCATAACACTGCCTCTCTCTCTATCTCTCCATAACACTGCCTCTCTCTCTATCTCTCCATAACACTGCCTCTCTCTATCTCTCCATAACACTGCCCCTCTCTATCTCTCCATAACACTGCCTCTCTCCATAACACTGCCTCTCTCTATCTCTCCATAACACTGCCTCTCTCTCTAACACTCTATCTCTCCATAACACTGCCTCTCTCTATCTCTCCATAACACTGCCTCTCTCTCTCTATCTCTCCATAACACTGCCTCTCTCTCTCTCTCCATAACACTGCCTCTCTCTATCTCTCCATAACACTGCCTCTATCTCTCTCTCCATAACACTGCCTCTCTCTATCTCTCCATAACACTGCCTCTCTCTATCTCTCCATAACACTGCCTCTCTCTCTATCTCTCCATAACACTGCCTCTCTCTCTCTCTCCATAACACTGCCTCTCTCTATCTCTCCATAACACTGCCTCTCTCTATCTCTCTATAACACTGCCTCTCTCTCTCTCTCCATAACACTGCCTCTCTCTCTCTCTCCATAACACTGCCTCTCTCTATCTCTCCATAACACTGCCTCTCTCTATCTCTCCATAACACTGCCTCTCTCTCTCTCTCCATAACACTGCCTCTCTCTCTCTCTCTCCATAACACTGCCTCTCTCTATCTCTCCATAACACTGCCTCTCTCTATCTCTCCATAACACTGCCTCTCTCTATCTCTCCATAACACTGTCCTCTCTCTATCTCTCCATAACACTGCCTCTCTCTATCTCTCCATAACACTGCTCTCTCTCTCTCTCTCCATAACACTGCCTCTCTCTATCTCTCCATAACACTGCCTCTCTCTATCTCTCCATAACACTGCCTCTCTCTATCTCTCCATAACACTGCCTCTCTCTATCTCTCCATAACACTGCCTCTCTCTCTATCTCTCCATAACACTGCCTCTCTCTCTATCTCTCCATAACACTGCCTCTCTCTATCTCTCCATAACACTGCCTCTCTCTATCTCTCCATAACACTGCCTCTCTCTATCTCTCCATAACACTGCCTCTCTCTATCTCTCCATAACACTGCCTCTCTCTATCTCTCCATAACACTGCCTCTCTCTATCTCTCTATAACACTGCTCTCTCTCTATCTCTCCATAACACTGCCTCTCTCTATCTCTCTATAACACTGCCTCTCTCTATCTCTCTATAACACTGCCTCTCTCTCTATCTCTCCATAACACTGCCTCTCTCTATCTCTCCATAACACTGCCTCTCTCTATCTCTCTATAACACTGCCTCTCTCTATCTCTCCATAACACTGCCTCTCTCTCTCTCTCCATAACACTGCCTCTCTCTCTATCTCTCCATAACACTGCCTCTCTCTCTATCTCTCCATAACACTGCCTCTCTCTCTCTCTCCATAACACTGCCTCTCTCTATCTCTCCATAACACTGCTCTCTCTCTATCTCTCCATAACACTGCCTCTCTCTATCTCTCCATAACACTGCCTCTCTCTATCTCTCCATAACACTGCCTCTCTCTATCTCTCTATAACACTGTCTCTCTCTCTATCTCTCTCCATAACACTGCCTCTCTCTATCTCTCCATAACACTGCCTCTCTCTATCTCTCTATAACACTGCCTCTCTCTCTATCTCTCCATAACACTGCCTCTCTCTCTCTCTCTCCATAACACTGCCTCTCTCTATCTCTCCATAACACTGCCTCTCTCTATCTCTCCATAACACTGCCTCTCTCTCTCTCTCTCCATAACACTGCCTCTCTCTATCTCTCCATAACACTGCCTCTCTCTCTCTCTCTCCATAACACTGCCTCTCTCTATCTCTCCATAACACTGCCTCTCTCTATCTCTCCATAACACTGTCTCTCTCTCTATCTCTCCATAACACTGCCTCTCTCTATCTCTCCATAACACTGTCTCTCTCTCTATCTCTCTCTCCATAACACTGCCTCTCTCTATCTCTCCATAACACTGCCTCTCTCTCTATCTCTCCATAACACTGCCTCTCTCTCTCTCTCCATAACACTGCCTCTCTCTCTCTCTCTCCATAACACTGCCTCTCTCTCTCTCTCTCTCCATAACACTGCTCTATCTCTCTCATCTCTCCATAACACTGCTCTCTCTCTCTCTCTCTCCATAACACTGCCTAACACTGCTCTCTCTCTCTCTCCATAACACTGCCTCTCTCTCTCTCTCTCTCTCTCTCTCTCTCCATAACACTGCCTCTCTCTCTCTCTCCATAACACTGCCTCTCTCTATCTCTCCATAACACTGTCTCTCTCTCTATCTCTCTCTCCATAACACTGCCTCTCTCTATCTCTCCATAACACTGCCTCTCTCTATCTCTCCATAACACTGCCTCTATCTCTCTCTCCATAACACTGCCTCTCTCTATCTCTCCATAACACTGCTCTCTCTCTATCTCCATAACACTGCCTCTCTCTATCTCTCCATAACACTGCCTCTCTCTATCTCTCCATAACACTGTCTCTCTCCATAACACTGTCTCTCTCTCTCTCTCTATCTCTCCATAACACTGTCTCTCTCTCTCTCTCAATAACTTTCTCATTAAATAAGCAGTATACAGCTTCTCCTTCCAAGCCCTCAGAACTTTTATTGAGAAAGAACAAATAAGAATATTACACTATAAAGTCCTCATTCCTCATATTATCAGCCAAGTGGCTGCTAGAAGTGATTCCATGCCACTGTAAACATGGCAATACAGACTCTCTGCTCCTATGGGAACAAAATAAAGCTCCCCAAATGGTATTTATACAGCTGCTTTTTGGTTGCCGCAAAACATCTGTCGCTGAGCGGGCTGATGCCATCACTCTCCACCTCCCCAACGCACAGCGAGATGTGAGCCCGAGCCTATTCAGGGTTGGTCTGTCCTTGCCACCACTAACAATGCTGCCCTAGACTAGAATACAGGTCTGAGTATCTACTGTTGCCCTAGCCCTGATATATCACTAGAATACAGGTCTGAGTACCTACTGTTGACCTAGCCCTGATATATCACTAGAATACAGGTCTGAGTACCTACTACTGCCCCTAGCCTTGATTACAGGTCTGAGTACCTACTGCTGCCCTAGCCTTGAACACAGGTCTGAGTACCTACTGTTGCCCTAGCCTTGAACACAGGTCTGAGTACCTACTGTTGACCTAGCCCTGATATATCACTAGAATACAGATCTGAGTACCTACTACTGCCCCTAGCCTTGAACACAGATCTGAGTACCTACTGTTGCCCTAGCCTTGAATACAGGTCTGAGTACCTACTGCTGCCCTAGCCTTGAACACAGGTCTGAGTACCTACTGTTGCCCTTGCCTTGAACACAGGTCTGAGTACCTACTACTGACCTAGCCTTGAATACAGGTCTGAGTATCTACTGTTGCCCTTGCCTTGAATACAGGTCTGAGTACCTACTGTTGCCCTAGCCTTGAACACAGGTCTGAGTACCTACTGTTGCCCTAGCCTTGAATACAGGTCTGAGTACCTACTGTTGCCCGAGCCTTGAATACAAGTCTGAGTACCTGCTACTGACCTCAATACACCCCCCAGGGTCATACGGTTCAATACAGCCCCCCAGGGTCATACGGTTCAATACAGCCCCCCCAGGGTCATACGGTTCAATACAGCCCTCCCCCAGGGTCATACGGTTCAATACAGCCCCCCGGGGTTACAAACGGGTTCAATACACACCCTAGTATTATAAAACGGGCTAGACCAGAACCACAAGTCCACCCAGACAGACTCCTCCAGTATATTTGTGCTAGTCTCAACCACAAACCACTCAAAAATAGTACAGAGACTATTAGCATATTACCTCACACAGAGAGAGATAATGAACTACCCTCAACTGAAAGTCAGTCTATTCGTGCCTCCGGAAAGTATTCAAACTCCTTGACTTTTTCCACATTTTGTTACATTACAGCCTTATTCTAAAATAGATTTTTTTTCCCCGTCTCATCATTCTGCACACAATACCCCATAATGACATCACAATACCCCATAATGACATCACAATAGCCCATAATGACATCACAATAGCCCATAATAACATCACAATACCCCATAATGACATCACAATAACCCATAATGACATCACAATACCCCATGATGACATCACAATACCCCATAATGACATCACAATACCCCATAATGACATCACAATACCCCATAATGACATCACAATACCCCATAATGACAAAGCAAAAACAGATTTAGACATTTTTGTAAATGCATATATATATATATATATATATATATATATATATATATATATATATAAAGAAAAAAAAGGGAAATATCACATTTACATAAGTGTTTACAGATCCTGTGTCAGGTATCCTGTGTCTGTGTGTGTAGGTATCCTGTGTCTGTGTGTGTAGGTATCCTGTGTCTGTGTGTGCAGGTATCCTGTGTCTGTGTGTGTAGGTATCCTGTGTTTTCTCTCCTTCTCCCCTCACAGGTGAAAATCATCACTCCCCAATTAGTCAACAATCAATCATCAATCAGAAGACACACCTCCTCCTGTTTCCTACCCTATCACAGTTCCTTTCCCTTGGTTTAAAAACCCCATCAGTTGTTTGCTCTAGAGCTCAATCTCTCTGTAAATGCCATGTCTGTAGGTCTCTGTGTTTCACTCTCTCTTTGTGTATGCACCTCTCTTTTGTTTGAGCACCTCCATATCCCTTTGTCATCATCACCTGTGAGTATTGTTTTGGTTATGGTGTTTGTTTGCTGGTGGGAAAAGGGGAAACCAAGACAAGTCGCCCATGGGCATGCACTACCCGTAGGTAGACTTTGTTAAATACACTAGTTAGAACTGGGTGGACCACCCACTGTATTTTTGGTTAGTTAGTTAGCTGTTGTTAAAGTAGGCTAGTCTAGCTTAGGGGTGTTTTTGAATACTTATTGTTTCTTTCATTGGGTCCAGCTCAGCCCCTTTTCCTGCTCCCCCCCCATTACCGTGTGTTTTACAATAAACCCTGAGTTTGACGGTAGATTTCAGTTGTCGTGGTTATTTCGTTCTCACTTTTACTTTGTCACAATTATAATTTGCATGAGTTGTTACGGGTCTCACTACCATCCCCCCCCAGACTGTCGGGCCAAAAGGAATTCGTAACATAAGTATTCAGACCCTTTACTCCATACTTTGTTGAAGCACATTTGGCAGCGATCACAGCCTCAAGTTTACTTGGGTATGATGTTACAAGCTACAACTGTATTTGGGGAGTTTCTCCTATTCTTCTCTGCAGATCTTCTCAAGCTCTGTCAGGTTGGATGGGTACAGACATCCCTAGATTATCTACATCTACTGTACAGACATGCCTAGATGACTATAAAACACTACATCTACTGTCCAGACATCCCTAGATGATTATCTACACTACATCTACTGTACAGACATCCCTAGATGATGATCTACACTACATCTACTGTACAGACATCCCTAGATGATGATCTACACTACATCTACTGTACAGACATCCCTAGATTATCTACACTACATCTACTGTACAGACATCCCTAGATGATGATCTACACTACATCTACTGTACAGACATCCCTAGATGATGATCTACACTACATCTACTGTACAGACATCCCTAGATGATGATCTACACTACATCTACTGTACAGACATCCCTAGAGATTATCTACACTACATCTACTGTACAGACATCCCTAGATGATTATCTACACTACATCTACTGTACAGACATCCCTAGATGATTATCTACACTACATCTACTGTACAGACATCCCTAGATGATTATCTACACTACATCTACTGTACAGACATCCCTAGATGATTATCTACACTACATCTACTGTACAGACATCCCTAGATGATTATCTACACTACATCTACTGTACAGACATCCCTAGATGATTATCTACACTACATCTACTGTACAGACATCCCTAGATGATTATCTACACTACATCTACTGTACAGACATCCCTAGATGATTATCTACACTACATCTACTGTACAGACATCCCTAGATGATGATCTACACTACATCTACTGTACAGACATCCCTAGATGATTATCTACACTACATCTACTGTACAGACATCCCTAGATGATTATCTACACTACATCTACTGTACAGACATCCCTAGATGATTATCTACACTACATCTACTGTACAGACATCCCTAGATGATTATCTACACTACATCTACTGTACAGACATCCCTAGATGACTATAAAACACTACATCTACTGTACAGACATCCCTAGATGATTATCTACACTACATCTACTGTACAGACATCCCTAGATGACTATAAAACACTACATCTACTGTACAGACATCCCTAGATGATTATCTACATCTACTGTACAGACATCCCTAGATAACCATAAAACACTACATCTACTGTACAGACATCCCTAGATGATTATAAAACACTACATCTACTGTACAGACATCCCTAGATGATTATCTACACTACATCTACTGTACAGACATCCCTAGATGATTATCTACACTACATCTACTGTACAGACATCCCTAGATGATTATCTACACTACATCTACTGTACAGACATCCCTAGATGATTATAAAACACTACATCTACTGTACAGACATCCCTAGATGATTATCTACACTACATCTACTGTACAGACATCCCTAGATGATTATCTACACTACATCTACTGTACAGACATCCCTAGATGATTATCTAAACTACATCTACTGTACAGACATCCCTAGATGATTATCTACACTACATCTACTGTACAGACATCCCTAGATGATTATCTACACTACATCTACTGTACAGACATCCCTAGATGACTATAAAACACTACATCTACTGTACAGACATCCCTAGATGATTATCTACACTACATCTACTGTACAGACATCCCTAGATGATGATCTACACTACATCTACTGTACAGACATCCCTAGATGATTATCTACACTACATCTACTGTACAGACATCCCTAGATGATTATCTACACTACATCTACTGTACAGACATCCCTAGATGATTATCTACACTACATCTACTGTACAGACATCCCTAGATGATTATAAAACACTACATCTACTGTACAGACAACCCTAGATGATTATCTACACTACATCTACTGTACAGACATCCCTAGATGATTATAAAACACTACATCTACTGTACAGACATCCCTAGATGATTATCTACACTACATCTACTGTACAGACATCCCTAGATGATTATAAAACACTACATCTACTGTCCAGACATCCCTAGATGATTATCTACACTACATCTACTGTACAGACATCCCTAGATGATTATCTACACTACATCTACTGTACAGACATCCCTAGATGATTATCTAAACTACATCTACTGTACAGACATCCCTAGATGATTATCTACACTACATCTACTGTACAGACATCCCTAGATGATTATCTACACTACATCTACTGTACAGACATCCCTAGATGACTATAAAACACTACATCTACTGTACAGACATCCCTAGATGACTATAAAACACTACATCTACTGTACAGACATCCCTAGATGATTATCTACACTACATCTACTGTACAGACATCCCTAGATGACTATAAAACACTACATCTACTGTCCAGACATACCTAGATGATTATCTACACTACATCTACTGTACAGACATCCCTAGATGATTATCTACACTACATCTACTGTACAGACATCCCTAGATGATTATCTACACTACATCTACTGTACAGACATCCCTAGATGATTATAAAACACTACATCTACTGTACAGACATCCCTAGATGATTATCTACACTACATCCACTGTACAGACATCCCTAGATGATTATCTACACTACATCTACTGTACAGACATCCCTAGATGACTATAAAACACTACATCTACTGTACAGACATCCCTAGATGATTATCTAC
>NC_068421.1:8686635-8704135 GCF_023373465.1 Oncorhynchus keta
CTGGGCTTCATACATCTGATACTCACACAGTACATCTATGTACTGAAATACAAGAGGACACACACACATGCACACACACACACAGTTCTGGAAACCACGCACGCACGCACACAAACACACACACTTACCTCTCCCTGGAAGCTCTTGAGCAGAGGAGCCACTTGCTTTCTGACATCCTGAAAAGACGAAGAAGAAACAGTTTAGCAGGTTTCCAGAGTACACTGATAAACACACTGATAAACACACTGATAAACACTCTGATAAACACACTGTACCAATCTATAGAGGTGTTACACCGTTTCACCTAACACTGGCCGTTTCACCTAACACTGGCCGTTTCACCTAACACTGGCCGTTTCACCTAACACTGGCCGTTCCACCTAACACTGGCCGTTCCACCTAACACTGGCCGTTTCACCTAACACTGGCCGTTTCACCAAACACTGGCCGTTCCACCTAACACTGGCCGTTCCACCAAACACTGGCCGTTCCACCTAACACTGGCCGTTCCACCTAACACTGGCCGTTTCACCAAACACTGGCCGTTTCACCAAACACTGGCCGTTCCACCTAACACTGGCCGTTCCACCTAACACTGGCCGTTCCACCTAACACTGGCCGTTCCACCTAACACTGGCCGTTCCACCTAACACTGGCCGTTTCACCAAACACTGGCCGTTCCACCAAACACTGGCCGTTCCACCTAACACTGGCCGTTTCACCAAACACTGGCCGTTCCACCTAACACTGGCCGTTCCACCTAACACTGGCCGTTTCACCAAACACTGGCCGTTTCACCAAACACTGGCCGTTTCACCAAACACTGGCCGTTTCACCAAACACTGGCCGTTTCACCAAACACTGGCCGTTTCACCAAACACTGGCCGTTTCACCAAACACTGGCCGTTTCACCAAACACTGGCCGTTTCACCAAACACTGGCCGTTTCACCAAACACTGGCCGTTTCACCAAACACTGGCCGTTTCACCAAACACTGGCCGTTTCACCAAACACTGGCCGTTTCACCAAACACTGGCCGTTTCACCAAACACTGGCCGTTTCACCAAACACTGGCCGTTTCACCAAACACTGGCCGTTTCACCAAACACTGGCCGTTTCACCAAACACTGTCCGTTTCACCAAACACTGTCCGTTTCACCAAACACTGTCCGTTTCACCAAACACTGTCCGTTCCACCAAACACTGGCCGTTCCACCTAACACTGGCCGTTCCACCAAACACTGGCCGTTCCACCAAACACTGGCCGTTTCACCAAACACTGGCCGTTTCACCAAACACTGGCCGTTTCACCAAACACTGGCCGTTTCACCAAACACTGGCCGTTTCACCAAACACTGGCCGTTTCACCAAACACTGGCCGTTCCACCAAACACTGGCCGTTCCACCTAACACTGGCCGTTTCACCTAACACTGGCCGTTTAAAACCCAACCTCAGCCACAGAGTCCTATTGTTATAGCATTAGGTCAAGAGTCTGATTAGATACCGAGTCAAGTATAGACCTCCGGGAACAAGCACATCCACACACGTGTCAGTTAGCTTGACTAAAGCCCTGGTGAGATGCAGCGTTCACCACAGTAAGACAGAACGGGTCATCCTGTACAGAGGGATCTACCTGCTGGGCTCCCGGCTACTTATAGACACGCATTAGATCAGGAACACATCATCAATCTAACTACATAGTTGTGTGTGTGTGTGTGTGTGTGTGTGTGTGTGTGTGTACACTTTCATTATAATGAACTGTCTTTCTCTTGTTTTACTGCCACAGACAGGGTCTATATTCCCAAGGCTTAGGTCAGGGCCCGTATTCCCAACTCTTAGGTCAGGGCCCGTATTCCCAACTCTTAGGTCAGGGCCCGTATTCCCAAGGCTTAGGTCAGGGCCCGTATTCCCAAGGCTTAGGTCAGGGCCCGTATTCCCAAGGCTTAGGTCAGGGCCCGTATTCCCAACTCTTAGGTCAGGGCCCGTATTCCCAACTCTTAGGTCAGGGCCCGTATTCCCAACTCTTAGGTCAGGGCCCGTATTCCCAACTCTTAGGTCAGGGCCCGTATTCCCAACTCTTAGGTCAGGGCTCGTATTCCCAACTCTTAGGTCAGGGCCCGTATTCCCAACGCTTAAGTCAGGGCCCGTATTCCCAACGCTTAAGGTCAGGGCCCGTATTCCCAAGGCTTAGGTCAGGGCCTATATTCCCAACGCTTAGGTCAGGGCCCGTATTCCCAAGGCTTAGGTTATGGCCCGTATTCCCAGGGCTTAGGTCAGGGCCCGTATTCCCAACTCTTAGGTCAGGGCTCGTATTCCCAACTCTTAGGTCAGGGCCCGTATTCCCAACGCTTAAGTCAGGGCCCGTATTCCCAACGCTTAAGGTCAGGGCCCGTATTCCCAAGGCTTAGGTCAGGACCTGTATTCCCAAGGCTTAGGTTATGGCCCGTATTCCCAGGGCTTAGGTCAGGGCCCGTATTCCCAACTCTTAGGTCAGGGCCCGTATTCCCAAGGCTTAGGTCAGGGCCCGTATTCCCAACTCTTAGGTCAGGGCCCGTATTCCCAACTCTTAGGTCAGGGCCCGTATTCCCAAGGCTTAGGTTATGGCCCGTATTCCCAGGGCTTAGGTCAGGGCCCGTATTCCCAACTCTTAGGTCAGGGCTCGTATTCCCAACTCTTAGGTCAGGGCTCGTATTCCCAACTCTTAGGTCAGGGCCCGTATTCCCAACGCTTAAGTCAGGGCCCGTATTCCCAACGCTTAAGGTCAGGGCCCGTATTCCCAAGGCTTAGGTCAGGGCCCGTATTCCCAAGGCTTAGGTTATGGCCCGTATTCCCAGGGCTTAGGTCAGGGCCCGTATTCCCAACTCTTAGGTCAGGGCCCGTATTCCCAAGGCTTAGGTCAGGGCCCGTATTCCCAACTCTTAGGTCAGGGCCCGTATTCCCAACTCTTAGGTCAGGGCCCGTATTCCCAACGCTTAAGGTCAGGGCCCGTATTCCCAAGGCTTAGGTCAGGGCCTATATTCCCAACGCTTAGGTAAGGGCCTGTATTCCCAAGGCTTAGGTCAGGGCCCGTATTCCCAAGGTTTAGGTCAGGGCCTGTAAACCCCATAACCCCACCCCCAGGGGTTATATCAAATGTAATGTATATTATGACCCCACTGACCCTATTGTCACCTCATCAGGGGGACACCCAACAACCTATTGAAATAATGACATCATCGCCTCCCTCCTCACTAAACGCTCATCACCCCAGCCAATTAATAATCTGGTAGAGATAGAGAAACCTAACCCGGTCCGACGTGAATAAACCAAACCCGGTCCGACTTGAATAAACCTAACCTGGTTCGACTTGAATAAACCTAACCTGGTCCGACTTGAATAAACCTAACCTGGTCCGACTTGAATAAACCTAACCTGGTCCGACTTGAATAAACCTAACCTGGTCCGACTTGAATAAACCTAACCTGGTCCGACTTGAATAAACCTAACCTGGTCCGACGTGAATAAACCTAACCTGGTCCGACTTGAATAAACCTAACCTGGTCCGACTTGAATAAACCTAACCCGGTCCGACTTGAATAAACCAACCTGGTCCGACTTGAATAAACCTAACCCGGTCCGACTTGAATAAACCAACCTGGTCCGACTTGAATAAACCTAACCTGGTCCGATGTGAATAAACCTAACCTGGTCAGACGTGAATAAACCTAACCTGGTCCGACTTGAATAAACCTAACCTGGTCCGACTTGAATAAACCTAACCTGGTCTGACTTGAACAAACCTAACCTGGTCCGACATGAATAAACCTAAACCTGGTCTGACTTGAATAAACCTAACCTGGTCTGACTTGAATAAACCTAACCTGGTCAGACGTGAATAAACCTAACCTGGTCCGACATGAACAAACCTAACCTGGTCTGACTTGAACAAACCTAACCCGGTCTGACTTGAACAAACCTAACCTGGTCTGACTTGAACAAACCTAACCTGGTCTGACTTGAACAAACCTAACCTGGTCTGACTTGAACAAACCTAACCCGGTCTGAGGTGGATGAGTCTAATTTAGTCTGTTGTCATCTGACTTCTAGGCTGGTTCGACTCTCTCGGCTGGTTATTCAGAGCTAACCTCATATCAATTATTATACCATGGCATTGTTGAATACTTGTTTCTGATTGGCTTGACACGGTAGGTACATCAACACATTACATCAACACGGTAGAATTCATGTCTATAGTTGATTCTTACATGTTCTATGTTTGAGCTGCATTTTGAAAGCAAAAGTCAAATTAAGAACATTATTGGCATTGTTGAATTAGAATTTCACAATTGCAAGCAAAAAGACTGATGTTTTGGTGAGCTAAACTAGCGAGTCTGTCTGATTGGTTACCACGGCAACCACCGTCGCGTAAACCAACGAGCTACTTCAGCGGATGCTAAAAAAACACATTTCTAGCGGCAAAATGTGTTCAATTATAGCCGTGGACGAAAAAGGGGAGAATCAACCAGGGGCTCAATGGCTTCTCAGGAACATAAGGTAACTCTGTGGAACACACCTTTTCACGTCGTTCGTTTAGTTTCCATAGAGCGCATGGCCACTCGTTAAACTCCCATTACGGCGACAGCTCCTCATAACAACAACGATGCTTTGATTCCAGTCTGTGTTTGAACAATTAGGGTTGCCTTGGAAACACACGACGATTACCCAAGGGGCACCCCCCCCGGGGAGAAACGGGACATACAGAATGATCCTAGTCAGCAGGAATGTCACATAGCGCATTAAAAACAGATAAAGAACAGGTCATTACAATCCAGAATGGGGGGGGGGGGCAGTATTTCAGGAACTTTGCATGTCTATATTTTCCTGTCCTCCTCTGGAGAAAAAGGTATTGTCTCTGTTTCAGCTGGTATGGTCAGTCTGGCTTTCTGGAGGAGAAGGTACTGTCTCTGTTTCAGCTGGTATGGTCAGTCTGGCTGTCTGGAGGAGAAGGTACTGTCTCTGTTTCAGCTGGTATGGTCAGTCTGGCTGTCTGGAGGAGAAGGTACTGTCTCTGTTTCAGCTGGTATGGTCAGTCTGGCTGTCTGGAGGAGAAGGTACTGCTCTGTTTCAGCTGGTATGGTCAGTCTAGCTGTATGGAGGAGAAGGTACTGTCTCTGTTTCAGCTGGTATGGTCAGTCTGGCTGTCTGGAGGAGAAGGTACTGCTCTGTTTCAGCTGGTATGGTCAGTCTAGCTGTATGGAGAAAAAGGTACTGTCTCTGTTTCAGCTGGTATGGTCAGTCTAGCTGTATGGAGGAGAAGGTACTGCTCTGTTTCAGCTGGTATGGTCAGTCTAGCTGTATGGAGGAGAAGGTACTGTCTCTGTTTCAGCTGGTATGGTCAGTCTAGCTGTCTGGAGAAGGTACTGCTCTGTTTCAGCTGTTATGGTCAGTCTAGCTGTATGGAGGAGAAGGTACTGTCTCTGTTTCAGCTGGTAAGGTCAGTCTAGCTGTATGGAGGAGAAGGTACTGCTCTGTTTCAGCTGGTATGGTCAGTCTGGCTGTATGGAGGAGAAG
This sequence comes from Oncorhynchus keta, assembly GCF_023373465.1. Lineage (NCBI taxonomy): Eukaryota > Metazoa > Chordata > Actinopteri > Salmoniformes > Salmonidae > Oncorhynchus > Oncorhynchus keta. The sequence continues at coordinate 8,692,187 of NC_068421.1, forward strand.
GTACTGCTCTGTTTCAGCTGGTATGGTCAGTCTGCTGTATGGAGGAGGTCAGTCTAGCTGTATGGAGGAGAAGGTACTGTCTCTGTTTCAGCTGGTATGGTCAGGTAGAGGAGAAAGGTACTGCTCTGTTTCAGCTGGTATGGTCAGTCTAGATGTATGGAGGAGAAGGTACTGCTCTGTTTCTGTTTCAGCTGGTATGGTCAGTCTAGCTGTATGGAGGTCAGTCTCTGTTTCAGCTGTATGGAGGAGAAGGTACTGTCTCTGTTTCAGCTGGTATGGTCAGTCTAGCTGTATGGAGGAGAAGGTACTGCTCTGTTTCAGCTGGTATGGTCAGTCTAGCTGTATGGAGGAGAAGGTACTGCTCTGTTTCAGCAGTCTAGCTGTATGGAGGAGAAGGTACTGCTCTGTTTCAGCTGGTATGGTCAGTCTGGCTGTATGGAGGAGAAGGTACTGCTCTGTTTCAGCTGGTATGGTCAGTCTAGCTGTCTGGGGGAGAAGGTACTGCTCTGTTTCAGCTGGTATGGTCAGTCTAGCTGTATGGAGGAGAAGGTACTGTCTCTGTTTCAGCTGGTATGGTCAGTCTAGCTGTATGGAGAAGGTACTGCTCTGTTTCAGCTGGTATGGTCAGTCTAGCTGTATGGAGGAGGTATGTTCTATATCTATAAGTGTCCAGATATCTGTGACAAATGTTTAAATCCTTCGAAACTAATGTGATTTCTGGATTCAAATAAAGTATTTAAAATGTGTGTGTTTGTGTATCTGTGTGTGTGTGTGTGTGTGTAGGTGTGTAGGTGTGTGTGTGTAGGTGTGTGTGTGTAGTGTGTGTGTGTGTGTAGGTGTGTAGGTGTGTGTAGGTGTGTGTGTGTGTGTAGGTGTGTGTGTAGGTGTGTGTGTGTGTGTGTCACCTCTGGCGTGCTCTTCTTGAAGTCGCGGCTCTGGTCGATGAGTTTCTTCCTGGACTGTTCGCTCTCATCCTGTCTGTTGGCGAGCTGTGTGGCGGTGGCGTCTAGTTCTCTCTGAAACACACACACACACACACGTGTTGTGAGAGGCTTTGTAAGGCGCGGCGGTCTGCATCTCAGTGCTTGATGCATCACTACAGACACCCTGGTTCGATTCCAGGCTGTATCACAACCGGCCGTGATTGGGAGTCCCGTAGGGTGGCATATAATTGGCCCAGCGTCGTCCGGGTAGTGGCCAGGGGTGTAGGCCGTGATTGTAAATAGGAATTTGCTCTTAATGGACTTTCATAGTTAAATAAATATATTTTTTAAACAAATTCTCTCCACTTCTTCCCCCTCTCTTCCTCAACCCTCTCCCTCTCCTCCTCCTCCTCAACCCTCTCCCTCTCCTCCTCCTCAACCCTCTCCCTCTCCTCCTCAACCCTCTCCCTCTCCTCCTCAATCCTCTCCCTCTCAACCCTCTCTTCCTCAACCCTCTCCTCCTCCTCAACCCTCTCCCTCCTCCTCCTCAACCCTCTCCCCCTCCTCCTCCTCAACCCTCTCCCTCTCCTCCTCCTCAACCCTCTCCCTCTCCTCCTCCTCAACCCTCTCCCTCTCCTCCTCCTCAACCCTCTCCCTCTCCTCCTCAACCCTCTCCCTCTCCTCCTCCTCCTCAACCCTCTCCCTCTCCTCCTCAACCTCTCCCTCTCCTCCTCAAACCTCTCCCCCTCTCCTCCTCAAACCTCTCCCCCTCTCCTCCTCACCCCTATACCTCTACCCCTCACACCTTTCCCTCTACTCCTTAACCCTCTCCCCCTCTCCTCAACCCTCTCACTCTCCCCTCCTCACCCCTCTCCCTCTTCTCCTCACCCCTCTCCTCCTCAACCCTCTTCTCCTCACCCCTCTCCTCCTCAACCCTCTCCCTCTCCTCCTCAACACTCTCCCTCTTCTCCTCACCTCTCTCCCTCTACTCCTCACCCCTTTCCCTCTACTCCTTAACCCTCTCCCTCTCCCCCTCTCCTCAACCCTCTCCCTCTCCTCAACCCTCTCCCCCTCTCCTCAACCCTCTCCCTCTCCTTAACCCTCTCCCCTCCTCACCCCTCTCCCTCTCCCCTCCTCACCCCTATCCTCCTCAAACCTCAACCCTCTCCCTCTTCTCCTCAACCCTGATCCCAGATCCTAGACCAGATCCCAGTGGGTGTAAAGCCAGACTGATCCCAGACCAGAACCCAGTGGGTGTAAAGCCAGACTGATCCCAGACCAGAACCCAGTGGATGTAAAGCCAGACTGATCCCAGACCAGAACCCAGTGGATGTAAAGCCAGACTGATCCCAGACCAGATCCCAGTGAGTGTAAAGCCAGACTGATCCCAGACCAGATCCCAGTGGGTGTAAAGCCAGACTGATATAGACTACACTAGAGAGGGAGGGACAGATATAGACTACACGAGAGGGAGGGACAGATATAGACTACACTAGAGAGGGAGGGACAGATATAGACTACACTAGAGAGGGAGGGGGAGGGACAGATATAGACTACACTAGAGAGGGAGGGACATATATAGACTACACTAGAGAGGGAGGGACATATATAGACTACACTAGAGAGGGAGGGACAGATATAGACTACACTAGAGAGGGAGGGACAGATATAGACTACACTAGAGAGGGAGGGACAGATATAGACTACACTAGAGAGGGAGGGACAGATATAGACTACACTAGAGAGGGAGGGACAGATATAGACTACACTAGAGAGGGAGGGACAGATATAGACTACACTAGAGAGGGAGGGACAGATATAGACTACACTAGAGAGGGAGGGACAGATCTACACTAGAGAGGGAGGGACAGATATAGACTACACTAGAGGGGATATAGACTCACTAGAGAGGGAGGGACAGATATAGACTAAACCACGGCTGATATAGGGGGGAGGGACCATTCTGTCCCACTTCCAACCTGCTCTCTGCACATCTGACTAAACCACGGCTGATATGAGGAGGAGGGGGGGGGGGCTATTCCATTCTGTCCCACTTCCAACCTGCTCTCTGTACATCTGACTAAACCACGGCTGATATGGGGGGCTATTCCATTCTGTCCCGCTTCCAACCTGCTCTCTGTACATCTGACTGAACCACGGCTGATATGGCGGGGGGGCGACATGCTCCCTGCCATGACAAGGTCTATTGAAATCACAGTGCAGCCCGAGCATAATGCAATCCACATCGAGATAATGTATTCACAACACTGAATAATAAAACACAGGGCTAGAACAGAATAATATTAGAATATAGAAGGGTGAGAGAACGGAAGGCCTTTTTAGAAGGGTTGGATGAAGAGCAACAAGACGACTGAGGATCTTTAAAAGAGGCCGTAACCATCACTCCCAAGCAAGGGACATATCTACTCAGACCACGGTGTGTTGTAGTGGAAGGTTCTATATACTCAGGTCACAGTGTGTTGTAGTGGAAGGTTCTATATACTCAGGTCACAGTGTGTTGTAGTGGAAGGTTCTATATACTCAGACCACGGTGTGTTGTAGTGGAAGGTTCTATATACTCAGACCACGGTGTGTTGTAGTGGAAGGTTCTATATACTCAGGTCACAGTGTGTTGTAGTGGAAGGTTCTATATACTCAGACCACGGTGTGTTGTAGTGGAAGGTTCTATATACTCAGACCACGGTGTGTTGTAGTGGAAGGTTCTATATACTCAGACCACGGTGTGTTGTAGTGGAAGGTTCTATATACTCAGACCACGGTGTGTTGTAGTGGAAGGTTCTATATACTCAGACCACGGTGTGTTGTAGTGGAAGGTTCTATATACTCAGACCACGGTGTGTTGTAGTGGAAGGTTCTATATACTCAGACCACGGTGTGTTGTAGTGGAAGGTTCTATATACTCAGACCACGGTGTGTTGTAGTGGAAGGTTCTATATACTCAGACCACGGTGTGTTGTAGTGGAAGGTTCTATATACTCAGGTCACAGTGTGTTGTAGTGGAAGGTTCTATATACTCAGGTCACAGTGTGTTGTAGTGGAAGGTTCTATATACTCAGACCACGGTGTGTTGTAGTGGAAGGTTCTATATACTCAGACCACGGTGTGTTGTAGTGGAAGGTTCTATATACTCAGACCACGGTGTGTTGTAGTGGAAGGTTCTATATACTCAGACCACAGTGTGTTGTAGTGGAAGGTTCTATATACTCAGACCACGGTGTGTTGTAGTGGAAGGTTCTATATACTCAGACCACGGTGTGTTGTAGTGGAAGGTTCTATATACTCAGACCACAGTGTGTTGTAGTGGAAGGTTCTATATACTCAGGCCACGGTGTGTTGTAGTGGAAGGTTCTATATACTCAGACCACAGTGTGTTGTAGTGGAAGGTTCGGTATATGGAAGGTTCTCAGACCACAGTGTGTTGTAGTGGAAGGTTCTATATACTCAGACCACAGTGTGTTGTAGTGGAAGGTTCTATATACTCAGACCACAGTGTGTTGTAGTGGAAGGTTCTATATACTCAGACCACGGTGTGTTGTAGTGGAAGGTTCTATATACTCAGACCACAGTGTGTTGTAGTGGAAGGTTCTATATACTCAGACCACAGTGTGTTGTAGTGGAAGGTTCTATATACTCAGACCACAGTGTGTTGTAGTGGAAGGTTCTATATACTCAGGCCACGGTGTGTTGTAGTGGAAGGTTCTATATACTCTCAGGCCACAGTGTGTTGTAGTGGAAGGTTCTATATACTCAGGTCACAGTGTGTTATAGTGGAAGGTTCTATATACTCAGACCACGGTGTGTTGTAGTGGAAGGTTCTATATACTCAGACCACGGTGTGTTGTAGTGGAAGGTTCTATATACTCAGACCACAGTGTGTTGTAGTGGAAGGTTCTATATACTCAGACCACGGTGTGTTGTAGTGGAAGGTTCTATATACTCAGACCACAGTGTGTTGTAGTGGAAGGTTCTATACAGTGTGTTGTAGTGGAACTCAGACCACGGTGTGTTGTAGTGGAAGGTTCTATATACTCAGACCACAGTGTGTTGTAGTGGAAGGTTCTATATACTCAGACCACGGTGTGTTGTAGTGGAAGGTTCTATATACTCAGACCACAGTGTGTTGTAGTGGAAGGTTCTATATACTCAGACCACGGTGTGTTGTAGTGGAAGGTTCTATATACTCAGACCACAGTGTGTTGTAGTGGAAGGTTCTATATACTCAGACCACGGTGTGTTGTAGTGGAAGGTTCTATATACTCAGACCACGGTGTGTTATAGTGTAAGGTTCTATATACTCAGACCACAGTGTGTCGTAGTGGAAGGTTCTATATACTCAGGCCACGGTGTGTTGTAGTGGAAGGTTCTATATACTCAGACCACGGTGTGTCGTAGTGGAAGGTTCTATATACTCAGACCACGGTGTGTTATAGTGGAAGGTTCTATATACTCAGACCACAGTGTGTTATAGTGGAAGGTTCTATATACTCAGACCACGGTGTGTTGTAGTGGAAGGTTCTATATACTCAGACCACAGTGTGTTGTAGTGGAAGGTTCTATATACTCAGGTCACAGTGTGTTGTAGTGGAAGGTTCTATATACTCAGGCCACGGTGTGTTGTAGTGGAAGGTTCTATATACTCAGACCACGGTGTGTTGTAGTGGAAGGTTCTATATACTCAGACCACAGTGTGTTGTAGTGGAAGGTTCTATATACTCAGACCACGGTGTGTTGTAGTGGAAGGTTCTATATACTCAGACCACGGTGTGTTGTAGTGGAAGGTTCTATATACTCAGGCCACGGTGTGTTGTAGTGGAAGGTTCTATATACTCAGACCACGGTGTGTTGTAGTGGAAGGTTCTATATACTTAGACCACAGTGTGTTGTAGTGGAAGGTTCTATATACTCAGACCACGGTGTGTTGTAGTGGAAGGTTCTATGCACTCAGGCCACGGTGTGTTGTAGTGGAAGGTTCTATGCACTCAGGCCACGGTGTGTTGTAGTGGAAGGTTCTATGCACTCAGGCCACGGTGTGTTGTAGTGGAAGGTTCTATGCACTCAGACCACGGTGTGTTGTAGTGGAAGGTTCTATGCACTCAGTGTGTTGTAGTGGAAGGTTCTATGCACTCAGACCACGGTGTGTTGTAGTGGAAGGTTCTATGCACTCAGACCACGGTGTGTTGTAGTGGAAGGTTCTATGCACTCAGACCACGGTGTGTTGTAGTGGAAGGTTCTATGCACTCAGACCACGGTGTGTTATAGTGGAAGGTTCTATATACTCAGACCACGGTGTGTTATAGTGGAAGGTTCTATATACTCAGACCACGGTGTGTTGTAGTGGAAGGTTCTATGCACTCAGACCACGGTGTGTTGTAGTGGAAGGTTCTATGCACTCAGGCCATGGTGTGTTGTAGTGGAAGGTTCTATGCACTCAGACCACGGTGTGTTGTAGTGGAAGGTTCTATGCACTCAGACCACGGTGTGTTGTAGTGGAAGGTTCTATGCAAGGGTCGTAACGATTCACCTATAGGCATCGGTCTCCCGTTCAGATGCGAGTTCATCGTATCTGTAGGAGCCCAATCCGATCCAAATGAAGTATGCATAGGGAACAAAACTCACTAAAAGTGGCAGTAATAAAGCCTCTCTTGAAAAAGCCAAACCTTGACCCAGAAAATATAAAAAACTATCGGCCTATATCGAATCTTCCATTCCTCTCAAAGATTTTAGAGAAGGCTGTTGCGCAGCAACTCACTGCCTTCCTGAAGACAAACAATGTATACGAAATGCTTCAGTCTGGTTTTAGACCCCATCATAGCACTGAGACGGCACTTGTGAAGGTGGTAAATTACATTTTAATGGCATCGGACCGAGGCTCTGCATCTGTCCTCGTGCTCCTAGACCTTAGTGCTGCTTTTGATACCATCGATCACCACATTCTTTTGGAGAGATTGGAAACCCAAATTGGTCTACACGGACAAGTTCTGGCCTGGTTTAGATCTTATCTGTCGGAAAGATATCAGTTTGTCTCTGTGAATGGTTTGTCCTCTGACAAATCAACTGTACATTTCGGTGTTCCTCAAGGTTCTGTTTTAGGACCACTATTGTTTTCACTATATATTTTACCTCTTGGGGATGTTATTCGAAAACATAATGTAAACTTTCACTGCTATGCGGATGACACACAGCTGTACATTTCAATGAAACATGGTGAAGCCCCAAAATTGCCCTCGCTAGAAGCATGTGTTTCAGACATAAGGAAGTGGATGGCTGAAAACGTTCTACTATTAAACTCGGACAAAACAGAGATGCTTGTTCTAGGTCCCAAGAAACAAAGAGATCTTCTGTTGAATCTGACAATTAATCTTAATGGTTGTACAGTCGTCTCAAATAAAACTGTGAAGGACCTCGGCGTTACTCTGGACCCTGATCTCTCTTTTGAAGAACATATCAAGACCATTTCGAGGACAGCTTTTTTCCATCTACGTAACATTGCAAAAATCAGAAACTTTCTGTCCAAAAATGATGCAGAAAAATTAATCCATGCTTTTGTCACTTCTAGGTTAGACTACTGCAATGCTCTATTTTCCGGCTACCCGGATAAAGCACTAAATAAACTTCAGTTAGTGCTAAATACGGCTGCTAGAATCCTGACTAGAACCAAAAAATTTGATCATATTACTCCAGTGCTAGCCTCTCTACACTGGCTTCCTGTCAAAGCAAGGGCTGATTTCAAGGTTTTACTGCTAACCTACAAAGCATTACATGGGCTTGCTCCTACCTACCTCTCTGATTTGGTCCTGCCGTACATACCTACACGTACGCTACGGTCACAAGACGCAGGCCTCCTAATTGTCCCTAGAATTTCTAAGCAAACAGCTGGAGGCAGGGCTTTCTCCTATAGAGCTCCATTTTTATGGAACGGTCTGCCTACCCATGTCAGAGACGCAAACTCGGTCTCAACCTTTAAGTCTTTACTGAAGACTCATCTCTTCAGTGGGTCATATGATTGAGTGTAGTCTGGCCCAGGAGTGGGAAGGTGAACGGAAAGGCTCTGGAGCAACGAACCGCCCTTGCTGTCTCTGCCTGGCCGGTTCCCCTCTTTCCACTGGGATTCTCTGCCTCTAACCCTGTTACGGGGCTGAGTCACTGGCTTGCTGGGGCTCTCTCGTGCCGTCCCTGGGGGGGTGCGTCACCTGGGTGGGTTGATTCACTGTTGTGGTCGGCCTGTCTGGGTTGCCCCCTGGGTTGTACCGTGGCGGAGATCTTTGTGGGCTATACTCGGCCTTGTCTCAGGATGGTAAGTTGGTGGTTGAAGATATCCCTCTAGTGGTGTGGGGGATGTGCTTTGGCAAAGTGGGTGGGGTTATATCCTTCCTGTTTGGCCCTGTCCGGGGTGTCCTCGGATGGGGCCACAGTGTCTCCTGACCCCTCCTGTCTCAGCCTCCAGTATTTATGCTGCAGTAGTTTATGTGTCGGGGGCTAGGGTCAGTTTGTTATATCTGGAGTACTTCTCCTGTCCTATTCGGTGTCCTGTGTGAATCTAAGTGTGCGTTCTCTAATTCTCTCCTTCTCTCTTTCTTTCTCTCTCTCGGAGGACCTGAGCCCTAGGACCATGTCCCAGGACTACCTGACATGAGGACTCCTTGCTGTCCCCAGTCCACCTGGCCATGCTCCTGCTCCAGTTTCAACTGACCTGAGCCCTAGGACCGTGCCCCAGGACTACCTGACATGAAGGCTCCTTGCTGTCCCCAGTCCACCTGACTGTGCTGCTGCTCCAGTTTCAACTGTTCTGCCTTATTATTATTCGACCATGCTGGTCATTTATGAACATTTGAACATCTTGGTCATGTTCTGTTATAATCTCTACCCGACACAGCCAGAAGAGGACTGGCCACCCCACATAGCCCGGTTCCTCTCTAGGTTTCTTCCTAGGTTTTGGCCTTTCTAGGGAGTTTTTCCTAGCCACCGTGCTTTTACACCTGCATTGTTTGCTGTTTGGGGTTTTAGGCTGGGTTTCTGTACAGCACTTTGAGATATCAGCTGATGTACGAAGGGCTATATAAATAAATTTGATTTGATTTTATTTGATTTGAAAACCTATTCAAAAGGTGTTTTAAAAACAAATCACTGTTCACTAATGTTTACAGCCCCGGTAGTGTTATCGACTGCTGCTCTATAATTACGTTATTCTTATCTCTTATTTTTTGGGGGGATTTTCTTAAAACTGCACTGTTGGTTAACGGGTTTTGTAAGTCAGCATTTCTCTGTAAAGGTCTACATCTGTTGTATTCGACACGTGACAAATACAATTAGATTGATTGATTTGATTTTTTTACTCATATAATTGTTTTGTATAATAACTCTAATCTGTTGACTGAATTGATGCGTCCTTCAGCCTATCAAACGTTTCTGCGTATTACATTCATCAACAAGTCAGATAACGCCCCGGCGAGAGCAAGGCCCGCCCCGGCGAGAGCAAGGCCCGCCCCGACGAGAGCAAGGCCCGCCCCGACGAGAGCAAGGCCCGCCCCGGCGAGAGCAAGGCCCGCCCCGGGCGAGCAAGGCCCGCCCCGGCGAAGCAAGGCCCGCCCGGCGAGAGCAAAGGCCCGCCCCGGCGAGAGCAAGGCCCGCCCGGCGAGCAAGGCCCGCCCGGCGAGCAAGGCCCGCCCCGGCGAGAGCAAGGCCCGCCCGGCGAGAGCAAGGCCCGCCCCGGCGAGAGCAAGGCCCGCCCCGGCGAGAGCAAGGCCCGCCCCGGCGAGAGCAAGGCCCGCCCCGACGAGAGCAAGGCCCGCCCCGACGAGAGGAAGGCCCGCCCCGGCGAGAGGAAGGCCCGCCCCTATCCATGATACTGGTCTTCAGGCTCCTTCAGATGTTGTTAAATGGCTTTCACAATATTAAAATAGACAAACAAAACGTAATTTGCTGGGTCATTGTTACCAAATGCGCTGTAGAAAATGTGCGTTTTTACCAGCAGAGCTGTGTAGGCTACCAGGAGTGGACTTAACTCACATCTAACTGTTGATCGGGGCTATTCGATTGCCAGGTTCTTTGTACTAAATATTTTGGGTAATTCTGCTTGAAAACGGGTCAGTGCATTTGGACAGGTTTTACATGAAGTTAAATCTATTTCATCCATTTAGAAATAAGGCTGCAACAACAACAATGTTAAATAAGTATATATATATTGACGTCTCCTCTCCTGTCTTTCTCTTCTCAGATGCCTGTATGTGGTGGTTAGACCGTAGTGGATGTGGCAGATGGTTTATCTACAATCTGCTTCCCTCTCAACATTCCCCTCCCTACCCTCCCCGTTCTGTTCCACTTTCAACCCGCTCTAAATGCATCAGACTAAACCACGGCTGATATGGGGGGTAGCGAGTCGGAAGCGACACGCTCTTTGCCATGACACGGTACACGATCACAGACGAGGTTACACCCCCACAGAACAGGAGATAAGAGACTAGTAACCACAGAGAACTGAGTGTGGGATGACTTGTCATACCCTCAAGGAGACAGGTGATGAGCCAACCTGCACACTAAGCTAGGAGGTTAAACCATCTCGGTCTGTTTACATGGAAGCAAACGTTCATATCATTCAATGGAGCTGTATGTGAAAACCCGACGACCTTTCAACTTTACACATACATCATCATCACATATACCGACGGTGATTGGCCTCTGCCACGGGTTTCATTTGTTGTGAGTGGTAAAACCTCTGCGGTTACTGTTGTGGAAAAGGGCTTGTCAGAGAGAGGGAGAGAGGGAGAGAGAGGGAGAGTGAGAGTGAGAGGGAGAGAGAGGGAGAATTCTCGTGCACTCCCGTAGAACTAATAATTCTCGTGCAATCCCGTAGAACTGATAATTCTCGTGCACTCCCGTAGAACTGATAATTCTCGTGTACTCCCGTAGAACTGATAATTCTCGTGTACTCCCGTAGAACTGATAATTCTCATGCACTCCCGTAGAACTAATAATTATCGTGCACTCCCGTAGAACTAATAATTCTCGTGCACTCCCGTAGAACTAATAATTCTCGTGCACTCCCGTAGTTCTAATAATTCTCGTGCACTCCCGTAGAACTAATAATTCTCGTGCACTCCCGTAGTTCTGAAATAATTGTATGGTGAAACTTGTATCCAGCCAACCAGAAAATGAAGGTGATATTCTGGCATTCTGAAAGATTTATTTGGCAAGCAGTTGGCGTTTACAATTAACTGTGGAGCGGAGCGTTGCCGTTAGGCTAGGCGATGACATCACGTGCTAGGTGATGACATCACCCTCATTTACAAATAAAATAAATACATTTAAACACTGAGAAAATGAAACGAATTCAAAATGTCGTCCATCTTTAGAACATGTCTCCGATATCTGCCGTTTGCATTCCGCACGTCGTAATGAGTTATTTTTTTTTGTAACACTGCTTTTGATTGAAGAAACCCGGTTTCAATGGAATCCTGCCTACTGACAATTTCCTCTCTATGGAATCCTGCTTACTGACAATTTCCTCTCTATGGAATCCTGCCTTACTGACAATTTCCTCTCTATGGAATCCTGCCTACTGACAATTTCCTGACTTCCAGAATGAACTGATTGGGGAGGAAAACTGCTTCATTTCACTGTGTTCAGGTTTGACACTAGAGAGAATTTAAAAAGGGAGTGCAATGGATATTCAGGTAACAAGCAGTGAGTTTAATTGATGGATACCTGTCCGAACCGTTGCTATGCTATTAGTGTGTTGTTACAGAGATATTGACCTAATGCTAGCGGAGAACGGCTCAAGAGCAGGAAGTGAGTATGATGGTTTTAGAATGGAGGAAGTATAACAGAGAGTTGTGGGTCATAGGGGGGGAGGCTGGAGGGGGGGCAGGGGGGCTGGAGAGGGGCAGGGAGACTGGAGGGGGGCAGGGAGACTGGAGAGGGGCAGGGGGGCTGGAGAGGGGCAGGGAGACTGGAGAGGGGCAGGGAGACTGGAGAGGGGCAGGGAGACTGGAGAGGGGCAGGGAGACTG
>NC_068421.1:9019135-9289135 GCF_023373465.1 Oncorhynchus keta
ATGCTAATGCTAGTGATTGTGTTCAGACAAGCAGGGGAAATATGCTTTCCATCACAATGCTTTCCATCACGGTGGAAAATGCTTTGCATAAATGCTAGTCCCGGATGTAGCGCATAGTGTTCAGACAAGCAGGGAAATATATTTCCATCACAATGCTAATGCTAGTTTTGTTCAGACAAGCAGGGGAAATATGCTTTCCATCACAATGCTAATTCCCGGATGTGGCGCATCGTGTTCAGACAAGAAGGGAAATATGCTTTCCATCACAATGCTAATGCTAGTCCCGGATGTAGCGCATGAACCGGTCTGTCATATGCTTTCCATCACAACTGCTAACTAGAAAATGACACTCCACTATAACAGAAAGCAGGGGATTTCCAATCTGTTTCCATCATCAATGGCTCAAAATGAATTCCGGTTATATTGATTACTAGACTATGAACAGCTTTACCCAATTGATTTGTGTAAGTAAGCATTTCACGGTAAGGTCTATCTATACCTGTTTGTTTGTTTCCAGAGCATGTGATAAATACAATTGCATTTGATCTGGGTGACCTGGTAAAGAGAGACAACCAGAGTAAACATCCACAGCTCAAACACACGACCTGACCTCAAACCTCACCAACAGCTTCAAAGGATAAGGGTCCCGGCCAAAGGTGCAAACCGTGGAAATACAGTAAGTGACATCATTGTATTTGGGAGACAGCCAAGGAATGGACACACAACAAGGTAAAGGGAGAGTCTGGCAAGTCCTGATACAGGGAGAGTCTGGCAGGTCAAGGTAAAGGGAGAGTCTGGCAGGTCAAGGTAAAGGGAGAGTCTGGCAGCAATTGATTTGTGTAAAGGTAGAGTCTGGCAATGTCCTGATACAGGGAGAGTCTCCAGGTCAATAAAGGGAGCAGTCTGGCAGGTCCTGGTAAAGGGAGAGTCTGGCAGGTCCTGGTAAAGGGAGAGTCTCCAGGTTATATTGAAGGGAGAGTCTGAACAGGTCAAGGTAAAGGGAGAGTCTGGCAGGTCAAGGTAAAGGGAGAGTCTGGCAGGTCAAGGTAAAGGTAGCAGTCTGGCAGATCCTGATAAAGGGAGACAGTCTGAAGTAAACAGGTCCAGGTAAAGGGAGAGTCTGGCAGGCCCTGGTAAAGGGAGAGTCTGGTAGGCCCTGGTAAAGGGAGAGTCTGGCAGGTCATGGTAAAGGGAGAGTCTGACAGGTCATGGTAAAGATAGGTCAAGGTAAAGGGAGAGTCTGGCAGGTCAAGGTAAAGGGAGAGTCTGGCAGGTCAAGGTAAAGGGAGAGTCTGGCAGGTCAAGGTAAAGGTAGAGTCTGGCATGTCCTGATACAGGGAGAGTCTGGAAGGTCAAGGTAAAGGGAGAGTCTGGCAGGTCAAGTTAAAGGGAGAGTCTGGCAGGTCAAGGTAAAGGCAGAGTCTGGCAGGTCAAGGTAAAGGGAGAGTCTGGCAGGTCCTGGGAAAGGGAGAGTCTGGCAGGTCCTGGTAAAGGGAGAGTCTGGCAGGCCCTGGTAAAGGGAGAGTATGGTAGGCCCTGGTAAAGGGAGAGTCTGGCAGGTCCTGGTAAAGGGAGAGTCTGGCAGGCCCTGGTAAAGGGAGAGTCTGGCAGATCCTGACAAAGGGAGAGTCTGGCAGGTCAAGGTAAAGGGAGAGTCTGGCAGGTCCTGGTAAAGGGAGAGTCTGGCAGGTCCTGGTAAAGGGAGAGTCTGGCAGGCCCTGGTAAAGGGAGAGTCTGGCAGGTCCTGGTAAAGGGAGAGTCTGGCAGGCCCTGGTAAAGGGAGAGTCTGGCAGATCATGACAAAGGGAGAGTCTGGCAGGCCCTGGTAAAGGGAGAGTCTGGCAGGTCAAGGTAAAGGGAGAGTCTGGCAGATTCTGATATAGCTCTGGTAATCTGATGACCAGGGAAAGACAGCGCTGACAGAGCCAGTTATTAAATACATGGCTTTGACAACTGGCAACATGTCCAGTGGGACTAATTCACCTCATTTGGCACTATTGCTCCTCTGTGGGTTCACTGTCTCATCACATGACTGGGCTGTGGTAAAGTCATGTTCACCAATGAAATATCCATATTCAGTGTTGGGATTAGTTACTTGAAAATTTAACTTGATACATTTAAGAAAAGTAACATGTTACTTTACAATACTACTTTGTGTAGAAAGTAATACATTATGTTATTAGTTACATTACTTTGCGTTTTTTTAAATGAAAAAAAAACTAAAGAACTCTCAATCACACCGTTTGTTTTGACTGACAACGGAGGCAGTAAGGCGATCCGCCCAGTACCAAATATAGGTTACTATAGTAACTTATAGGGGGGGTGTTTTCCTTTTCTTGTTAACACCTGCTGCGCTATCATATGGGATGCATAGCCTAGTGGTTAGAGCGTTGGACTAGTAAGCGAAAGGGTTCATGTTCAAATCCCTGAGCTCACGAGGTACACATCTATCATTCTCCCCCTGAACAAGGCAGTTAACCCACTGTTCCTAGGCTGTCATTGAAAATAAGAATTTGTTCTTAACTGACTTGCCTAGTTAATTAAAGGTAAAAAATCTCCACAGATTTATTTTCATTCAAAGTCTTTCACTCAAATGGCTAGTTCTGTTTATAGATCTCACGGACCTCACGTACAGACCTATGGAGATGTATAGTTGGGCCGGCAGCGTAGCCTAGTGGTTAGAGCGTTGGACTAGTAACCAGAAGGTTGCGAGTTCAAACCCCTGAGCTGACAAGGTCGTTCTGCCCCTGAACAGTAGGCCCTCATTGTAAGAACTTGTTCTTAACTGACTTGCCTGGTTAAATAAAGGTAAAATAAAAAAAATTAAAAAATAGTCATTTGGGAGAAAACCTGTTTCCATTCTCTCTTTTCAGAGAGAACTTGGTTTCTTTCACTCGCCACGAGACAGACAAGTCCCGTATGGTCTTTGCCATCACATAAGTGATCAATGACAATGGTTAGTTACATCCTCTGTACATTTCTGTGGACAGCAGCTATTGTTGACCTCCAAACAGTCTTTCTCCGGCTTCGCTCGAGAACTAAATGAGGAAACAAGTCATGATTAAATCATAGAAACACACAAGATATGATTCTGAAAAATGTAACACGCGTTGTTTGACCGTAATAATATGACCAAATATGACAAAGTACTCCGTTACTCATAAAAGTAATTTGAGTAATAGCTAGTTACTCCCAACACTCCCCATATTAAGTGTAGTTGTAACTACAAGTTATTTGACCACAGAAGAAGAGGGATTGAGGCTTGAGTAAGCAACAGACATGCTAGTCCAACAGCAACAATGTGTTTGTACGCCTGCATCCTCAACACTCACATTGACCTTGTAGTTATCCATTAGCATCGTTAGTTTCTGTTTTCTCAGGCCTCTCTGAATGGTCCGGGGAGACACTGGGGAGAGAAACAGATTGAATATTAGTCCAACTGTGTTAGGTCAGAGGTCAAACCAAGACATTCTGACTGCTAGACATAGAGGCAGTGAGATGGGGTATCGGTTTTCTGATTCTGAAAACCAGTCACTAAGTTGAGCTGCTTCAAGCTTGCTTGCCTGGCTTTCATTGATAAATATTGAAGTTTCCTCTCCAGGGTGATCTTGTTGCTAACCATAATTACTCATGATTCTTATCCCCCTATAAAAACCTACTCAGACAGCAGGCCAGAAACTGAATCTGAGTCTCCTTAGGCTGATGATAATTGGGCGAATCAGAGCATGATCCAATACATCTTTCACTTTCAGACTTTCTGAACATATGCATAAAACAGCAGTGATTAAGCAGAGAGGGAGAAGCAGCAGAATGGAGAGAGAAGAGAGAGAGAGAGAGAGACAAAAGAGAGAGAGAGAGAGAGAGAGAGCGAGAGAGAGAGAGAGAGAGAGAGAGAGAGAGAGAGAGAGAGAGAGAGAGACAAAGAGAGAGAGAGAGAGAGAGAGAGAGAGAGAGAGAGAGAGAGAGAGAGAGAGAGAGAGAGACAAAGAGAGAGAGATAGAGAGAGAGAGAGAGACAAAGAGAGAGAGACAGAGAGAGAGAGAGAGAGAGAGAGAGAGAGAGAGAGAGAGAGAGAGAGAGAGACAAAGAGAGAGAAGAGAGTGAGAGAGAGAGAAGAGAGAGAGACAAAGAGAGAGAGAAGAAAGAGAGACAAAGTGAGAGAAGAGAGAGAGAGAGACAAAGAGAGAGAGACAAAGAGAGAGAAGAGAGAGAGACAAAGAGAGAGAAGAGAGAGAGAGAGACAAAGAGAGAGAGAAGAGAGAGAGAGACACAGTATCACATATGTGAGAAGCTTCTGTAGATGTCTATGTGTTTGCAGATATTTATGAATAGATACAAGGTTAGCTGACCAGCTTCACTACCACTCGTCACTGACCAGCTTCACTACCACTCGTCACTGACCAGCTTCACTACCACTCGTCACTGACCAGCTTCACTACCACTCATCACTGACCAGCTTCACTACCACTCGTCACTGACCAGCTTCACTACCACTCGTCACTGACCTTCACTACTGCTCGTCAGCATATTCCCACACAGCAGTGCTGTCTGTGCGTGTGTGTGTGTGTGCGCTTGTGTGTGCGCTTGTGTGTGCGCTCGTGTGATCTGTATGTACTATATGTGTGTGTGGGACGGTAGCATCCCACCTGCCCAACATCCTGTGAAATTGCAGATATTCAAACTACAGAATGATAAATATTTAACTTTCATAAAATCAAAGTGTAATACATCAAAATAAAGCTTAACTTCTTGTTAATCCAGCCGCTGTGTCAGATTTCAAAAAGGCTTTACGGCGAAAGCACACCATGCGATTATCTGAGGACAGCGCCCCGCATGAAAAACATATTTCAACCAGGCATGTGCGCCACAAAAGTAAGACATAGCGATATAATAAATGCCTTACCTTTGAATGTCTTCTTCTGTTGGCACTCCAAAA
The DNA here is from genome assembly GCF_023373465.1 of Oncorhynchus keta. Lineage (NCBI taxonomy): Eukaryota > Metazoa > Chordata > Actinopteri > Salmoniformes > Salmonidae > Oncorhynchus > Oncorhynchus keta. The sequence continues at coordinate 9,024,072 of NC_068421.1, forward strand.
GGTCCCAGATACATCACAAATGGTCCTTTTGTTTGATAATGTCCTTCTTTATATCCATAAAAACTCAGTTTAGCTGGCGTGCTTCAGTCAATAATCCACCCATCTTCCTTCCATCAAAATGCATACAAAGTTAATCCCAAAGGTTACTAATAAACTTTTCCAAACAAGTCAAACAACATTTATAATCAAACCTTAGGTACCCTAATACTTAGGTACCTTAGGGATCTTCATATGTAAAAAAAAAAGAAAAAAAGATGACATTTAAGACGGATCATCGTTATTGTCTTTATCGTAGAAGGATGGCTTGGGGGTAGAAGCTGTTTAGAAGCCTCTTCCACGCGCTTGGAAACACTACAGCCAAAATGGGAGCCATCTAGAAAAACAACAATTTCTGGCTAATTTTTCCAAAAACCAGCATGAAACTCTTTCTAAAGACTGTTGACATCGGGTGGAAGCCCTAGGAACTGCAATCTGGGAGGACAGCCATTGAAAACAGTGGTAGGCTGAATTTTATTTTTTGGAGGGATGGTTTGTCCTCTGGGTTTTGCCTGCTATATCAGTTCTGTTATACTCACAGACATCATTCTAACCGTTTTAGAAACTTTAGAGTGTTTTCTATCCAAATCTACCAATTATGTGCATATCCTAGCTTCCGGGCAGTTTACTTTGGGCACGCTTTTCATCCGGATGTGAAAAATCTTCCCCCTACCCAAGAGAGGTTAAACACTCCAACCCAGAACCACATCCATATTCTTCACCTGCGGGATCATCTGAGACTGTCCACCTGGACAGCTGATGAAACTGTGGGTTTGCACAACCAAAGAATTCTGCACGAACTGTCAGCCGAAGCTCATCTGTGTACTCGTCTTTCTTACCAGGGTCTTGACCTGACTGCAGTTCGGCGTCGTAACTGGTATCAGTGTTCACCTTCTATGGCTTCCATGCTCACCTTCTATGGCCACTGGCACTCTGGCACTCTGGAAAAGATCGATTTTCACAGACGAATCCGGGTATTAACTGTATCGGGCCGATGGCAGACAGTGTGTGGACAAGACGTTTGCTGTGGTCAATGTTGTGAACAGAGTGACCCATGTTTCAGCATGATAATGCACGCTCCCACGTCTCAAGGATTTGTACACAATTCCTGGAAGCCAAAAATGTCCTAGTTCTTTAATTGCCTGCATACTCACCAGACATGTTACCCATTGAGCATGTTTAGGATGCTCTGGATCGACGTGTTTGACAGTGTGTTCCAGTTCCCGACAATATCCAGCAACTTCGCACAGCCATTGAAGAGGAGTGGGACAACATTCCACAGGCCACAATCAACAGCCTGATCAACTCTACGTGAAGGAGATGTGTCTAAGGCAAATGGTGGTCACACCAGATACTGACTGGTTTTCTGTTCCACAAACCTACTTCTTCTTTAAAGGTATATCTGCCCAATAGATGCATATGCGTATTCCCAGTCAGTATCTCAGGATACAGTAGATGGTATTGACTGCAGTATTTACATATGAGATGAGTATGTAAACAAAGTGGTATAGTTAAAGTGGCTAGCGATACATGTATTACATAAAGATGCAGTAGATAATATAGTGTACAGTATATACATATACATATGAGATTAATAATGTAGGGTATGTAAACATTATATTAGGTAGCATTGTTTAAGGTGGCTAATGATATATTTTACATCATTTCCCATCAATTCCCATTATTAAAGTGGCTGGAGTTGAGTCAGTGTGTTGGCAGAAGCCACTCAATGTTAGTGGTGGCTGTTTAACAGTCTGATGGCCTTGAGATAGAAGCTGTTTTTCAGTCTCTCGGTCCCAGCTTTGATGCACCTGTACTGACCTCGCCTTCTGGATGATAGCGGGGTGAACATGCAGTGGCTCGGTGGTTGTTGTCCTTGATGATCTTTATGGCCTTCCTGTGACATCGGGTGGTGTAGGTGTCCTGGAGGGCAGGTAGTTTGCCCCCGGTGATGCGTTGTGCAGACCTCACTACCCTCTGGAGAGCCTTACGGTTGTGGGCAGAGCAGTTGCCGTACCAGGCGGTGATACAGCCCGACAGGATGCTCTCGATTGTGCATCTGTAGAAGTTTGTGAGTGCTTTTGGTGACAAGCCGAATTTCTTCAGCCTCCTGAGGTTGACGAGGCACTGCTGCGCCTTCTTCACGATGCTGTCTGTGTGGGTGGACCAATTCAGTTTGTCTGTGATGTGTACGGCGAGGAACTTAAAACTTACTACCCTCTCCACTACTGTTCCATCGATGTGGATAGGGGGGTGTTCCCTCTGCTGTTTCCTGAAGTCCACAATCATCTCCTTAGTTTTGTTGACGTTGAGTGTGAGGTTATTTTCCTGACACCACACTCCGAGGGCCCTCACCTCCTTCCTGTAGGCCGTCTCGTCGTTGTTGGTAATCAAGCCTACCACTGTTGTGTCGTCCGCAAACTTGATGATTGAGTTGGAGGCGTGCGTGGCCACGCAGTCGTGGGTGAACAGGGAGTACAGGAGAGGGCTCAGAACGCACCCTTGTGGTGCCCAAGTGTTGAGGATCAGCGGGGTGGAAATGTTGTTGCCTACCCTCACCACCTGGGGGCGGCCCGTCAGGAAGTCCAGTACCAAGTTGCTCAGGGCGGGGTCGAGACCCAGGGTCTCGAGCTTGATGACGAGCTTGGAGGGCACTATGGTGTTAAATGCCGTTGCATAGTAACGATTAAAACATTCCCAAACCAGAAACCGTAGATTGATGGCAGCATTCGCGTGGAACTGAAAGCCCGAACCACTGCTTTTAATCAGGGCAAGGTGACCGGAAAGATGACCGAATACAAACAGTGTAACTATTCCCTCCGCAAGGCAATCAAACAAGCTAAGCGTCAGTATAGAGACAAAATAGAATCTCAATTCAACGGCTCAGACACAAGAGTTATGTGGCAGGGTCTACAGTCAATCACGGATTACAAAAAGAAAACCAGCCCAGTCACGGACCAGGATGTCTTGCTCCCAGGCAGACTAAATATATTTTTTGCCCGCTTTGAAGACAATACAGTGCCACTGACACGGCCCGCAACTAAAACATACGGACTCTCCTTCACTGCAGCCGACGTGAGGAAAACATTTAAACTTGTCAACCCTTGCAAGGCTGCAGGCCCAGACGGCATCCCCAGCCACGCCCTCAGAGCATGCGCAGACCAGCTGGCTGGTGTGTTTACGGACATATTCAATCAATCCCTATCCCAGTCTGTTGTTCCCACATGATTCAAGAGGGTCACCATTGTTCCTGTTCCCAAGAAAGCTAAGGTAACTGAGCTAAACGACTACCGCCCCGTAGCACTCACTTCCGTCATCATGAAGTGCTTTGAGAGACTAGTCAAGGACCATATCACCTCCACCCTACCTGACACCCTAGACCCACTCCAATTTGCTTACCACCCAAATAGGTCCACAGACGATGCAATCTCAACCACACTGCACACTGCACTAACCCATCTGGACAAGAGGAATACCTATGTGAGAATGCTGTTCATCGACTACAGCTCCGCATTTAACACCATAGTGCCCTCCAAGCTCGTCATCAAGGCTTGCCATGCAGTAGCAGAGAGAACGGTATACGACTTGGGTGGCTGGAGTCTTCGACCATTTTTAGGGCCTTCCTCTGATATTCCCTGGTATAGAGGTCCTAGATGGCAGGAAGCTTGGTCCCGGCGATGTACTGGGCCATACGCACTACCCTCTGCAGTGCCTTGCTGTCGGATGCCGAATAGTTGCCATACCAAGCAGTGATGCAACCAGTCAGGATGCTCTCGATGATGCAGCTGTAAAATATTTTGAATATCTGAAGACTCATGCCAAATCTTTTCAGTCTCCTAAGGGGGAGTAGGTTTTGTTGTGCCCTGTTGCCTATCCTCACCACCTGGGGGCGGCCCGTCAGGAAATCCAGGATCCAGTTGCAAAGGAGGTGTTTAGTCCCAGGGTCCTTAGCTTAGTGATGAGCTTTGAGGACACTATGGTGTTGAACGCTGAGCTGTAGTCAATGAATAGCATTCTCACATAAGTGTTCCTTTTGTCCAGGTGGGAAAGGCCAGTGTGGAGTGCAATAGAGATTGCATCATCTGTGGATCTGTTGGGGCTGTATGCAAATTGGAGTGGATCTATGGTTTCTGGGATAATGGTGTTAATGTGAGCCATGACCAGCCTTTCAAAGCATTTCATGGGTACAGACATTAGTGCTATGGGTCGGTAGTTTTAGGCAGGCTACCTTCGTGTTCTTGGGTACAGGGACTATGGTGGTCTGCTTGAAGCATGTTGGTATTACAGACTCAGACAGGGAAAGGTTGAACATATCAGTGAAGACACTTGCAAGTTGGTGAGCGCATGTTCAGAGTACACGTCCTGGTAATCCATCTGGCCCAGCGGCCTTGTGAATGTTGACCTGTTTAAAGGTCTTACTCACATTGGCTGCGGTGAGCGTGATCACACAGTTGTCCGGAACAGCTGATGCTCTCATGCATGTTTCAGTGTTTCTTGCCTCGAAGCGAGCATAGAAGTTATTTAGCTCCTCTGGTAGGCTCGTGTCACTGGGCAGCTCTCGGCTGTGCTTCCCTATGTAGTCTGTAGTAGGTTGCAAGCCCTGCCACATCTGATGAGCGTCGGAGTCGGTGTAGTATGATTCGATCGTAATCCTGCATTGATGCTTTGCCTGTTTGATGGTTCGTCATCATAGCATGATTTCTTATAAGTTTCCATGTTAGAGTACCGCTCCTTGAATCAGCAGCTCTACCATTTAGCTCAGTCTGAATGTTGCCTGTAATCCATGACTTCTGGTTGGGGTATGTACGTGGGGACGACGTCCTGAATGCACTGATCGATGAAGCCAGTGACTGATGTGGTGTACTCCTCAATGCCATCTGAAGAATCCCGGAACATATTCCAGTCTGTGATAGCAAAGCAGTCCTGTAGTTTAGCATCTGCTTCACCTGAACACTTTTTTATAGACCGAGTCACTGGTGCTTCCTGCTTTAATTTTAGCTTTTAAGCAGGAATCAGGGGGATAGAATTATGGTCAGATTTGCCAAATGGAGGGAAAGGGAGAGCTTTGTATGCGTCTCTGTGAGTGGAGTAAAGGTGGTTTAGAATTTCTATCCCTCTGGTTGCACATTTAACATGCTGATAGAAACGAGGTAAAAATGATTTAAGTTTCCTTGCATTAAAGTCTGGGTGAGCATTTTCCTGTTTGCTTATGGCCTGATAGAGCTCAGTGAGTGCGGTTTTAGTCCCAGCCTCGGTCTGTGGTGGTATGTAGACAGCTACGAAAAATACAGATGAAAACTCTCTAGGTAGATAGTGTGGTCTACATCTTATCATGAGATACTCTACCTCAGGCGAGCAAAACCCTGAGACTTGCTTAGATATTGTGCACCAGCTATTGTTTAAAAATATGCATAGGCCCCGCCCCATGTCTTACCAGAGGCTGCTGTTCTATCCTGCCGATAGAGTGTATAACCCGTCAGCTGTATGTTATTCATGTCGTCGTTCAGCCACGACTCAGTGAAACATAAGATATTATGGTCCTTCTGTAGCTCAGTTGGTAGAGCATGGCGCTTGTAACGCCAGGGTAGTGGGTTCGATTCCCGGTACCACCCATACGTAGAATGTATGCACACATGACTGTAAGTCGCTTTGGATAAAAGCGTCTGCTAAATGGCATATATATATATTACAGTTTTTAATGTCCCATTGGTAGGTTATACGTGCTTTCAGTTCCTCCCATTTATTTTCCAGCAATTGAACGTTAGCTAGCAGAACGGATGGCAAGGGCAGATTAGCCAGTCGTCGCCTGATCCTCACAAGGCACCCTGATCCTCACAATGCATCCTGATCCTCACAAGGCACCCTGATCCTCACAAGGCACCCTGATCCTCACAAGGCATCCTGATCCTCACAAGGCATCCTGATCTATTTCCGCAAAACCTAGGTTTCCTTTTCCAGCGAATGACGGGGATCTGGGCCTGGTCCGTTGTCCGTAATCCTTTGCGTCCGACTCATTGAAGAAGAACTCCTCGTCCAATTTGAGGTGAGTAATCCCAGTTCTGATGTCCAGAAGATCTTTTCAGTCATAAGAGATGGTAGCAGCAAAAATACATACAAAACAAGTTACGAACAAAAGCAAGAAAACAAATAAAATTGCATGGTTGGATAAGAGCCGGCGCCATCTTTCTCTCTCTTCATCTCAGCTTCATTTCTTTGATCACATGGCTCAGTGTGGCTCAATCTCTCTGTTTGAAGATCTGTTTCCTACCTCTCTTTAGGGAGATAACCTGTTTCCTACCTCTCTTTAGGGAGATAACCTGTTTCCTACCTCTCTTTAGGGAGAGAACCTGTTTCCTTTCTCTCTTTTGGAAGATAACCTGTTTATTATCTCTCTTTTTTGGGAGAGAACCTGGTCCCTTTCTCTCTTTTGGAAGATAACCTGTTTCCTACCTCTCTTTAGGGAGAGAACCTGTTTCCTTTCTCTCTTTTGGGAGAGAACCTGATTCCTTTCTCTCTTTTGGAAGAACCTGTTTCCTACCTCTCTTTTGGGAGAGAACCTGATTCCCTTCTCTCTTTTGGAAGATAACCTGTTTCCTATCTCTCTTTTTTGGGAGAGAACCTGGTCCCTTTTTCTCTTTTAGGAGATAACCTGTTTCGTACCTCTCTTTAGGGAGAGAACCTGATTAATTTCTCTCTTTTGGGAGGTAATCTGTTTACTTTCTCTCTTTTTTGGGAGGTAACCTGTTTCCTTTCTCTCTTTTTTGGGAGAGAACCTGATTCATTTCTCTCTTTTGGGAGGTAATCTGTTTTCTTTTTGGCCTTTATTACTACAAATGCATTTCCTAAAAGATGTTTCTTCAGGTCCCCATTACCAAAATATTCCAGTGTGAAAACAATAGGAGGAGACGAATAAAGAGCCCGATATCTACAGGGATCAATCATACACATTCATTCTCAGTTGATGAGAATATCAGACTGAATTTCGGTGGACATTGAGAAATATCTTTTTTTTAAAGGAATTTCTCAACATTTTTTGAGCCATCCCTCTAATTGACAGCCATTGGCTCACCACATCATTTATGACAGCAAATCCTGTGAGCCAGTTCATCGAAACTGAATACCCAGTGAGTCTGTCTCATACTCGCAGGCCACACCATCTTGCCAAGTCCACATGTGAATACGCACATCAAGCTACTCTTCATTCTGTGTGTGTGTGTGTTTGTGTCTGTCTGTCTGTTGGCCAGGCTGGGCGGTGGAGGGGCAGGGCAGGACGGCTGTTAAAAGTCGCATGTGGCTGGTAGTCTTTGAGGAATCTGTAAGCACACACAGTGTTGGCCCGACTGACCCTTCAGAGAGCAGAGTGCTGGCTGGCTGAAGCCTGTTTGGGAGGCCCATGAATAGGGCTGGGTGAGGCCTGGCTGGGAGGCCCATGAATAGGGCTGGGTGAGGCCTGGCTGGGAGGCCCATGAATAGGGCTGGGTGAGGCCTGGCTGGGAGGCCCATGAATAGGGCTGGGTGAGGCCTGGCTGGGAGGCCCATGAATAGGGCTGGGTGAAGCCTGGCTGGGAGGCCCATGAATAGGGCTGGGTGAAGCCTGGCTGGAAGGCCCATGAATAGGGCTGGGTGAGGCCTGGCTGGGAGGCCCATGAATAGGGCTGGGTGAGGCCTGGCTGGGAGGCCCATGAATAGGGCTGGGGGCCTAGGAATAGGGCTGGGTGAGGCCTGGCTGGGAGGCCCAGGAATAGGGCTGGGTGAGGCCTGGCTGGGAGGCCCATGAATAGGGCTGGGTGAAGCCTGGCTGGGAGGCCCATGAATAGGGCTGGGGGCCTAGGAATAGGGCTGGGTGAGGCCTGGCTGGGAGGCCCATGAATAGGGCTGGGTGAAGCCTGGCTGGGAGGCCCATGAATAGGGCTGGGTGAGGCCTGGCTGGGAGGCCCATGAATAGGGCTGGGTGAAGCCTGGCTGGGAGGCCCATGAATAGGGCTGGGTGAGGCCTGGCTGGGAGGCCCATGAATAGGGCTGGGTGAAGCCTGGCTGGAAGGCCCATGAATAGGGCTGGGTGAAGCCTGGCTGGGAGGCCCATGAATAGGGCTGGGTGAGGCCTGGCTGGGAGGCCTAGGAATAGGGCTGGGTGAGGCCTGGCTGGGAGGCCTAGGAATAGGGCTGGGTGAGGCCTGGCTGGGAGGCCTAGGAATAGGGCTGGGTGAAACGTGGCTGAGAGGCCCAGGAATAGGGCTGGGTGAAACGTGGCTGAGAGGCCCAGGAATAGGGCTGGGGCACAATGGGAATATTGTGGTTTAGGAAAATATCAACCTACAGGAGACTGCACCTCTCTTTAGTCCTCAACATTATTTTCTTGTGCGTGGATATTTTTTCTTCCTATATATAAGCACTTTTTATGTCCTGTTTTCCCTTGTAAACTTTTAAATGGTGGTCCAGTGTGAATATGTACACACAAACATACTTATTAGTAGCTGTAATTTAGCTATTATTTTGCCAGTGATTCATGGTTGAATGTTATTGCAGTCGATGTGTATTTTCTTAGTACAACCTTAATGTAATCCAACTGTTCAGATTCTGAAACTAAAACACCGCATAAGATCGCAGGGCAAATAAATAGAGAGAGAAAATAGTTCTTACTGGTATGAATCTGTGTCACAGGATTTCACTGTCATTACCCAGCTGGTTTTCATTGTGTCATTACCCAGCTGGTTTTCATTGTGTCATTACCCAGCTGGTTTTCATTGTGTCATTACCCAGCTGGTTTTCATTGTGTCATTACCCAGCTGGTTTTCATTGTGTCATTACCCAGCTGGTTTCATTGTGTCATTACCCAGCTGGTTTTCATTGTGTCATTACCCAGCTGGTTTTCATTGTGTCATTACCCAGCTGTTTTTTATTGTGTCAATACCCAGCTGGTTTTCATTGTGTCATTACCCAGCTGGTTTTCATTGTGTCAATACCCAGCTGGTTTTCATTGTTTCAATACCCAGCTGGTTTTCATTGTGTCATTACCCAGCTGCTTTTCATTGTGTCATTACCCAGCTGGTTTTCATTGTGTCATTACCCAGCTGGTTTTCATTGTGTCATTACCCAGCTGGTTTTCATTGTGTCATTACCCAGCTGGTTTTCATTGTGTCATTACCCAGCTGGTTTTCATTGTGTCATTACCCAGCTGGTTTTCATTGTGTCATTACCCAGCTGGTTTTCATTGTGTCATTACCCAGCTGGTTTTCATTGTGTCATTACCCAGCTGGTTTCATTGTGTCATTACCCAGCTGGTTTCATTGTGTCATTACCCAGCTGGTTTTCATTGTGTCATTACCCAGCTGGTTTTCATTGTGTCATTACCCAGCTGGTTTCATTGTGTCATTACCCAGCTGGTTTTCATTGTGTCATTACTCAGCTGGTTTTCATTGTGTCATTACCCAGCTGGTTTTCATTGTGTCATTACCCAGCTGGTTTCATTGTGTCATTACCCAGCTGGTTTCATTGTGTCATTACCCAGCTGGTTTTCATTGTGTCATTACCCAGCTGGTTTTCATTGTGTCATTACCCAGCTGGTTTCATTGTGTCATTACCCAGCTGGTTTCATTGTGTCATTACCCAGCTGGTTTTCATTGTGTCATTACCCAGCTGGTTTTCATTGTGTCATTACCCAGCTGGTTTCATTGTGTCATTACCCAGCTGGTTTTCATTGTGTCATTACCCAGCTGGTTTTCATTGTGTCATTACCCAGCTGGTTTTTATTGTGTCAATACCCAGCTGGTTTTCATTGTGTCATTACCCAGCTGGTTTTCATTGTGTCAATACCCAGCTGGTTTTCATTGTTTCAATACCCAGCTGGTTTTCATTGTGTCATTACCCAGCTGCTTTTCATTGTGTCATTACCCAGCTGGTTTTTATTGTGTCAATACCCAGCTGGTTTTCATTGTGTCATTACCCAGCTGGTTTTCATTGTGTCATTACCCAGCTGGTTTTCATTGTGTCATTACCCAGCTGGTTTTCATTGTGTCATTACCCAGCTGGTTTTCATTGTGTCAATACCCAGCTGGTTTTCATTGTGTCAATGCCCAGCTGGTTTTCATTTTGTCATTACCCAGCTGGTTTTCATTGTGTCATTACCCAGCTGGTTTTCATTTTGTCATTACCCAGCTGCTTTTCATTTTGTCATTACCCAGCTGGTTTTCATTTTGTCATTACCTAGCTGGTTTTCATTGTGTCATTACCCAGCTGGTTTTCATTGTGTCGATACCCAGCTGGTTTTTATTGTGTCAATACCCAGCTGGTTTTCATTGTGTCATTACCCTGCTGGTTTTCATTGTGTCATTACCCAGCTGGTTTTCAGGCTAAAGCTAGCCCACACGAACATAAGATGAAGATAAGGTGCAACTGGAAAACGGATATGGATTTGACTGCCCTAAAAACACCACCATCAAGCAGCTTAGGGAAGAGATCCTCTGGCTGTTAGCTCGGCTGAGAGAAAAGGATAACCTGCTTTCTAAATTCATCAACCTTGATATAATCCAGGAAAACGCAATCTCACTTTGAAATGCCTCCTATAGCAAAGCTGTCGATGAGTTGGGTAGTGTTGTTCTGTCCCAATCCAACGGACAGATGTCAAGGTCAACTCCGTTGTCAAGGTCAACTCCGTTGTCAAGGTCAACTCCGCGGCCCCATGGGAGACTGGACACTCGCAAGGTTTAGGAGTTTGGAGAGGCAGACTGGCCGCCCTTCATCTATCTGAGAAGATCCGATCCAGCTATCAAAGAGCTTTGCTCCACTTGAGATGGACCTACTAGCCCCGGGAGATCCTGGGCGTGTCCCAACAGCCGGAGGCCACCAAGTGACACGCTCCCCCAACGGCCACCTCAGTTCAGCAGGTCACTTCCCCATCGGATTCCATCACGGTCACCGATATTGTGTGTAGCTTGATGCTGAGAGATGTCGGCCTGCCTACGGTCCGTGGACCGACCAAGGTCCACTGTCACTCAGGAGCCCGTGTCCATGACATCAACTCCCTTCTGCCCACGGTTCTAACCAACTACTCCAATATCAACACCATCGTCACTCACATAGGTTTTAATGACCTTCGTTTTAGGTGATCTGAGGAACTGAGGGAGCACTAATAATTATTTTTGAAAACTTGTTCAGGCTAGGGTCTATATTTCTCCATTTCTGCCTGACTGATGTGCAAAATAAACTGCCTGTTGCTCAGGCCCAGATGCCAGGATATGCATATAATTGGTACTATTGGAAAGAAAACACTCTGAAGTTTGTAGAAATGTTAAAGTAATATAGAAGACTATAACACAGTAGATATGGTATGAGAAAATCCCAAGAAAAATTTAATCAGAATAATTTTTATGAGAACCCATGCTCTTCCATTAGAACGTTTAAGGGGAAAAAAATGTAATCTAGCTACCAGTATGCAATTCCTATGGCCTCCACTGGATGTCAGTAGTCTTTGTTCAAGGTTTCAGGCTTGTTTCTCCCCAAACGAGGAAGAATTATGAGATTTAGTGCTGGGATACAGACTTGGAAATCAGTCTGTGTGCGCCCAATGAAGAGGACGCGCACCTTCTAATATCGTTTTCCTATTGAACATACTTCTTTCCGTATTAAATATTACAGTTTAATTACATTTTAGGGAACCTGAGGATTGCATAGAAATGTATTTTGACTTGTTTTAACATAGTTTAGCGGTAGCTTTTTGGATTTCTTTCCCTGCATGTTGAACGAGTGGATTACTCAAATCGATGGCGCCAACTAAACAGACTTTTTTGGATATAAAGAAGGATTTTATCTAACAAAACAACACCACATGTTATAGCTGGGACCTTTTAGATGACAAATCAGAGGAAGATTTTCAAAAAGTAAGTGAATATTTAATCGCTATTTGTGAATTTATGAAATCTGTGCTGGTGGAAAAATATTTTCATGTGGGGCACCGTCCTCAAACAATCACATGGCTTTCACTGTAATAACTACTGACAGACAGGGTCTGGTAGTGCCCCAATCCCAGCAACATCAAACTGTTTTAGAGACTGACAGACAGGGTCTGGTAGTGCCCCAATCCCAGCAACATCAAACTGTTTTAGAGACTAACAGACAGGGTCTGGTAGTGCCCCAATCCCAGCAACATCAAACTGTTTTAGAGACTGACAGACAGGGTCTGGTATTGTCCCAGCAACATCAAACTGTTTTAGAGACTGACAGACAGGGTCCAGTGCCCCAATCCCAGCAACATCAAACTGTTTTAGAGACTGACAGACAGGGTCTGGTAGTGCCCCAATCCCAGCAACATCAAACTGTTTTAGAGACTGACAGACAGGGTCTGGTCAAACTGTTTTAGAGACCCAGGGTCAATCCCAGCAACATCAAACTGTTTTAGAGACTGACAGACAGGGTCTGGTAGTGCCCCAATCCCAGCAACATCAAACTGTTTTAGAGACTCAAACTATTTTCCCAGCAACATCAAACTGTTTTAGAGAGTGCCCCAATCCCAGCAACATCAAACAGACAGGGTCTGGTAGTGCTCCAATCCCAGCAACATCAAACTGTTTTAGAGACTGACAGACAGGGTCTGGTAGTGCCCCAATCCCAGCAACATCAAACTGTTTTAGAGACTGACAGACAGGGTCTGGTAGTGCTCCAGTCCCAGCAACATCAAACTGTTTTAGATCAAACTGACAGACAGGGTCTGGTAGTGCCCCAATCCCAGCAACATCAAACTGTTTTAGAGACTGACAGACAGGGTCTGGTCCCAGCAACATCAAACTGTTTTAGAGACTGACAGACAGGGTCTGGTAGTGCAATCCCAGCAAACATCAAACTGTTTTAGAGACTGACAGACAGGGTCTGGTAGTGCCCAGTCCCAGCAACATCAAACTGTTTTAGAGACTGACAGACAGGGTCTGGTAGTGCAATCCCAGCAACCACTGTTTTCCCAGCAACATCAAACTGTTTTAGAGACTGACAGACAGGGTCTGGTAGTGCCCCAATCCCAACAACATCAAACTGTTTTAGAGACTGACAGACAGGGTCTGGTAGTGCCCCAATCCCAGCAACATCAAACTGTTTTAGAGACTGACAGACAGGGTCTGCCCAATCCCAGCAACATCAAACTGTTTTAGAGACTGACAGACAGGGTCAGTCCCAGCAACATCAAACTGTTTTAGAGACTGACAGACAGGGTCTGGTAGTGCCCCAATCCCAGCAACATCAAACTGTTTTAGAGACTGACAGACAAACTGTTTTAGAGACTGACAGACAGGGTCTGGTAGTGCTCCAGTCCCAGCAACATCAAACTGTTTTAGAGACTGACAGACAGGGTCTTAGTGCCCCAATCCCAGCAACATCAAACTGTTTTAGAGACTGACAGACAGGGTCTGGTAGTGCTCCCAGTCTGTTTTAGAGACTGACAGACAACATCAAACTGTTCCCAGCAACATCAAACTGACAGACAGGGTCTGGTAGTGCCCCAATCCCAGCAACATCAAACTGTTTTAGAGACTGACAGACAGGGTCTGGTAGTGCCCCAATCCCAGCAACATCAAACTGTTTTAGAGACTGACAGACAGGGTCTGGTAGTGCCCCAATCCCAGCAACATCAAACTGTTTTAGAGACTGACAGACAGGGTCTGGTAGTGCCCCAATCCCAGCAACATCAAACTGTTTTAGAGACTGACAGACAGGGTCTGGTAGTGCCCCAATCCCAGCAACATCAAACTGTTTTAGAGACTGACAGACAGGGTCTGGTAGTGCTCCAGTCCCAGCAACATCAAACTGTTTTAGAGACTGACAGACAGGGTCTGGTAGTGCCCCAATCCCAGCAACATCAAACTGTTTTAGAGACTGACAGACAGGGTCTGCTGGTGCTACAGTTCTCCTTGTCAGAATAACCAACAGAGGACTTGGAAAGCATATAAACTACTGTAGAAATGATTATAGTTATTGTGAGTAACCTAATTTATCTTCCTTTATCTCCACCTTCTAGTGAGTTTATCCTAACTGTCATTTTCCTACCATTCTGACAGATTGGAGACGGTCAGAAAACGTGCTTGTAATGTTCATAATTTGGTTGTTATTTGAGGCAGATGCCCCATGGGGCAGAGAGGCCCACACTCATTGAATATGACACCTTTAAATGTCAGATCAATCAGAAGTAAAACTTTTCTTGTCAATCACCTGATTACTGAGCACAAAGATGATTGCATGTTTCTCACTGAAGCAAGGCTGTCATCAGACTGTAGTGCCGCTCTTATTGAATGTTCTCATCTGTAAGGACAGCAGCATACCACCCTGCATCACACTGCTGGATAGCTTCTGAAACTAAGCAGGGTTTGTCCTGGTTGGTCCCCTATGGGAGACTAGATGCTGCTGGAAGTGGTGTTGGAGGGCCAGAAGGAGGCACTCTTTCCCCTGGTCTAAAAAATATCCCAATGCTCAGGACACTGCCCTGTGTAGGGTGCCATTTTTCAGATGGAATGTTAAACGGGTGTCCTGACTCTCTGAGGACATTAAAGATCCCATGGCACTTATTGTAAGAGTAAGGGTGTTAACCCCTGTGTCCTAGCTAAATTCCCAAGCTGTCCTTCATACCATCATGGTCACCTTATCATCCAGCTTACAATTGGCTCCTTCAGCCCCCTCCTCTCCCCTAGAACAATCCCCCAGCTTTCTTCTGGGCCCATCCATAACCACAGCCATACTCTGGACCTGGTTATTACCAAGGGGCTTTCTACTGGTTCCACCCATAACCACAGCCATACTCTGGACCTGGTTATTACCAAGGGGCTTTCTTCTGGGCCCACCCATAACCACAGCCATACTCTGGACCTGGTTATTACCAAGGGGCTTTCTACTGGGCCCAGCCATAACCACAGCCATACTCTGGACCTGGTTATTACCAAGGGGCTTTCTACTGGTTCCAACCATAACCACAGCCATACTCTGGACCTGGTTATTACCAAGGGACTTTCTACTGGGCCCACCCATAACCACAGCCATACTCTGGACCTGGTTATTACCAAGGGACTTTCTACTGGGCCCACGCATAACCACAGCCATACTCTGGACCTGGTTATTACCAAGGGGCTTTCTTCTGGGCCCACCCATAACCACAGCCATACTCTGGACCTGGTTATTGCCAAGGGGCTTTTTACTGGGTCCACCCATAACCACAGCCATACTCTGGACCTGGTTATTACCAAGGGGCTTTCTTCTGGGCCCACCCATAACGACAGCCATACTCTGGACCTGGTTATTACCAAGGGGCTTTCTACTGGTTCCACCCATAACCACAGCCATACTCTGGACCTGGTAATTACCAAGGGGCTTTCTACTGGACCTGGTTATTACCAAGGGGCTTTCTACTGGTTCCATCCATAACCACAGCCATACTCTGGACCTGGTTATTACCAAGGGGCTTTTTACTGGGTCCACCCATAACCACAGCCATACTCTGGACCTGGTTATTACCAAGGGGCTTTTTACTGGGCCCACCCATAACCACAGCCATACTCTGGACCTGGTTATTACCAAGGGGCTTTCTACTGGTTCCACCCATAACCACAGCCATACTCTGGCCCTGGTAATTACCAAGGGGCTTTCTACTGGACCTGGTTATTACGAAGGGGCTTTCTACTGGTTCCACCCATAACCACAGCCATACTCTGGACCTGGTAATTACCAAGGGGCTTTCTACTGGACCTGGTTATTACCAAGGGGCTTTCTACTGGTTCCACCCATAACCACAGCCATACTCTGGACCTGGTTATTACCAAGGGGCTTTCTACTGGACCTGGTTATTACCAAGGGGTTTTCTACTGGGCCCACCCATAACCACAGCCATACTCTGGACCTGGTTATTACCAAGGGGCTTTCTACTGGTTCCACCCATAACCACAGCCATACTCTGGACCTGGTTATTACCAAGGGGCTTTCTTCTGGGCCCACCCATAACCACTGCCATAGTCTGGACCTGGTTATTACCAAGGGGCTTTCTACTGGTTCCACCCATAACCACAGCCATACTCTGGACCTGGTAATTACCAAGGAGCTTTCTACTGGACCTGGTTATTACCAAGGGGCTTTCTACTGGTTCCACCCATAACCACAGCCATACTCTGGACCTGGTTATTACCAAGGGGCTTTCTACTGGTTCCACCCATAACCACAGCCATACTCTGGACCTGGTTATTACCAAGGGCCTTTCTATTGACGTATCCTCTATCGTTGATTTTGCTTTATCTGATCACCACTGTTTACTTTGTTACTACCTTGTTGCCCATAGCAACAGGGTAATACTGAACGCATTATCACGAAACACTATCTTACCTCTGAAGTTGCTACAGATTTTACTGAGTGTATGAGCAATACTCCACCACCTATTCTGCCATCCTCGTGTGAGGGTTTAGTTCATAACTTTAATAGCAAATTAAGGGCAACCATCGATGCCATAGCTTCAGTAAAAGTTGAAAAAGACCACTTTCACTGCGTTGCATTGTCTGAAACAGGCTGTGTAAATAAAGCTTGATTTGATTACCCAGCTTAGTGTAAGAATTTAAAATCTAAAATATATTTTGAGTTGTTTAACACTTTTTTTGGTTACTACATGATTCCATATGTTTTATTTCATTGTTTTGATGTCTTCACTTATAGTCTACAATGTATAAAATAGTTTTAAAAAAAGAAAAACCCTTGAATGAGTAGGTGTGTCCACCAAGGACCAAGCGGCGTGGTAACAGACAGCGGCAGCAGCAGCAGCAGCAGCAGGAGTAACAGCAGCAGCAGCAGCAGCAGCAGCAGCAGCAGCAGCAGGAGTAACAGCAGCAGCAGCAGCAGCAGCAGCAGCAGCAGGAGTAACAGCAGCAGCAGCAACAGCAGCAGCAGCAGCAGCAGCAGCAGCAGCAGCAGGAGTAACAGCAGCAGCAGCAGGAGTAACAGCAGCAGCAGCAGCAGCAGGAGTAACAGCAGCAGCAGCAACAGCAGCAGCAGCAGCAGCAGCAGCAGCAGCAGCAGCAGCAGCAGCAGCAGCAGCAGGAGTAACAGCAGCAGCAGCAACAGCAGCAGCAGCAGCAGCAGCAGCAGCAGCAGCAGCAGCAGCAGCAGCAGCAGCAGCAGCAGCAGGAGTAACAGCAGCAGCAGCAGCAGCAGCAGCAGGAGTAACAGCAGCAGCAGCAAAAGCAGCAGCAGGAGAGGCAACAGTAGCAGAAGAACCAGCAGCAGCAGCAGAAGAGGCAGCATTATCTGGACTATACAACTTGGGAAGAGATAGACAGGTGGGCGGTAGACCCAGGGAGAGTGCCGGAGCCCACCTGGGATTCCCTGAAGCAGTGTGGGGGGGTTACAGGAGAATGAGGTTGGCGAAACGAGCACGGCGGCACGGTAGGAAGCTCGAGAGACAGCCCCAAACATTTCTTGGGAGGGGGCACAGGGAGAGTGTGGCAGAGCCAGGAGTCAGACCTGAGCCAACTCCCCCTGTTTACCTTAAGGAGTCATGGATGGAATAAGAGCTGTCGGCGAAGCTGAGGGCTGAGTCTGAGAGGGTCGAGGAGTTATTGGACTGATTGGAGGAGAGTGAACGGATGGGAGATGAGGAGACACTCGAGGAGTTGTTAATAGAATTGGAGGAGAGTGAAGAGAGTGAGCTGTTGATTTGGCGTAGTATGCAAGGCATTCGCCCTGAGGTGCGTGTCCCCAGCCCGGTACCACCAATGCCGGCACCCCGCACCAGGCTGTTTCTCCGTCCCATCAATACAGGTGCACCCGCCTGTCCGGCGCTACCAGAGTTTCCGCCCCTCAGTCCAGAGGCGCCAGAGCCCCTCATTCCAGAGGCGCCAGAGCTCCTCTGTCCAGCGCGGCCAGAGCCTTCCTCATCTCCAGGGCAGCCGGAGTCTCCCGCCTGTCCGGCGCTGCCAGAGCTTCCGCCCCTCAGTCCAGAGGCGCCAGAGCTCCTCTGTCCAGCGCTGCCAGAGCCTTTCTCCTCTCCAGCGCTGCCGGAGTCTCCAGTCTGCTCAGCGCCATCTGAGCTGCCCATCTGCCCAGCGCTGCCTGAGCTGCCTGTCTGCCCAGCGCCGCCTGAGCCGCCCGTCTGCCCAGTGCCATCTGAGCCACCCGTCAGTCAGGACCTGCCAGAGCCGCCCGCCAGTCAGGAGCTGCCAGAGCCGTCAGCCGGC
The DNA here is from genome assembly GCF_023373465.1 of Oncorhynchus keta. NCBI lineage: Eukaryota > Metazoa > Chordata > Actinopteri > Salmoniformes > Salmonidae > Oncorhynchus > Oncorhynchus keta. The sequence continues at coordinate 9,042,290 of NC_068421.1, forward strand.
CAGGAGCTACCAGAGCCGCCAGTCGGCAAGGAGCCGCCAGAGTCGCCAGTCTGCAAGGAGCCGCCAGAGCCGCCAGTCTGCAAGGAGCCGCCAGAGCCGCCAGTCAGCAAGGAGCCGCCAGAGCCGCCAGTCAGCAAGGATCTGCCAGAGCCGCCATTCAGCCAGGATCTGCCAGAGCCGTCAACCAGCCTGAACTACCTCTCAGTCCTGAGCTACCTCTCAGTCCTGAGGAACCTCTCAGTCCTAAGCTACCCCTCAGGCCTGAGCTACCCCTCAGTCCTGAGCTACCCCTCGGTCATGAGCTACCTCTCAGTCATGAGCTACCTTAGTCTCGAGCTGCCGCTCAGTCCCGAGCTGCCCCTCAGTATAGTGGGGCCCTTTGTTAGGGTTCCTAGGCCAAGGTCGGCGGCGAGGGTCGCCACTCAAAGGACGCTAAGGAGGTGGACAAAGACAATGATGGAGTGGGGTCCACGTCCAGTGCCAGAGCCGCCACCGCGGACAGATGCCCACCCAGACCCTCCCCTATAGGTTTAGGTTGTGCTGTCTGAGTCCGCACCTTGGTGGGTGGGTAGTGTCACGTTCTGACCATAGTTCTTTTGTGTTTTCCTTGTTTTAGTGTTGGTCAGGACGTGAGCTGGGTGGGCATTCTATGTTTTGTGTGTCTAGGTTGTTTTTCTGTGTTCGGCCTAGTATGGTTCTCAATCAGAGGCAGGTGTCGTTAGTTGTCCCTGATTGAGAATCATACTTAGGTAGCCTGGGTGTCTCTGATTGAGAATCATACTTAGATAGCCTGGGTTTCTCTGATTGAGAATCATACTTAGGTAGCCTGGGTTTCACTGTGTTTTGTGGGTGATTGTTTCCGTGTCCGTGTTTTACCTCTAGTGTTCAGTTTATGTGCTTAATAAAAAACCATGGACACTTACCACACCGCATATTGGTCCTCCGATCCTTCTCGCCTCTCCTCTTAAGACGAAGAGGAGGAAAACCATTACAGATATGGAAAGTTGCTGAGTGATATGGAAAGTTACTGAGTGATATGGAAAGTGATTGAGTGATATGGAAAGTGATTGAGTGAGAAAAGGGGAAGTGCAGAAAGTTCATATTCTGTTGAAACATGTTATTGTGGAATATGTATGTAACAAAGGAGAGATGCAAAAGGTAACGGTCTAGTTTCAGTTCTTGAGAAGGCAGACCAGTTGCCGAGCAACCAGGACCATGAGGGATGTGGAACTCAGGTCAACAGAGGTCAACAGATGAACAGAGAAGTCACTTCTGGGCGGGGGGGGCACAGGAGCCCACCCTGAAGATCATCTGATAACAGTCCTATAGCTTTATCTGACACACACACACACACACACACACACACACACACACACACACACACACACACACACACACACACACACACACACACACACACACACACACACACACACCTGTAAGAGGAATCTACTTTGTTTCTGCATAACAACAGAGGAGTTTATCTTAGACATGCAAGGAGGTGACTCTGCCTGGTTAGATATGCAAGGACATGACTCCGCCTAGTTAGACATTCAAGGAGGTGACTCTGCCTGGTTAGACATTCAAGGAGGTGACTCTGCCTGGTTAGATATTCAAGGAGGTGACTCTGCCTGGTTAGACATTCAAGGAGGTGACTCTGCCTGGTAAGACATTCAAGGAGGTGACTCCGCCTGGTTAGACATTCAAGGAGGTGACTCCGCCTAGTTAGACATTCAAGGAGGTGACTCCGCCTGGTTAGATGAACAGATGTGGTCGTGTATTACAGGTGTAAACAGGTGTATTACAGGTGTGAACAGGTGTATCACAGGTGTGAACAGGTGGGGTAGTGTATTACAGGTGTGAACAAGGTGGGGTAGTGTATTACAGGTGTGAACAGGTGTGGTAGTGTATTACAGGTGTGAACAGGTATGGTAGTGTATTACAGGTGTGAACAGGTGTATTGGTGTATTACAGGTGTGAACAGGTGTATCACAGGTGTGAACAGGTGGGGTAGTGTATTACAGGCATGAAAAGGCATGGTAGTGTATTACAGGTGTGAACAGGTGTATTGGTGTTACAGGTGTGAACAGATGGGGTAGTGTATTACAGGTGTGAACAAGGTGGGGTAGTGTATTACAGGTGTGAACAGGTGTGGTAGTGTATTACAGGTGTGAACAGGTGTGGTAGTGTATTACAGGTGTGAACAGGTGTGGTAGTGTATTACAGGTGTGAACAGGTGTGGTAGTGTATTACAGGTGTGAACAGGTGTGGTAGTGTATTACAGGTGTGAAGATGTGTGGTAGTATATTACAGGTGTGAACAGGTGTGGTAGTGTATTACAGGTGTGAACAGGTGTGGTAGTATATTACAGGTGTGAACAGGTGTGGTAGTGTATTACAGGTGTGAACAGGTGTGGTAGTGTATTACAGGTGTGAACAGGTGTGGTAGTATATTACAGGTGTGAACAGGTGTATTGGTGTATTACAGGTGTGAACAGGTGTGGTAGTGTATTACAGGTGTGAACAGGTGTATTGGTGTATTACAGGTGTGAACAGGTGTATTGGTGTATTACAGGTGTGAACAGGTGTGGTAGTGTATTACAGGTGTGAACAGGTGTATTGGTGTATTACAGGTGTGAACAGGTGTATTGGTGTATTACAGGTGTGAACAGGTGTTTGGTAATGTGTTACAGGTGTGAACAGGTACAGGTGTGAACAGGTGTGAACAGGTGTATTGGTGTATTACAGGTGTGAACAGGTGTGGTAGTGTATTACAGGTGTGAATAGGTGTGGTAGTGTATTACAGGTGTGAACAGGTGTATTGGTGTATTACAGGTGTGAACATGTGTGGTAGTGTGTTACAGGTGTGAACAGGTGTGGTAGTGTATTACAGGTGTGAATAGGTGTGGTAATGTGTTACAGGTGTGAACAGGTGTATTGGTGTATTACAGGTGTGAACAGGTGTATTGGTGTATTACAGGTGTGAACAGGTGTGGTAGTGTATTACAGGTGTGAACAGGTGTATTGGTGTATTACAGGTGTGAACAGGTGTGGTAGTGTATTACAGGTGTGAACAGGTGTGGAAGTGTATTACAGGTGTGAACAGGTGTGGTAGTGTATTACAGGTGTGAATAGGTGTGGTAGCGTGTTACAGGTGTGAACAGGTGTATTGGTGTATTACAGGTTTGAACATGTGTATTGGTGTATTACAGGTGTGAACAGGTGTGGTAGTGTATTACAGGTGTGAACAGGTGTATTGGTGTAGTATTACAGGTGTGAACAGGTTTGGTAGTGTATTAAAGGTGTGAACAGGTGTGGTAGTGTATTACAGGTGTGAACAGGTGGGGTAGTGTATTACATGTGTGAACAGGTGTGGTAGTGTATTACAGGTGTGAACAGGTGGGGTTGTGTATTACAGGTGTGAACGGGTGGGGTAGTGTATTACTGGTGTGAACAGGTGTGGTAGTGTATTACAGGTGTGAACAGGTGTGGTAGTGTATTACAGGTGTGAACAGGTGTGGTAGTGTATTACAGGTGTGAACGGGTGTATTGGTGTATTACAGGTGTGAACAGGTGTGGTAGTGTATTACAGGCGTGAACAGGTGTGGTAGTGTATTACAGGTGTGAACAGGTGTATTGGTGTATTACAGGTGTGAACAGGTTTGGTAGTGTATTACAGGTATGAACAGGTGTGGTAGTGTATTACAGGTGTGGACAGGTGGGGTAGTGTATTACAGGTGTGAACAGGTGTGGTAGTGTATTACAGGTGTGAACAGGTGGGGTAGTGTATTACAGGTGTGAAGATGTGTGGTAGTGTATTACAGGTGTGAACAGGTGTGGTAGTGTATTACAGGTGTGAACAGGTGTGGTAGTGTATTACAGGTGTGGTAGTGTATTACAGGTGTGGTAGTGTATTACAGGTGTGGTAGTGTATTACAGGTGTGGTAGTGTATTACAGGTGTGAAGATGTGTGGTAGTGTATTACAGGTGTGGTAGTGTATTACAGGTGTGGTAGTGTATTACAGGTGGGGTAGTGTATTACAGGTGTGGTAGTGTATTACAGACAATTATACCATGAGCAATTAAACCATAAACAATCCCTGCTCCCTGAAGCTCTCTTATTAGTCTCTCTCTCTCTCTCTCTTCTATCTCTCTCTCTCTCTCTGTTTTGTCTTCAGCTGTACTTGTAACCTGAGCTCTGTATAGATCAGGCCCGTGGTCCAAACTGAATGGTACTTTAATTAAGCTGTAGTGTTTAGTAGTGTAGTGTTTACAGCCATCAGTCTGACTGAGTGGATATGGAGACATATCTAGGATTAGATAGATCATCATATTCACCAGGGACCTGGTCCAACACATGTCTTGACAAATCTCCTGATTGTTCTATAAACTACACATGAAGCAATGACAGGCAATGCGCTTGATTATATGTATGTGTGTGAATGCCTGTGTATGTGTCTGTGTGTGTGTGTGTGTGTGTGTGTGTGCGTCTGTGTGTGTGTGTGTCTGTGTGTTTGAGTGTGTGTGTGTGTCTGTGTGTTTGAGTGTGTGTGTTTGTGTGTGTGTGTCTGTGTCTGTGTCTGTGTGTGTGTGTGTGTGTTTGTGTGTTTGTGTCTGTGTATGCGTGTGTGTGTGTGTGTGTGTGTGTGTTTGAGTCAAATCAAATCAAATCAAATTTTATTTGTCACATACACATGGTTAGCAGATGTTAAATGCGAGTGTAGCGAAATGCTTGTGCTTCTAGTTCCGACAATGCAGTGATAACCAACAAGTAATCTAACTAACAATTCCAAAACTACTGTCTTATACACAGTGTAAGGGGATAAGGAACATGTACATAAGGATATATGAATGAGTGATGGTACAGAGCAGCATACAGTAGATGGTATCGAGTACAGTATATACATATGAGATGAGTGTGTAGACAAAGTAAACAAAGTGGCATAGTTAAAGTGGCTAGTGATACATGTGTTACATAAGGATGCAGTCGATGATATAGAGTACAGTATATACATATGCATATGAGATGGATAATGTAGGGTAAGTAACATTATATAAGGTAGCATTGTTTAAAGTGGCTAGTGATATATTTACATAATTCCCATCAATTCCCATTATTAAAATGGCTGGAGTTGGGTCAGTGTCAATGACAGTGTGTTGGCAGCAGCCACTCAATGTTAGTGGTGGCTGTTTAACAGTCTGATGGCCTTGAGATAGAAGCTGTTTTTCAGTCTCTCGGTCCCAGCTTTGATGCACCTGTACTGACCTCGCCTTCTGGATGATAGCGGGGTGAACAGGCAGTGGTTCGGGTGGTTGATGTCCTTGATGATCTTTATGGCCTTCCTGTAACAACGGGTGGTGTAGGTGTCCTGGAGGGCAGGTAGTTTGCCCCCGGTGATGCGTTGTGCAGTCCTCACTACCCTCTGGAGAGCCTTACGGTTGAGGGCGGAGCAGTTGCCGTACCAGGCGGTGATACAGCCCGCCAGGATGCTCTCGATTGTGTGTCTGTGTGTTTGAGTGTGTTTGAGTGTGTGTGTGTGTGTGTCTGTGCGTGTGTGTGTGTGTGTCTGTGTGTGTGTGTGTTTGAGTGTGTGTGTCTGTGTGTTTGAGTGTGTGTGCCTGTGCCTGTGTGTGTGTGTGTCTGAGTCTGTGTGTTTGTGTTTGAGTGTGTGTGTGTGTTTGAGTGTGTCTGTGTGTTTGAGTGTGTGTACCTGTGTCTGTGTGTGTGTGTTTGTGTGTGTGTGTGTGTGTGTTTGTGTGTGTCTGTGTCTGTGTCTGTGTATGCGTGTGTGTGTGTGTGTGTGTGTGTGTGTGTGTGTGTGTGTGTGTGTGTGTGTGTGTGTGTGTGTGTGTGTGTGTGTGTGTGTGTGTGTGTGTGTGTGTGTGTGTGTGTGTGTGTTTGAGTGTGTGTGTCTGTGTGTGTGTGTGTTTGTGTGTTTGTGTCTGTGTCTGTGTGTTTGTGTGTGTGTGTGTCTGTCTGTGTGTGTGTGTGTGTTTTGTTTGTGTGTGTGTGTGTCTGTGCATGTGGGTGTGTGTCTGTGTGTTTGGGTGTGTGTGTGTGTGTGTCTGTGTGTTTGAGTGTGTGTGCCTGTGCCTGTTTGATTGTGTGTGTGCCCTAGCATGTGTGTGTGTGTGTTTGTGTGTTAGTGTGTTAGTGTGTCTGTGTGTGTGTGTGTGTGTGTGTGTGTGTGTGTGTGTGTGTGTGTGTCTGTGTATGTGTGTGTGTGTGTCTGTGTGTGTGTGTGTGTGTGTGTGTTGTGTGTCTGTGTCTGTGTATGCGTGTGTCTGTGTCTGTGTATGCGTGTGTGTGTGTGTTTGAGTGTGTTTGAGTGTGTGTGTGTGTGTGTGTGTGTGTGTGTGTGTGTGTCTGTGTATGTGTGTGTGTGTGTGTCTGTGTGTGTGTGTGTGTGTGTTTGAGTGTGTGTGTGTCCACCTACAGTCCCATACCTCTTTACCTCCACCTACAGTCCCATACCTCTTTACCTCCACCTACAGTCCCATACCTCTTTACCTCCACCTACAGTCCCATACCTCTATACCTCCACCTACAGTCCCATACCTCTTTACCTCCACCTACAGTCCCATACCTCTTTACCTCCACCTACAGTCCCATACCTCTTTACCTCCACCTACAGCCCATACCTCTTTACCTCCACCTACAGTCCCAGACCTCTTTACCTCCACCTACAGTCCCATACCTCTTTACCTCCACCTACAGTCCCATACCTCTTTACCTCCACCTACAGTCCCATACCTCTTTACCTCCAACTACAGTCCCATACCTCTTTACATCCACCTACAGTCCCAGTCCCATACCTCTTTACCTCCACCTACAGTCCCATACCTCTTTACCTCCACCTACAGTCCCATACCTCTTTACCTCCACCTACAGTCCCATACCTCTTTACCTCCACCTACAGTCCCATACCTCTTTACCTCCACCTACAGTCCCATACCTCTTTACCTCCACCTACAGTCCCATACCTCTTTACCTCCACCTACAGTCCCATACCTCTTTACCTCCACCTACATTCCCATACCTCTTTACCTCCACCTACAGTCCCATACCTCTTTACCTCCACCTACAGTCCCATACCTCTTTACCTCCACCTACAGTCCCATACCTCTTTACCTCCACCTACAGTCCCATACCTCTTTACCTCCACCTACAGTCCCATACCTCTTTACCTCCACCTACAGTCCCATACCTCTTTACCTCCACCTACAGTCCCATACCTCTTTACCTCCACCTACAGTCCCATACCTCTTTACCTCCACCTACAGTCCCATACCTCTATACCTCCACCTACAGTCCCATACCTCTATACCTCCACCTACAGTCCCATACCTCTTTACCTCCACCTACAGTCCCATACCTCTTTACCTCCACCTACAGTCCCATACCTCTTTACCTCCACCTACAGTCCCATACCTCTTTACCTCCACCTACAGTCCCATACCTCTTTACCTCCACCTACAGCCCATACCTCTTTACCTCCACCTACAGTCCCATACCTCTTTACCTCCACCTACAGTCCCATACCTCTTTACCTCCACCTACAGTCCCATACCTCTTTACCTCCACCTACAGTCCCATACCTCTTTACCTCCACCTACAGTCCCATACCTCTTTACCTCCACCTACAGTCCCATACCTCTTTACCTCCACCTACAGTCCCATACCTCTTTACCTCCACCTACAGTCCCATACCTCTTTACCTCCACCTACAGTCCCAGACCTCTTTACCTCCACCTACAGTCCCATACCTCTTTACCTCCACCTACAGTCCCATACCTCTTTACCTCCACCTACAGTCCCATACCTCTTTACCTCCACCTACAGTCCCATACCTCTTTACCTCCACCTACAGTCCCATACCTCTTTACCTCCACCTACAGTCCCATACCTCTTTACCTCCACCTACAGTCCCATACCTCTTTACCTCCACCTACAGTCCCATACCTCTTTACCTCCACCTACAGTCCCATACCTCTTTACCTCCACCTACAGTCCCATACCTCTTTACCTCCACCTCCAGTCCCATACCTCTTTACCTCCACCTACAGTCCCATACCTCTTTACCTCCACCTACAGTCCCATACCTCTTTACCTCCACCTACAGTCCCATACCTCTTTACCTCCACCTACAGTCCCATACCTCTTTACCTCCACCTACAGTCCCATACCTCTTTACCTCCACCTACAGTCCCATACCTCTTTCACTCCACCTACAGTCCCATACCTCTTTACCTCCACCTACAGTCCCATACCTCTTTACCTCCACCTACAGTCCCATACCTCTATACCTCCACCTACAGTCCCATACCTCTTTACCTCCACCTACAGTCCCATACCTCTTTACCTCCACCTACAGTCCCATACCTCTTTACCTCCACCTACAGTCCCATACCTCTTTCACTCCACCTACAGTCCCATACCTCTTTACCTCCACCTACAGTCCCATACCTCTTTACCTCCACCTACAGTCCCATAGTCCCATACCTCTTTCCCTCCACCTACAGTCCCATACCTCTTTACCTCCACCTACAGTCCCATACCTCTTTACCTCCACCTACAGTCCCATACCTCTTTACCTCCACCTACAGTCCCCTCTTTACCTCCACCTACAGTCCCATACCTCTTTACCTCCACCTACAGTCCCATACCTCTTTACCTTACAGCCCATACCTCTTTACCTCCACCTACAGTCCCAGACCTCTTTACCTCCACCTACAGTCCCATACCTCTTTACCTCCACCTACAGTCCCATACCTCTTTACCTCCACCTACAGTCCCATACCTCTTTACCTCCAACTACAGTCCCATACCTCTTTACCTCCACCTACAGTCCCATACCTCTTTACCTCCACCTACAGTCCCATGTTTTACCTCCACCTACAGTCCCATACCTCTTTACCTCCACCTACAGTCTTTACCTCCACCCAGTCCCATACCTCTTTACCTCCACCTACAGTCCCATACCTCTTTACCTCCACCTACAGTCCCATACCTATTTACCTCCACCACAGTCCCATACCTCTTTACCACCACCTACAGTCCCATACCTCTTTACCTCCACCTACAGTCCCATACCTCTTTACCTCCACCTACAGTCCCAGTCCCATACCTCTTTACCTCCACCTACAGTCCCATACCTCTTTACCTCCACCTACAGTCCCATACCTCTTTACCTCCACCTACAGTCCCATACCTCTTACCTCCACCTACAGTCCCCTTTACCTCCACCTACAGTCCCATACCTCTTTACCTCCACCTACAGTCCCATACCTCTTTACCTCCACCTCAGTCCCATACCTATTTACCTCCACCTACAGTCCCATACCTCTTTACCTCCACCTACAGTCCCATACCTCTTTACCTCCACCTACAGTCCCCATAGTCCCATCTTTACCTCCACCTACAGTCCCATACCTCTTTACCTCCACCTACAGTCCCATACCTCTTTCTCCAACTTTCTTTACCTCCACCTACAGTCCCACCTCTTTACCTCCACCTACAGTCCCATACCTTTACCTCCACCTACAGTCTTTACCTCCACCTACAGTCCCAGACCTCTTTACCTCCACCTACAGTCCCATACCTCTTTACCTCCACCTACAGTCCCATACCTCTTTACCTCCACCTACAGTCCCATACCTCTTTACCTCCACCTACAGTCCCATACCTCTTTACCCCACCTACAGTCCCATACCTCTTTACCTCCACCTACAGTCCCATCTTTACCTCCACCTACCTTTACCTCCACCTACAGTCCCACCTACCTCTTTACCTCCACCTACAGTCCCATACTTTACCTCCACCTACAGTCCCATACCTCTTTACCTCCACCTACAGTCCCATACCTCTATACCTCCACCTACAGTCCCATACCTCTTTTACCTCCACCTACAGTCCCATACCTCTTTACCTCCACCTACAGTCCCATACCTCTTTTACCTCCACCTACAGTCCCATACCTCTATACCTCCACCTACAGTCCCATACCTCTATACCTCCACCTACAGTCCCATACCTCTTTACCTCCACCTACAGTCCCATACCTCTTTACCTCCACCTCAGTCCCACCTCTTTCACTCCACCTACAGTCCCATACCTCTTTACCTCCACCTACAGTCCCATACCTCTTTACCTCCACCTACAGTCCCATACCTCTACCTCCACCTACAGTCCCATACCTCTTTACCTCCACCTACAGTCCCATACCTCTTTACCTCCACCTACAGTCCCATACCTCTTTACCTCCACCTACAGTCCCATACCTCTTTTCCACCTACAGTCCCATACCTCTTTACCTCCACCTACAGTCCCATACCTCTTTACCTCCACCTACAGTCCCATACCTTTACCTCCACCTCCTTTACCTATAGTCCCATACCTCTTTCCACCTCCACCTACAGTCCCATACCTATTTACCTCCACCTACAGTCCCATACCTCTTTACCTCCACCTACAGTCCCATACCTCTATACCTCCACCTACAGTCCCATACCTCTTTACCTCCACCTACAGTCCCCACCTCCACCTATAGTCCCATACCTCTTTACCTCCACCTACAGCCCATACCTCTTTACCTCCACCTACAGTACCTCTTTACCTCCACCTACAGTCCCATACCTCTTTACCTCCACCTACAGTCCCATACCTCTTTACCTCCACCTACAGTCCCATACCTCTTTACCTCCACCTACAGTCCCATACCTCTTTACCTCCACCTACAGTCCCATACCTCTTTACCTCCACCTACAGTCCCATACCTCTTTACCTCCACCTACAGTCCCATACCTCTTTACCTCCACCTACAGTCCCATACCTCTTTACCTCCACCTACAGTCCCATACCTCTTTACCTCCACCTACAGTCCCATACCCTTTACCTCCACCTACAGTCCCATCTCTTTACCTCCACCTACAGTCCCATACCTCTTTACCTCCACCTACAGTCCCATACCCTTTACCTCCACCTACAGTCCCATACCTCTTTACCTCCACCTACAGTCCCATACCTCTTTACCTCCACCTACAGTCCCATACCTCTTTACCTCCACCTACAGTCCCATACCTCTTTACCTCCACCTACAGTCCCATACCTCGTTTTATTATTTAAAGTTACCTCCACCTCCATACCTTTACAGTCCCATACCTCTTTACCTCCACCTACAGTCCCATACCTCTTTACCTCCACCTACAGTCCCATACCTCTTTACCTCCACCTACAGTCCCATCTCCACCTACAGTCCCATACCTCTTTACCTCCACCTACAGTCCCATACCTCTTTACCTCCACCTACAGTCCCATACCTCTTTACCTCCACCTACAGTCCCAGACCTCTTTACCTCCACCTACAGTCCCATACCTCTTTACCTCCACCTACAGTCCCATACCTCTTTCACACCACGGGGAGTTGAGTTGTAGGGTGTTGCGTTCCCTCTTCCCAGAGGCGTACATAACACTCCTGAGAAGCCGGAGGGAGAATAAGCATTGTTATGCCCTCCTCACAACAGTCTTGGTGTGTTTGCAGCATGATAGTTTGTTGGTGATGTGGACTCAAAAGAACTTGAAGCTCTCAACCTGCTCCACTACAGCCCCGCCGATGAGAACGGGGGCGTGCTCTGCCCTCCTTTTCCTGTAGGCCAAGATCATCTCTTTGTCTTGATCACGTTGAGGGAGAGCTTGTTGTCCTGGCACCACACTGCCAAGTCTCTGACCTCCTTCCCATAGGCTGTCTCATCGTTATTGGTGATCCGGCCTACCACCATTGTGTCGTCGGCAAACTTATTGATGGTGTTGGAGTCGTGCTTGGCCATGCAGTCATGGGTTAACAGGGAGTACAGGAGGGGACTAAGTACACACCGCTGTTGAGGATCAGCGTAGCAGATATGTTATTACCCTTACCACCTGGAGGCGGCCCGATCCAGTTGCAGAGTGTGCCTTTTGTCCAGGTGGGAAAGGGCAGTGTGGAGAGCAATAGAGATTGCGTCATCTGTGGATCTGTTGAGGCAGTATGCGAATTGGAGTGGGTCTAGGTTTTCTGGGATGATGGTGTTGATGTGAGCCATGACCAGCCTTTCAAAGCACTTCTTGGCTACAGAGTGTTACGGGTTGGTAGTCATTTAGGCAGGTGTTCTTGGTGGTCTGCTTGAAACATGTAGGTATTACAGACTCTGTCAGGGACAGGTTGAAAATGTCAGTGAAGACACTTGCCAGTTGGTCAGCACATGCTCTGAGTACATGTCTTGGTAACCCGTCTGGCCCTGCGCCCTTGTGAATGTTGATCTGTTGAAAGGTCTTACTCACATCGGCTATGGACAGCATGATCAAACAGTCGTCCGGAACAGCTGGTGCTCTCATGCACGCTTCAGTGTTGCTTGCCTCGAAGCGTGCATATAAGTAATTTAGCTCGTCTGGTAGGCTTGTGTGACTGGGCAGCTCGCAGCTTGCCTTCCCTTTGTAGTCCGTAATAGTTTGCAAGCCCTGCCACATCCAGTGTAGTACGATTCAATCTTAGTCCTATATTTACACTTTGCCTGTTTGATGGTTCATCGAAGGGAATTACAGGATTTTTTAGAAGCGTCCTGGTTAGAGTCCCCCTCCTTGAAAGCGTCAGATCTACCCTTTAAATCAGTGCGGATGTTTCATGTAATCCATGGCTTCTGGTTGGGGTATGTCTCTGTTGGGACGATGCACTTATTGATGAAGCTGATGACTGATGTGATATTCTCCTCAATGCCATTCGATGAATCCCGGAACATATTCCAGTCTGTGAAAGCAAAACAGTCCTGTAGCTCTGCACCATCTGACCACCTCCGTACTGAGCGAGTCACTGGTACTTCCTGCTTTACTTTTTGCTTGTAACCATGAATCAGGGGGAAAGAATCATGGTCAGATTTGCCAAACGGAGGACGAGGGAGAGCTTTGTATGCATCTGTATGCGTGTGTGGAGTAAAGGTAGTCTAGTGTTATTTTTCTGGTTGCACATGTGACATGCTGGTAGAAATGAGGTAAAACAGATTTAAGTTCCCCTGCATTAAAGTCCCCAGGCCACGAGGAGCGCAGTCTTAGTGCCAGCATCGGTTTGTGGTGGTAAATAGCTACGAAAAATATAGATGAAAACTCTCTTGGTAAATAGTGTGGTCTACAGATTATCATGAGGTACTCTCCTTCAGGCTAGCAAATGCTTAAGATTTAATATTCGATTTCACACACTAACAAATAGAAACATACCACCACCCCTTGTCTTACCGGAGGCTGCTGTTCTTGTCTTGCCGATTCATTGAAAACACAGCCAACTGTATATGAGAAAGGTTACCCACTCGCCGTCAAATTCTCACAAGGCACCCGTACCTGTGTCCCCTTTATCGGCATCTCTTCTTCCTGCCAATGATGGGGATTTGGGCCTGGTCCGGTTCTCAACTGTACATTTTTCACATCAGAAGCATTAAAACAAAATAAAACAAATATTTGTCCAGTTCGAGGTGAGTAATCGCTGTTCTGATATCCAGAAGCTATACCAAAATTAAACATTAAACTGTTACTGGGGTTTATATCTTGAAAAAACAACAAGGGGGGATTTGTTCATTTGAATATCATGCTCGTTTTATTATTTAAAAGTGGATCATGAATTCAAGTCAGGAGTGTGTCCTGAAGTTGATGGGTTTATTGATCCCATCGCCACTCTCTGGAAGTCATCCTCGGAGTTTCGTCAGCAACACGTGACAACGGAGGGCCCTGCGAGCGAGTTAGTAGGCGTTGTACTCGACACCACACATGCAGGGTAACGGCTTTTGTCATGCATATATGTGTGGTCACAAAAAAACACTAAGGTTTTCCTCCTCACAACATCTAGAATATAATCGGGTCTCCTTTCTCTATGGTGTGTCCCAGTAGAAGAGCTTGGATCTGAGTCTATACAGATATCTATACAACTCCTCTACCTGCTTCTACTATCAGCACGGCCATCTGTCTGACGCATGTCTGCCGTTAACATGTCTGCTATGCATTTCCATAGGTTACTGTACCCCTCCACATGCATCCTGTATCTCCAGCCAGGATGTCCCTGATCATGAAAGACATCCTGGCTGATTAATCTGTGTACCTATTGAGAACCAAACTATATGGAGGCTTTGTCTTGGATTAATCTGATAGGATTAATACGATACAGGCCGGACAGTTAATCTGCATCGCGCGTGTTCATGCATTCGTATCCCCAGGAGATGATGATGAAGAAGAAGAGGAAGAAGAAGAGGACAACGCTCGGTAGCTGAAGAGTTCATCAGAAGGCCATTCCCGCTCCACTGGCCCTTCTAATCAAAAAGCAAAGTTTATTGGTCGCGTACACAGATGCAGCAAAATCCTTCAACTGTGAGTGTGTGTATTCATGACCATCACCAGTGAACCCAGGTCAGAGATGCAATAGACCATCACCAGTGAACCCTGGTCAGAGATGCTGTAGACCAGTGAACCCTGGTCAGAGATGCTGTAGACCAGTGAACCCTGGTCAGATATGCTGTAGACCAGTTAACCCTAGTCAGAGATGCTGTAGACCAGTTAACCCTAGTCAGAGATGCTGTAGACCAGTGAACCCTGGTTGGAGATGCTGTAGACCAGTGAACCCTGGTCAGAGATGCTATAGACCACAGAACCCTGGTTGGAGATGCTGTAGACCAGTTAACCCTGTTCAGAGATGCTGTAGACCACAGGACCCTGATTGGAGATGGTGTAGACCAGTTAACCCTAGTCAGAGATGCTATAGACCACAGGACCCTGGTTGGAGATGCTGTAGACCAGTTAACCCTGGTCAGAGATGCTATAGACCAGTGAACCCTGGTCAGAGATGCTGTAGACCAGTTAACCCTAGTCAGAGATGCTATAGACCACAGAACCCTGGTTGGAGATGCTGTAGACCAGTTAACCCTGGTCAGAGATGCTATAGACCAGTTAACCCTGGTCAGAGATGCAATAGACCATCACCACTGAACCCTGGTCAGAGATGCTATAGACCAGTGAACCTTGGTCAGAGATGCTATAGACCACTAAACCCTAGTCAGAGATGCTATAGACCACTGAACCCTGGCCAGAGATGCTGTAGACCAGTGAACCCTGGTCAGAGATTCTGTAGACCAGTGATTCCTGGTCAGAGATGCTGTAGACCAGTGAACCCTGGTCAGAGATGCTGTAGACCAGTGAACCCTGGTCAGAGATGCTGTAGACCGTCTTTCCTTTCGGGCTGCTCCAATGATCAGTCAGGATCTATTTTGCATCTTAGTGGCGAGTTACAGTCAGAGTAAGGATGTGAGTTACTGCTCACCACTATCCAGTCAGTCACCTTGTTACTGCTCACCACTATCCAGTCAGTTACCTTGTTACTGCTCACCACTATCCAGTCAGTCACCTTGTTACTGCTCACCACTATCCAGTCAGTTACCTTGTTACTGCTCACCACTATCCAGTCAGTTACCTTGTTACTGCTCACCACTATCCAGTCAGTTACCTTGTTACTGCTCACCACTATCCAGTCAGTTACCTTGTTACTGCTCACCACTATCCAGTCAGTTACCTTGTTACTGCTCACCACTATCCAGTCAGTTACCTTGTTACTGCTCACCACTATCCAGTCAGTTACCTTGTTACTGCTCACCACTATCCAGTCAGTTACCTTGTTGCTGCTCACCACTATCCAGTCAGTTACCTTGTTACTGCTCACCACTATCACTATTCAATCAATTGCCTTGTTACTGCTCAAATGGAAAATGAGATTAGGAACTATCAGTAAACTACAGTCACAGTCCACTGACATATCTGTCTTTAATTTTCTGTATTTGCCAACAAAAACACTAACAGCAAACAGTGTTTGTTCTGTTTTAAATCACACTTGTTTTGGATAGACTTCCCCCACAAAACTCCTCTCTGATGTGGAGATAGTGTGTGTGTAAGAATGTGATGCTCTTACACTTCCAGGAGCTACAACATCAACAACCACCACAACAACAACTGCAACAACAACAGCAACAGCAGCAACAACAACCACCACAACAGCAACTGCAACAACAACAACAACAACCACCACAACAGCAACTGCAACAACAACAGCAACAGCAGCAGCAGCAGCAACAACAACAACAACTGCAACAACAACAACAACAGCTGCAGCAACAACAACAACAACAACAACAACAACAACCACAACAACAACAACAACCACAACAGCAACTGCAACAACAGCAACAACAACCGCAAGAGCAAAGCAGCAACAGCAGCAACAACAACCACAACAACCACAACAGCAACAACAACAACAACAACAGCAACAACAACAACAACAACACCCCTCTCATGATGTATTTGGCTGGAGGAATAACAACTAAGTCCAAGTGGAACTACGTAGCACCGTTGACTGTTGGTGTCTTGGGAACACCTTGGACATGAGAATATTAATCTCAAGGGGTTTTGTCCAGAAGAATGTTAAAATGTGATGTGTAAAGTTTCTAAGCCTCTCATACCAGATGTGATGTGTAAAGTTTCTAAGCCTCTCATACCAGATGTGATGTGTAAAGTTTCTAAGCCTCTCATACCAGATGTGATGTGTAAAGTTTCTAAGCCTCTCATACCAGATGTGATGTGTAAAGTTTCTAAGCCTCTCATACCAGATGTGATGTGTAAAGTTTCTAAGCCTCTCATACCAGATGTGATGTGTAAAGTTTCTAAGCCTCTCATACCAGATGTGATGTGTAAAGTTTCTAAGCCTCTCATACCAGATGTGATGTGTAAAGTTTCTAAGCCTCTCATACCAGATGTGATGTGTAAAGTTTCTAAGCCTCTCATACCAGATGTGATGTGGAAAGTTTCTAAGCCTCTCATACCAGATGTGATGTGTAAAGTTTCTAAGCCTCTCATACCAGACACCTTGAGGTGATTGATGTTGGTCTTGAAACTAGACAGGAGGTTGGTGTGAACACAGTAAGAAACGCCTCTTGTGTCTTTTTGGATTGTCCTTGCGGTGGGTAATGCAGTTAGCGTTTACAAAGGCGAGTTCAAACCATGTTTCTAAGGTACATAATATAATTAATAATATATGCCATTTAGCAGACGCTTTTATCCAAAGCGACTTACAGTCATGTGTGCATACATTCTACGTATGGGTGGTCCCGGGGATCGAACCCACTACCCTGGCGTTACAAGCGCCATGCTCTACCAACTGAGCTACAGAAGGACCACATGATATCATAGAGATAACATGTGTTCTGTAACATGCTGAAGACCTACGAATCAGGGGGGAGCGGGGGGGGGCAGGTAGCCTAGTGGCTAGAGCATTGGACTAGTACCCGGAAGGTTGCAAGATCGAATCCCCGAGTTGACAAGGTAAAACATCTGTCGTTTCTGAACAAGACAGTTAACCCACTTTTCCTAGGCTGTCATTGAAAATAAGAGTTTGTTCTTCACTGACTTGCCTAGTTAAATAAAGGGGGGTGAGTTCACATTTACAGAGCGGGGTCGTGGTAAAGTGCAACAGCTTTCTCTTAAAAGTCCCCCTAACAGGTGTTTCGTATTCATACTACTGTGTACATAGTGATCCTGTATGGCTCCGTTTGTAGAGCATGGTGCTTGCAACACCAAGATTGTAGGTTTGATTTCCGGGACGTAAAACGTACATGACTGTAAGTGTCTGCGAAATGCCATATCTTATTTATATCCAGTACAGTATGGGGTTCACAAAGGGATGTTCTGTCATGCCGTTTGACTGGGATTGACCCCTGTGTGACCCCTGTCCTCTACAGATCACACAGAGATCCATGTCACTGGGGGGGGACACACACAACTGTTTTGCTGAAGATATTTACGGTGACCTTTAAGAGCCAAGATATAGCCAAGGAGTATGGCTAAGCGATCTGTGAGAAGGCAAATCCGATTATATTTTCAGTCAGGAATGCTTTTCGAATGATATACCGTACCTCAATGTTGGTTTAGGATTGAACTCACCTCTACTGAAAAATCAACATGTGACTGTGCTGCCTGTTGTGTCCATCATTCAGAATGACTATGAACGTATAACTATATGAAGAACGTTAAAGCTATTTGGAGGAATGCTAAGGATTCCTTTCAAGGACGTCCAATGAGTTTTTGATGGATACTGTTTTCCAGTTTAGACGGCAGGATCAGGTGGTTGTAATGACTGTAATTTGAGTGTTGGGGGGACCAGCAGATACAGACTGTATTGGTCTTCAGTCCAAGTCAAAGCAAAACCAGATGGTTGGAGTTATTACCAATTTTTGATATAAGTTAGAGGAACCTGTAAACTCACGCCACTCTTTCTCTTTATTTCTTACTCTTTCTCTCTTACTTTCCTAGACTCCCCCTACCAGGGAGCTCCATCTCCAACACAGCCTCCCAGCCTCCCCCTAGCAGGGAGCTCCATCTCCAAAACAACCTCCCAGCCTCCCCCTAGCAGGGAGCTCCATCTCCAAAACAACCTCCCAGCCTCCCCCTACCAGGGAGCTCCATCTTCAACACAACCTCCCAGCCTCCCCCTACCAGGGAGCTCCATCTCCAACACAGCCTCCCAGCCTCCCCCTAGCAGGGAGCTCCATCTCCAACACAACCTCCCAGCCTCCCCCTAGCAGGGAGCTCCATCTCCAAAACAACCTCCCAGCCTCCCCCTAGCAGGGAGCTCCATCTCCAACACAACCTCCCAGCCTCCCCCTAGCAGGGAGCTCCATCTCCAAAACAACCTCCCAGCCTCCCCCTAGCAGGGAGCTCCATCTCCAACACAACCTCCCAGCCTCCCCCTACCAGGGAGCTCCATCTTCAACACAACCTCCCAGCCTACCAGGGAGCTCCATCTTCAACACAACCTCCGAGCCTCCCCCTAGCAGGGAGCTCCATCTCCAACACAACCTCCCAGCCTCCCCCTACCAGGGAGCTCCATCTTCAACACAACCTCCCAGCCTCCCCCTACCAGGGAGCTCCATCTTCAACACAACCTCCCAGCCTCCCCCTACCAGGGAGCTCCATCTTTAACACAACCTCCCAGCCTCCCCCTTCCAGGGAGCTCCATCTTCAACACAACCTCCCAGCCTCCCCCTACCAGGGAGCTCCATCTTTAACACAACCTCCCAGCCTCCCCCTTCCAGGGAGCTCCATCTTCAACACGACCTCCCAGCCTCCCCCTACCAGGGGGCTCCATCTTCAACACAACCTCCCAGCCTCCACCTTCCAGGGAGCTCCATCTTCAACACAACCTCCCAGCCTCCCCCTTCCAGGGAGCTCCATCTTCAACACAACCTCCCAGCCTCCCCCTCGCAGGGAGCTCCATCTTCAACACAACCTCCCAGCCTCCCCCTAGCAGGGAGCTCCATCTTCAACACAACCTCCCAGCCTCCCCCTAGCAGGGAGCTCCATCTTCAACACAACCTCCCAGCCTCCCCCTACCAGGGAGCTCCATCTTTAACACAACCTCCCAGCCTCCCCCTACCAGGGAGCTCCATCTTTAACACAACCTCCCAGCCTCCCCCTACCAGGGAGATCCATCTCCAACACAGCCTCCCAGCCTCCCCCTACCAGGGAGATCCATATTCAACACAACCTCCCAGCCTCCCCCTACCAGGGAGATCCATCTCCAACAGAACCTCCCAGCCTCCCCCTACCAGGGAGATCCATCTCCAACACAACCTCCCAGCCTCCCCCTACCAGGGAGCTCCATCTTTAACACAACCTCCCAGCCTCCCCCTACCAGGGAGCTCCATCTTTAACACAACCTCCCAGCCTCCCCCTACCAGGGAGATCCATCTCCAACACAGCCTCCCAGCCTCCCCCTACCAGGGAGCTCCATCTCCAACACAACCTCCCAGCCTCCCCCTACTAGGGAGATCCATCTCCAACACAACCTCCCAGCCTCCCCCTACCAGGGAGATCCATCTCCAACACAGCCTCCCAGCCTCCCCCTACCAGGGAGATCCATCTCCAACACAACCTCCCAGCCTCCCCCTAGCAGGGAGCTCCATCTTCAACACAACCTCCCAGCCTCCCCCTACCAGGGAGATCCATCTCCAACACAACCTCCCAGCCTCCCCCTACCAGGGAGATCCATCTCCAACACAGCCTCCCAGCCTCCCCCTACCAGGGAGATCCATCTCCAACACAACCTCCCAGCCTCCCCCTACTAGGGAGATCCATCTCCAACACAGCCTCCCAGCCTCCCCCATTTGAATAGGGGTGATGTTTGGATATATTGATGGAGATTGTGGGGGAAGAGGCAGGGGGGAAGAGGCAGAAACATATGAAAGGGAACATGTGATAGGATAGAAACATATGAATTGGGAACATGTGATAGGATAGAAACATATGAAAGGGAACATGTGATAAGATAGAAACATATGAAAGGGAACATGTCATAAGATAGAAACATATGAATTGGGAACATGTGATAGGATAGAAACATATGAAAGGGAACATGTGATAGGATAGAAACATATGAAAGGGAACATGTGATAGGATAGAAACATATGAAAGGGAACATGTGATAAGATAGAAACATATGAATTGGGAACATGTGATAAGATAGAAACATATGAAAGGGAACATGTGATAAGATAGAAACATATGAAAGGGAACATGTGATAAGATAGAAACATATGAAAGGGAACATGTGATAAGATAGAAACATATGAAAGGGAACATGTGATAAGATAGAAACATATGAAAGGGAACATGTGATATGATAGAAACATATGAAAGGGAACATGTGATAAGATAGAAACATATGAAAGGGAACATGTGATAAGATAGAAACATATGAAAGGGAACATGTGATAAGATAGAAACATATGAATTGGGAACATGTGATAAGATAGAAGCAGTGACAGGCTCTTGACTTCTTTGTTTCTGAGAAGGAAGTGGAAAAAGGAAATTGCTTTAAAAAACAGGCAGTCCCACGCTCTTCTCCTTTTCATTCTTCACTTGTGGTTTTCTGCCTGATTGTAGTTGTGGCCCAACCAAAGGCTTCCAGCTCCAACCGCAGTCCAATCGTGGTCCGCGTCAATCACCAACCGGCTTGGACCCGAATCCAGATAAAAGTCCAGACAGGAGAAGTATGTCAACAGAAGACAGAGTGGTATTATATAAAACCCACCGTCGGCCAGATTAAAGAACAGTCTGTGTTTCTGAAAGGTCAGACATATCCTCTGGAAACCACAGAGATTTGAAGAGAGACAGAGTCTTCGGCTGTCCCCATAGGAGAACCTATTTTGGTTCCAGGTAGAACTCTTTTCGGTTCGATGTAGAATCTCCTAAAGGGTTCTAACGTGGAATTTAAAGGGGTTCTACCTGGAAGCAAAATGGTTCTGCTTGGAACCAAAACAAGTTCTTCAAAAGGTTCTCCTATGGGGACAGCAGAAGAACCCTTTTGGGTTCAAGATTGAACCTTTTTGTACTAAAGTGTACAAAAATGAAGCAGAACAGCCTAATGTTGCCTTCTCTGTTGCATGACTATTCTGAATGTAAATTGAAAATTGCTTTCCAACACCATGCCTTAGGCCTCTTTCTCCAACCAAACTCCCTGAAAAATTACAAGCTACCTGAAACATCTGTGATTTAAATCATCAGAACATTCAACAGGTTTATATTTTCCTGGCATGAAACCATCCTGGCACGAAACCATCCTGGCATGAAACCATCCTGGCATGAAACCATCCTGGCATGAAACCATCCTGGCATGAAACCATCCTGGCAAATACACTTTGTGGATTTCTAGGAGCCCTGTTGACTGTTTTAACACACACACACACAGGTCCATACCCCCCATCCTTTCACGTGTATCTCCAGGATTTCTACGCTTCAAATCAAAATTGTATTGGTCACATACACGTGTTCAGCAGCTGTTATTTGGGGTGTAGCGAAATGCTTGTCATTTGAGTGACGTGTGTGAGATGCGAGAAACACAGAGGAAATGAAGCAGATGTTCACTACTATAAGCACCACCTCCATGACACAAAGCTAATCTCAGAGAGACCGTACCACCACCTCTATTACATAATGTTAATCTCAGAGAGACTATACCACCACCTCCATGACACAAAGCTAATCTCAGAGAGACCTTACCACCACCTCTATTACATAATGTTAATCTCAGAGAGACCGTACCACCACCTCTATTACATAATGTTAATCTCAGAGAGACCGTACCACCACCTCTATTACATAATGTTAATCTCAGAGAGACCGTAATCTGAACAATACCACCATCTCTATTATATAATGCTAACCACCACCTCCATGACACAGAGCTAATCTCAGAGAGACCTACCACCACCTCCATGACACAGAGCTAATCTCAGAGAGACCAATACCACCACCTCTATTACATAATGTTAATCTCAGAGAGACAATACCACCACCTCCATGACATAAGCTAATCTCAGAGAGAGATCATCAGAGCTAATCTCAGACCATACCACCACCTCTATTACATAATGCTAATCTCAGAGAGACAATAATCTATTACATAATGAGAGACCAATACCACCACCTACCATGACACATAAGCTAATCTCAGAGAGACAATACCACCACCTCTATTACATAATGCTAATCTCAGAGAGACCAATACCACCACCTCTATTACATAATGTTAATCTCAGAGAGACAATACCACCACCTCTATTACATAATGCTAATCTCAGAGAGACCAATACCACCACCTCTATTACATAATGCTAATCTCAGAGAGACCAATACCACCACCTCTATTACATAATGTTAATCTCAGAGAGACAATACCACCACCCTCTATTACATAATGCTAATCTCAGAGAGACAATACCAACCTCTATTACATAATGCTAATCTCAGAGAGACACCTCTATTACATAATGCTAATCTCAGAGAGACAATACCACCACCTCTATTACATAATGCTAATCTCAGAGAGACAATACCACCACCTCTATTACATAATGCTAATCTCAGAGAGACAATACCACCACCTCTATTACATAATGCTAATCTCAGAGAGACAATACCACCACCTCTATTACATAATGCTAATCTCAGAGACAAGACAATACCACCACCTCTATTACATAATGCTAATCTCAGAGAGACAATACCACCACCTCTATTACATAATGTTAATCTCAGAGAGAATGCTAATCTCAGAGAGACAATACCACCACCTCTATTACATAATGCTAATCTCAGAGAGACAATACCACCACCTCTATTACATAATGTTAATCTCAGAGAGACAATACCACCACCTCTATTACATAATGCTAATCTCAGAGAGACAGTACCACCACCTCTATTACATAATGTTAATCTCAGAGAGACAATACCACCACCTCTATTACATAATGCTAATCTCAGAGAGACAATACCACCACCTCTATTACATAATGCTAATCTCAGAGAGACATCTCAGAGAGACACTCATACCACCACCTCATGACAATACCACCACCTCTATTACATAATGCTAATAGACAATACCACCACCTCTATTACATAATGCTAATCTCAGAGAGACAATACCACCACCTCTATTACATAATGCTAATCTCAGAGAGACAATACCACCACCTCTATTACATAATGCTAATCTCAGAGAGACAATACCACCACCTCTATTACATAATGCTAATCTCAGAGAGACAATACCACCACCTCTATTACATAATGTTAATCTCAGAGAGACAATACCACCACCTCTATTACATAATGCTAATCTCAGAGAGACAATACCACCACCTCTATTACATAATGCTAATCTCAGAGAGACAATACCACCACCTCTATTACATAATGCTAATCTCAGAGAGACAATACCACCACCTCTATTACATAATGCTAATCTCAGAGAGACAATACCACCACCTCTATTACATAATGTTAATCTCAGAGAGTCAATACCACCACCTCTATTACATAATGCTAATCTCAGAGAGACAATACCACCACCTCTATTACATAATGCTAATCTCAGAGAGACAATACCACCACCTCTATTACATAATGCTAATCTCAGAGAGACAATACCAATACCACCACCTCTATTACATAATGCTAATCTCAGAGAGACAATACCACCACCTCTATTACATAATGCTAATCTCAGAGAGACAATACCAATACCACCACCTCTATTACATAATGCTAATCTCAGAGAGACAATACCACCACCTCTATTACATAATGCTAATCTCAGAGAGACAATACCACCACCTCTATTACATAATGCTAATCTCAGAGAGACAATACCACCACCTCTATTACATAATGCTAATCTCAGAGAGACAATACCACCACCTCTATTACATAATGCTAATCTCAGAGAGACAATACCACCACCTCTATTACATAATGCTAATCTCAGAGAGACAATACCACCACCTCTATTACATAATGCTAATCTCAGAGAGACAATACCACCACCTCTATTACATAATGCTAATCTCAGAGAGACAATACCAATACCACCACCTCTATTACATAATGCTAATCTCAGAGAGACAATACCAATACCACCACCTCTATTACATAATGCTAATCTCAGAGAGACAATACCAATACCACCACCTCTATTACATAATGCTAATCTCAGAGAGACAATACCACCACCTCTATTACATAATCTGACAATAATCTACAGAGAGACAATACCAACACATAATGCTAATCTCAGAGAGACAATACCACCACCTCTATGACATAATGCTAATCTCAGAGAGACAATACCACCACCTCTATGACATAATGCTAATCTCAGAGAAACTATACCAACACTATTATTACATAATGCTAATCTCAGAGAGACAATACCACCACCTCTATTACATAATGCTAATCTCAGAGAGACAATACCACCACCTCTATTACATAATGCTAATCTCAGAGAGACAATACCACCACCTCTACGACGTATAATATAATAATAATAAATAAGCATAAATATGGGTTGCATTTACAATGGTGTTTGTTCTTCACTGGTTGCCTTTTTCTTGTGGCAACAGTTCACACATTTTGCTGCTGTGACGGCACACTGTGGTTCTACATCTGCATTGGTTGCTCTTTGGGGTTTTCGGCTGGGTTTCTGCATAAGCACTTTGTGACATCTGCTGTGACATTTGATTGATTCACTGATAATGTGTGTGCAGACCAAAGTTTTTATTTTAGACAAAAACTGAAACTAAAACTAAAACTAATCATGAAATAAATATTTTGTAAACTGAAACAAAGTAATTAACAAACCCGTTTGAAAAAACTAAAACTATACTGAAACTATTATCTTTCACTCCAAAACGAACTAAAATACATTTTAAAAAAGCATCATGAATTATGTTACGTTTTAAAAGGAGGTGTTTTCAAGCTTTTTTTCCCCTCGAATTTCAGTTTTCAAGTTTCTGAATCTGCCGGGTCACATTGAGACAGCGAGATGACGCTGCCATAAGCAGCACCGCAGATATCGGGTGCGTTTGAGTGGTAAGGCTAAGCACCAGGCTAAAGCAACAGACTGTAGATGAACGTCGAGGAGGGAAGTCCGTGGAGGTGCGTATGAGTGGTAAGGCTAAGCACCAGGCTAAAGCAACAGACTGTAGATGAACGTCGAGGAGGGAAGTCCGAGGAGGTGCGTTTGAGTGGTAAGGCTAAGCACCAGGCTAAAGCAACAGACTGTAGATGAACGTCGAGGAGGGAAGTCTGTGGAGGTGCGTATGAGTGGTAAGGCTATGCACCAGGCTAAGGCAACAGACTGTAGATGAACGTCGAGGAGGGAAGTCTGTGGAGGTGCGTATGAGTGGTAAGGCTAAGCACCAGGCTAAGGCAACAGACTGTAGATGAACGTCGAGGAGGGAAGTCCGTGGAGGTGCGTTTGAGTGGTAAGGCTAAAGCACCAGGCTAAAGCAACAGACTGTAGATGAACGTCGAGGAGGGAAGTCCGTGGAGGTGCGTATGAGTGGTAAGGCTAAGCACCAGGCTAAGGCAACAGACTGTAGATGAACGTCGAGGAGGGAAGTCCGTGGAGGTGCGTTTGAGTGGTAAGGCTAAAGCACCAGGCTAAGGCAACAGACTGTAGATGAACGTCGAGGAGGGAAGTCCGTGGAGGTGCGTATGCGACTGCCGACGGTCGGACACTAATGTGTTTTTTTCAACAGCAAGGCTCAGATCAACATGGCAGGGTGTCGCCGTTGTTTAAGATCTATTTTCTTTATACCGTTGAAATAAACATTTCCCAACCCCCATATCACACACTCACACACTGAAATAATAATATAATGGTGTGTGTACATTAATCAATTAGTGAGAGAGTCTGAAATATCACATTTATTTGTGTATATTCATTGTACACATGACAAATTGGTTCCTGTTTCAGTCATGTCTTTGGTCACGTTCACGTGGGTCAAACAAAACAAACAATGATTGGTTGACAATAGACCCTCCCACAATGCATGCGATGCAGTCTGGAGTTTGTGAAGAGCAACTGAAGAAACCAGGCAGTCAAAACTTCATGACCTTTGATCACATTTTTTTTTGTTTTTGCAAAGTTCATGCAGTCAACATGCAGTCGTGCAAGTCCCCAGAATGCAGCACGCTTGAAAGGTGGTGACCATCGACTTGACAAAGGGTTAGGTGATCCGACTTGACAAAGGTGATCCGCTCGAACACGCACATTGAGATCTGCACGATGTAAGACTTTGCTGTCACTTCTATGGGACCATAGCCAGCGGTTGGAAAAGAACCCCATGTCATACATAAGTAAACTCTAATATATAATGACTCAGGTAAAAGTGGAAGTCACTCTGTAAAATACTCCTTTGTTTAAAAGTTTAAAAGTATTTGGTTTTAAAATATACTTAAGTATCAAAAGTAAATGTAATTTTTAAAATATACTTTAAGTGTCAAAAGTAAAAGTACAAATCATTTAAAATTCCTTATATTCAAATTAAATCAAATTGTATTGGTCACATATTTAGCAGATGTTATTGTGGGTGTAGCGGAATACTTGTGTTCCTCGCTCCAACAGTGCAGTAATATCTAACAATTCACAACAATGGCAAAGATACAGGTCGGCAGGCAGGCTCAGGGTCAGGGGCAGGCAGTGTGGTCAGGCAGGCGGGCTCGGAGTTAGGACAGGCAAAGGGTTAAAACGAGGAGGGCAAGAAAAGAGAGACTGGAAAAAGCAGGAGCTGAGACACAATAGGCTGGTTGACATGAACAAACCAGACGAACTGGCAACAGACAAACAGAGAACACAGATATAAATACACAGGGAGATAATGGGGAAGATGGGAGATACCTGGATGCGGGAGGTTTATTACAAAAAGTAGAGTTTATTATTGTTATTGCTAAAGGTGCTGCATATGTGTAAACATACATTTTTTTAGAGAGAGATAGCCCTTGTAAAGCCCATTAAAGTAGCAGAAATGTGCAGAAAGTAGTTTTGAATGCATTTTATCGAAGGGAAACAGTCTTTTTGGCAACATAGTGATATATTCTTGTATACTGTACAATGAGGAATTTA
Source organism: Oncorhynchus keta (assembly GCF_023373465.1). Classification (NCBI taxonomy): domain Eukaryota; kingdom Metazoa; phylum Chordata; class Actinopteri; order Salmoniformes; family Salmonidae; genus Oncorhynchus; species Oncorhynchus keta. The sequence continues at coordinate 9,069,816 of NC_068421.1, forward strand.
ACTACAAAATACTAGTCTTCTCCCATTTTTTTAACCATTGACCCCACCCACAATGTGTATAAACAACAACAATAAATAAGAATAAAATAAGATAATAGATAGTAAACAAAAGTGTGAAGAATATAAATATATCAACTCTAATTAGCACATGTAGGACAGTATGCAAGTGTGTGTGTGCATGGACTTTGCAGATGTATTTCTCACATAGTATTTGTTTTACAGTCCTTATATTGGGGGGTAGAATTGGCATCTCCTCCTCTTACCTGCCACCGCTGCAGTCTCAGGTGGATCAGGACAAGATTCAGACCCCTGAACAGCTTTCACAAGCGCTGCAGAGGCTGCTGTGCGGGGGAGGTGCTCCCTTCTTTGAATGTTTGAGGTTACAAGTGCCTTTCCCAGCTGCTCCAGGAACACACTCCTCTTGTTCCATTTATCAGGCATCCAGGTAGGGCTGATCTTGTTCCATATCACGAAGGATTGTATGAGGACACATCAATGATGTTATCAATGATGTTATCAATGATGTCATCCTCCTGCAGCTGTAAGTTCCAATCACCTTGTCCAGGTTGTCCACACCTCTTTCCTTGTGGTTGTAGTCCAGGATGATGGCTGGCTTCCTGTCCTCACGATCATTGATCTCAGCCGTTTTATGCAGTGTGCTCAGGAGGACCACATTCTTGTTCCTCTTTGTGAGGTAAGAAACTAGAGTGGTGGTGGGAATGAAGGCAAACTTAGATGATAAGGCCTCTCTACCCCTTGTTGGGAAGAGTTGAGGGGGGAGCTCAGGCTTGTTCTTTCTAACTGTGCCAACCATGGTGATCTTCCTCTTCAGGAGCTGCTGGCTGAGTTCATAAGAGGTGAAGAAATTGTCACACGTGACATTGTGCCCCCTCGGTCCCATCTGTCACATCAAACACAACCAGTATCCCCTGGTTCTTCTCCGGGCCTCCACTGGTCGGCTTCCCTGTGTAGTTTTGCATCTTCCAAGCACAGCTGGATTGTGCGTCACAGGCCACCCATATCTTGATGCCATACTTTGCTGGCTTGCTGGGCATATACTGCCGGAAAGGACAGCAACCTTCAGCCAAAAGAGATTACTATCAGTAATTAGTACCAGTGTCACAGAAAACAATCACGTAATTCAATGATATTACAGCAATACATAATAGAATGAACAGTGAAAATCACTTACATTACAGATATGAAATTAAAAATGTTCCTCTGAATGGAACCAGTTGCTCCTCCACTGTTACTTCAGGCCCAGGGTTGTAGAGTTAATGACGCTCCACCCACTTCTCCCAGACCTCTCTTATGGCTCCACCCACTCCTCCCAGACCTCTCTTATGGCTCCACCCACTCCTCCCAGACCTCTATTATGGCTCCACCCACTCCTCCCAGACCTCTCTTATGGCTCCACCCACTTCTCCCAGCCTCTCTTATGGCTCCACCCACTTCTCCCAGACCTCTCTTATGGCTCCACCCACTTCTCCCAGACCTCTCTTATGGCTCCATCCACTTCTCCCAGACCTCTCTTATCTTATCTTCATCTGAAGATGGACACTGTGGTATTGAAGGACGAACTGTAGTCAATGAACAGCATCCTCACATATGCATATCCTTTTGTCCAGGTGGGTGAAGGCTGTGTGTAGTGCAATGGCGATTGCATCATCTGTGGATCTGTCAAGGCGGTACGCAAATTGGAGAGGGTGGAGTGTGTTGGGGAGGGAGGAGGTGATATGGTCATTGACTAGCCTCTCGAAGCATTTCATGATGAAGGAAAAAGTGAGGGCTACTGGTCGGTAGTCATTCAGTTCAGTTACTTTCCCTTTCTTGAGCATCGGGATGATAGTGGACATCTTGAAGCAGGTATAGCGGCCTGATAATGTCAGAGAACACAACAGCCAGATGGTCTGCACATGCTCCGAGGGCACGGCTAGATATGAGGTCTGGGCCGGCAGCCTTGCGATTTCCATACGTCTACATTGACACTGTGAGTGTGTAACTGAAACTAAAGTGAATTTAAAAAAATAATAATCTTAAAACTAATACAAAAACATTAAACTACTAAACCTTGGTGTAGAGACTCATCTAGCCTGGAGGAGACTGTAGTGTGTGTGTGTGTGTGTTTGTATGTTTGTATTTGTGTGTGTGTGTGTGTGTGTGTGTGTGTGTGTGTGTGTGTGTGTGTGTGTGTGTGTGTGTGTGTGTGTGTGTGTGTGTGTGTGTGTGTGTGTGTGTGTGTGTGTGTGTGTGTGTGTGTGTGTGTGTGTGTGTGTGTGTGTGTGTGTGTTCCCTGGGCCTGATGTTCCCTGAGCCTGATGTTCCCTGAGCCTGGTGTATATAGGTGACCCCTGAGCCTGGTGTATATAGGTGAACCCTGAGTCTGATGTATATAGGTGAACCCTGAGCCTGATGTTCCCTGAGCCTGGTGTTCCCTGAGCATGATGTTCCCTGAGCCTGATGTTCCCTGAGCCTGGTGTTCCCTGAGCATGATGTTCCCTGAGCCTGATGTTCCCTGAGCCTGATGTTCCCCGAGCCTGATGTTCCCTGAGCCTGGTGTTCCCTGAGCATGATGTTCCCTGAGCCTGATCCTAACTGAGCCTGATGTATATAGGTGAACCCTGAGCCTGATGTTCCCTGATCCTGATGTTCCCTGAGCCTGATGTTCCCTGAGCCTGATGTTCCCTGAGCCTGATGTTCCCTGATCCTGATGAACCCTGAGCCTGATGTTCCTTGAGCCTGATGAACCCTGAGCCTGATGTTCCCTGAGCCTGATGAACCCTGAGCCTGATGAACCCTGAGCCTGATGTTCCCTGAGCCTGATGTTCCCTGAGCCTGATGAACCCTGAGCCTGATGTTCCCTGATCCTGATGAATCCTGAGCCTGATGTTCCCTGAGCCTGATGTTCCCTGAGCCTGATGTTTAGAGGTGAACCCTGAGCCTGATGTTCCCTGAGCCTGATGTATATAGGTGAACCCTGAGTCTGATGTATATAGGTGAACCCTGAGTCTGATGTTCCCTGAGCCTGATGTATATAGGTGACCCCTGAGCCTGGTGTATATAGGTGAACCCTGAGTCTGATGTATATAGGTGAACCCTGAGCCTGATGTTCCCTGAGCCTGATGTTCCCTGAGCCTGATGTTTAGAGGTGAACCTTGAGCCTGATGTTCCCCGAGCCTGATGTTCCCTGAGCCTGATGTTTATAGGTGAACCCTGAGTCTGATGTATATAGGTGAACCCTGAGTCTGATGTACATAGGTGAACCCTGAGTCTGATGTATATAGGTGAACCCTGAGCCTGATGTTCCCTGAGCCTGATGTTCCCTGAGCCTGATGTTCCCTGAGCCTGATGTTCCCTGAACCTGATGTTCCCTGAGCCTGATGTTCCCTGAGCCTGATGTATATAGCTGAACCCTGAGCCTGATGTTCCCTGAGCCTGATGTATATAGCTGAACCCTGAGCCTGATGTTCCCTGAGCCTGATGTATATAGCTGAACCCTGAGCCTGATGTATATAGGTGTCACTAAAGCCACCACTGAACCCTGAGTCTGATGTATATAGGTGAACCCTGAGCCTGATGTATATAGGTGAACCCTGAGCCTGATGTTCCCTGATCAGCCTGATGAACCCTGAGCCTGATGTTGGAGACTTTTATCTCCCTCACCAACTTCAAACATCCCTGAGCCTGATGTAAATCTATAGGTGAACCCTGAGCCCTGATGTATATAGGTGAACCCTGAGCCTGATGCCCATCCCTGAGCCTGATGAACCCTGAGCCTGATGTTCCCTGAGCCTGATGTATATAGGTGAACCCTGAGCCTGATGTATATAGGTGAACCCTGAGTCTGATGTATATAGGTGAACCCTGAGTCTGATGTATATAGGTGAACCCTGAGCCTGATGTATATAGGTGAACCCTGAGTCTGATGTATATCTGGTGAACCCTGAGTCTGATGTATATAGGTGAACCCTGAGTTCTGATGTATATAGGTGAACCCTGAGCCTGATGTTCCCTGAGCCTGATGTATATAGGTGAACCCTGTATATAGGTGAACCCTGAGCCTGATGTTCCCTGAGCCTGATGTTCCCTGAGCCTGATGTATAGGTGAACCCTGAGCCTGATGTATATAGGTGAACCCTGAGCCTGATGTATATAGGTGAACCCTGAGTCTGATGTATATAGGTGAACCCTGAGCCTGATGAGCCTGATGTATATAGGTGAACCCTGAGCCTGATGTTCCCTGAGCCTGATGAACCCTGAGAACCCTGAGCCTGATGTTCCCTGAGCCTGATGTAAATCGGTGAACCCTGAGCCTGATGTATATAGGTGAACCCTGAGCCTGATGTTCCCTGAGCCTGATGAACCCTGAGCCTGATGTTCCCTGAGCCTGATGTATATAGGTGAACCCTGAGCCTGATGTATATAGGTGAACCCTGAGTCTGATGTATATAGGTGAACCCTGAGTCTGATGTATATAGGTGAACCCTGAGCCTGATGTATATAGTTGAACCCTGAGTCTGATGTATATAGGTGAACCCTGAGTCTGATGTATATAGGTGAACCCTGAGCCTGATGTTCCCTGAGCCTGATGTATATAGGTGAACCCTGAGTCTGATGTATATAGGTGAACCCTGAGTCTGATGTATATAGGTGAACCCTGAGTCTGATGTATATAGGTGAACCCTGAGCCTGATGTATATAGGTGAACCCTGAGTCTGATGTATATAGGTGAACCCTGAGCCTGATGTATATAGGTGAACCCTGAGTCTGATGTATATAGGTGAACCCTGAGTCTGATGTATATAGGTGAACCCTGAGCCTGATGTATATAGGTGAACCCTGAGTCTGATGTATATAGGTGAACCCTGAGTCTGATGTATATAGGTGAACCCTGAGCCTGATGTATATAGGTGAACCCTGAGCCTGATGTTCCCTGAGCCTGATGTATATAGGTGAACCCTGAGCCTGATGTATATAGGTGAACCCTGAGCCTGATGTTCCCTGAGCCTGATGTATATAGGTGAACCCTGAGCCTGATGTATATAGTTGAACCCTGAGTCTGATGTATATAGGTGAACCCTGAGCCTGATGTTCCCCGAGCCTGATGAACCCTGAGCCTGATGTTCCCTGAGCCTGATGTAAATCGGTGAACCCTGAGCCTGATGTATATAGGTGAACCCTGAGCCTGATGTTCCCTGAGCCTGATGTATATAGCTGAACCCTGAGCCTGATGTTCCCTGAGCCTGATGTATATAGCTGAACCCTGAGCCTGATGTTCCCTGAGCCTGATGTATATAGGTGAACCCTGAGCCTGATGTATATAGGTGAACCCTGAGTCTGATGTATATAGGTGAACCCTGAGCCTGATGTATATAGGTGAACCCTGAGCCTGATGTTCCCCGAGCCTGATGAACCCTGAGCCTGATGTTCCCTGAGCCTGATGTAAATCGGTGAACCCTGAGCCTGATGTATATAGGTGAACCCTGAGCCTGATGTTCCCTGAGCCTGATGAACCCTGAGCCTGATGTTCCCTGAGCCTGATGTATATAGGTGAACCCTGAGCCTGATGTATATAGGTGAACCCTGAGTCTGATGTATATAGGTGAACCCTGAGTCTGATGTATATAGGTGAACCCTGAGCCTGATGTATATAGGTGAACCCTGAGTCTGATGTATATAGGTGAACCCTGAGTCTGATGTATATAGGTGAACCCTGAGTCTGATGTATATAGGTGAACCCTGAGCCTGATGTTCCCTGAGCCTGATGTATATAGGTGAACCCTGAGCCTGGTGTTCCCTGAGCCTGATGTTCCCTGAGCCTGATGAACCCTGAGCCTGATGTATATAGGTGAACCCTGAGCCTGATGTATATAGGTGAACCCTGAGTCTGATGTATATAGGTGAACCCTGAGCCTGATGTATATAGGTGAACCCTGAGCCTGATGTTATAGGTGAACCCTGAGCCTGTATATAGGTGAACCCTGAGCCTGATGTATATAGGTGAACCCTGAGCCTGATGTATATAGGTGAACCCTGAGCCTGATGTATATAGCTGAGCCTGATGTATATAGGTGAACCCTGAGCCTGATGTTGAACCCTGAGCCTGATGTATATAGGTGAACCCTGAGCCTGATGTATATAGGTGAACCCTGAGTGAACCCTGATGTATATAGGTGAACCCTGAGAACCCTGAGCCTGATGTATATAGGTGAACCCTGAGCCTGATGTTCCCTGAGCCTGATGTATATAGGTGAACCCTGAGCCTGATGTATATAGGTGAACCCTGAGCCTGATGTTCCCTGAGCCTGATGTATATAGGTGAACCCTGAGCCTGATGTGAACCCTATATGTTGAACCCTGAGTCTGATGTATATAGGTGAACCCCCTGATGAGTGAACCCTGATGTATATAGGTGAACCCTGAGTCTGATGTATATAGGTGAACCCTGAGCCTGATGTATATAGTTGAACCCTGAGTCTGATGTATATAGGTGAACCCTGAGTCTGATGTATATAGGTGAACCCTGAGCCTGATGTTCCCTGAGCCTGATGTATATAGGTGAACCCTGAGCCTGATGTATATAGTTGAACCCTGAGTCTGATGTATATAGGTGAACCCTGAGTCTGATGTATATAGTTGAACCCTGAGCCTGATGTATATAGGTGACCCCTGAGCCTGATGTATATAGGTGAACCCTGAGCCTGATGTATATAGGTGAACCCTGAGCCTGATGTTCCCTGAGCCTGATGTATATAGGTGACCCCTGAGCCTGATGTATATAGGTGAACCCTGAGTCTGATGTATATAGGTGAACCCTGAGTCTGATGTATATAGGTGAACCCTGAGTCTGATGTATATAGGTGAACCCTGAGCCTGATGTTTTTTCAGCATCTTAATCATGGCATGGACTATATATGATAGGTAGGCTGTCATCATGGACTATATATGATAGGTAGGCTGTCATCATGGACTATATATGATAGGTAGGCTGTCATCATGGACTATATATGATAGGTAGGTGAACCATGGTCTGATGTATGATAGGTGAACCCTGTCATGTCATAGGTGAACTAGCCTATATCAGGTAGGCTGTCATCATGGACTATATATGATAGGTAGGCTGTTATCATGGACTATATATGATAGGTAGGCTGTCATCATGGACTATATATGATAGGTAGGCTGTCATCATGGACTATATATGATAGGTAGGCTGTCATCATGGACTATATATGATAGGTAGGCTGTCATCATGGACTATATATGATAGGTAGGCTGTCATCATGGACTATATATGATAGGTAGGCTGTCATCATGGACTATATATGATAGGTAGGCTGTCATCATGGACTATATATGATAGGTAGGCTGTCATCATGGACTATATATGATAGGTAGGCTGTCATCATGGACTATATATGATAGGTAGGCTGTCATTGTAAGTATGGATATACAGCAATTAGCGAGGAAACACATTGTAATACACATCTAAAATCTATTCATTATAAACCTGAGAACAGTAATATTTTATACACAACGGTACGCATAAGTAATCATTTCTAGTGCAAAAACAGAAATATAAAATATTGGTGGATATAGCGTTCTGGAAATAAACTCTCACTGTCCAGATTTGACAGCTTTTAGCAGATGTTGTGATAGGAGGAATTTTGCAGCGTATTCGGGTAGAATAGGGTAATACACGATCTCAGAGTGAAACAACCCTGGATGTACTCATAGCCCCCTGCAACGTGTGCTCTCACACATCTCTCCGAGGCACTGATCCAGGCCGAGCCAAGGCATTTGAATCCTATCAGTGTTTCACTACTCGCCTGTCACCACGTAAATAACGCTCCACGTGAACATGCGTTTCCCTCTTGCCTTTATTGGGCACGCTGAGTAAAGCTCAGTGGGACAGAATACATTAGTGCACAGGTCAAAGCCCTGGAGCCAATCACATGGTAACCCATCGGTCCCTCCCCCCCTCTTTATTAAATCATATTCTTATCATCCCTTCTTTTACTGCCCCCTGGAACTTGTGAGTCACTATCTGATCATCTGCAAGTCATTTTTATGACAGAGAAAAATGCAGATTGGCAACCATTTTTACTCTCTCTTTTTAATCTCTCTCTCTTAACCATTAACCACCTTCCTGCCGTCCTCTCTCTCTTAACCATTAACCACCTTCCTGCCGTCCTCTCTCTCTTAACCATTAACCACCTTCCTTCCATCCTCTCTCTATCTCCTCCTCTACATCCTTCCTGCCGTCCTCTATCTCCTCCTCTAACCATCCTTCCTGCCGTCCTCTATCTCCCCCTCTACCACCCCTCCTGCCGTCCTCTATCTCTTAACCATTAACCACCTTCCTGCCGTCCTCTATCTCCCTCTAACCACCCTTCCTCCCCTCTCCCTATCTCCCCTCTACCATCCTCCTGCCGTCCTCTATCTCCCCCTCTACCACCCTTCCTGCCGTCCTCTATCTCCCCCTCCACCACCCCTCCTGCCGTCCTCTATCTCCCCCTCTACCACCCCTCCTGCTGTTCCCTCTCTATCTCCCCCTCCACCATCCCTTCCTTCGTTCCTCTCTATCTCCCCCTCTACCATCCCTCCTGCCATCCCCTCTATCTCCCCTCTACCATCCCTTCTGTCGTTCCTCTCTATCTCCCCCTCTACCATCCCTCCTGTCGTTCCTCTCTATCTCCCCTCTACCATCCCTCCTGTCGTTCCCTCTCTATCTCCCCTCTACCATCCCTCCTGCTGTTCCTCTCTATCTCCCCTCTACCACCCTACCTGCTGTTCCCTCTCTATCTCCCCCTCTACCATCCCTCCTGTCGTTCCCTCTCTATCTCCCCCTCTACCACTCCTCCTGCCGTCCTCTATCTCCCCCTCTACCACTCCTCCTGCCGTCCTCTATCTCCCCCTCCACCACCTCTCCTGCCGTCCTCTATCTCCCCTCTACCACCCCTCCTGCCGTCCTCTATCTCCCCTCTACCACCCTTCCTGCCGTCCTCTATCTCCCCTCTACCACTCCTCCTGCCGTCCTCTATCTCCCCCTCCACCACCCTTCCTGCCGTCCTCTCTCTATCTCCCCTCCACCACCCCTCCCGCCGTCCCCTCTCTATCTCCCCTCTACCCCCATTCCTTCCGTCCCTCTCTATCTCCCCCTCCACCACCCTTCCTTCCATCCTCTCTCTATCTCCCCTCTACCATCCCTCCTGTCGTTCCCTCTCTATCTCCCCCTCTACCATCCCTCCTGTCGTTCCTCTCTATCTCCCCCTCTACCATCCCTCCTGTCGTTCCCTCTCTATCTCCCCTCTACCATCCCTCCTGTCGTTCCCTCTCTATCTCCCCTCTACCATCCCTCCTGCTGTTCCCTCTCTATCTCCCCTCTACCACCCTACCTGCTGTTCCTCTCTATCTCCCCCTCTACCACCCTACCTGCTGTTCCCTCTCTATCTCCCCCTCTACCACCCTACCTGCTGTTCCTCTCTATCTCCCCTCTACCATCCCTCCTGCTGTTCCTCTCTATCTCCCCCTCTACCATCCATTCTGCTGTTCCCTCTCTATCTCCCCCTCTACCATCCATTCTGCTGTTCCCTCTCTATCTCCCCCTCTACCATCCATTCTGCTGTTCCCTCTCTATCTCCCCTCTACCATCCCTCCTGTCGTTCCCTCTCTATCTCCCCTCTACCATCCCTCCTGTCGTTCCCTCTCTATCTCCCCTCTACCATCCCTCCTGTCGTTCCTCTCTATCTCCCCTCTACCATCCCTCCTGTCGTTCCCTCTCTATCTCCCCCTCTACCATCCTTCCTGCTGTTCCCTCTCTATCTCCCCCTCTACCATCCCTCCTGTCGTTCCCTCTCTATCTCCCTCTACCACCCTACCTGCTGTTCCTCTCTATCTCCCCTCTACCATCCCTCCTGTCGTTCCCTCTCTATCTCCCCCTCTACCATCCCTACCTGCTGTTCCCTCTCTATCTCCCCTCTACCACCCTACCTGCTGTTCCTCTCTATCTCCCCTCTACCATCCCTCCTGCTGTTCCCTCTCTATCTCCCTCTACCACCCTACCTGCTGTTCCTCTCTATCTCCCCTCTACCACCCTACCTGCTGTTCCCTCTCTATCTCCCCTCTACCACCCTACCTGCTGTTCCCCTCTCTATCTCCCCTCTACCATCCTCCTGTCGTTCCCTCTCTATCTCCCCCTACCACCCTACCTGCTGTTCCCTCTCTATCTCCCCCTCTACCACCCTACCTGCTGTTCCCTCTCTATCTCCCCTCTACCATCCCTCCTGCTGTTCCTCTCTATCTCCCCCTCTACCACCTACCTGCTGTTCCCTCTCTATCTCCCCTCTACCATCCCTCCTGCTGTTCCTCTCTATCTCCCCTCTACCATCCCTCCTGTCGTTCCCTCTCTATCTCCCCTCTACCACCCTACCTGCTGTTCCCTCTCTATCTCCCCTCTACCACCCTACCTGCTGTTCCCTCTCTATCTCCCCTCTACCATCCCTCCTGCTGTTCCCTCTCTATCTCCCCCTCTACCACCCTACCTGCTGTTCCCTCTCTATCTCCCCCTCTACCACCCTACCTGCTGTTCCCTCTCTATCTCCCCCTCTACCACCCTACCTGCTGTTCCTCTCTATCTCCCCCTCTACCATCCCTCCTGTCGTTCCCTCTATCTCCCCCTCTACCACCCTACCTGCTGTTCCCTCTCTATCTCCCCTCTACCACCCTACCTGCTGTTCCCTCTATCTCCCCCTCTACCATCCATTCTGCTGTTCCTCTCTATCTCCCCTCTACCATCCATTCTGCTGTTCCTCTCTATCTCCTCTACCATCCATTCTGCTGTTCCCTCTCTATCTCCCCTCTACCATCCCTCCTGCTGTTCCCTCTATCTCCCCTCTACCATCCCTCCTGCTGTTCCTCTCTATCTCCCCCTCTACCATCCCTCCTGCTGTTCCTCTCTATCTCCCCTCTACCATCCCTCCTGCTGTTCCCTCTCTATCTCCCCTCTACCATCCCTCCTGCTGTTCCCTCTCTATCTCCCCTCTACCATCCCTCCTGCTGTTCCCTCTCTATCTCCCCCTCTACCATCCCTCCTGCTGTTCCCTCTCTATCTCCCCTCTACCATCCTTCCTGCTGTTCCCTCTCTATCTCCCCTCTACCATCCCTCCTGCTGTTCCTCTCTATCTCCCCTCTACCATCCCTCCTGCTGTTCCCTCTCTATCTCCCCTCCACCACCCTTCCTTCCATCCTCTCTATCTCCCCTCTACCACCCTACCTGCTGTTCCCTCTCTATCTCCCCTCTACCATCCCTCCTGCTGTTCCCTCTCTATCTCCCCTCTCCACCCTACCTGCTGTTCCCTCTCTATCTCCCCTCTACCATCCCTCCTGCTGTTCCCTCTCTATCTCCCCCTCTACCACCCTACCTGCTGTTCCTCTCTATCTCCCCTCTACCATCCCTCCTGCTGTTCCCTCTCTATCTCCCCCTCTACCATCCCTCCTGCTGTTCCCTCTCTATCTCCCCTCTACCACCCTACCTGCTGTTCCCTCTCTATCTCCCCTCTACCATCCATTCTGCTGTTCCCTCTCTATCTCCCCCTCTACCATCCCTCCTGCTGTTCCTCTCTATCTCCCCCTCTACCATCCCTCCTGTCGTTCCCTCTCTATCTCCCCCTCTACCATCCCTCCTGCTGTTCCCTCTCTATCTCCCCTCTACCATCCCTCCTGCTGTTCCTCTCTATCTCCCCCTCTACCACCCCTCCCGCCGTCCCCTCTCTATCTCCCCCTCTACCATCCCTCCTGCTGTTTCCCTCTCTATCTCCCCTCTACCATCCTACCTGCTGTTCCTCTCTATCTCCCCCTCTACCATCCCTCCTGCTGTTCCCTCTCTATCTCCCTCTACCACCCTACCTGCTGTTCCCTCTCTATCTCCCTCACCATCCCTCCTGCTGTTCCCTCTCTATCTCCTCTACCATCCTACCTGCTGTTCCCTCTCTATCTCCCCCTCTACCATCCCTCCTGCTGTTCCCTCTCTATCTCCCTCTACCACCCTACCTGCTGTTCCCTCTCTATCTCCCCCTCTACCATCCCTCCTGCTGTTCCCTCTCTATCTCCCCCTCTACCATCCGACCTGCTGTTCCTCTCTATCTCCCCTCTACCATCCCTCCTGCTGTTCCTCTCTATCTCCCCCTCTACCACCCTACCTGCTGTTCCCTCTCTATCTCCCCTCTACCATCCCTCCTGCTGTTCCCTCTCTCTATCTCCCCTCTACCATCCCTCCTGCTGTTCCTCTCTATCTCCCCTCTACCATCCCTCCTGCTGTTCCTCTCTATCTCCCCTCTACCATCCCTCCTGCTGTTCCCTCTCTATCTCCCCCTCTACCATCCCTCCTGCTGTTCCCTCTATCTCCCCCTCTACCACCCTACCTGCTGTTTCCTCTCTATCTCCCCTCTACCACCCTACCTGCTGTTCCCCCTCTCTATCTCCCCCTCTACCATCCCTCCTGCTGTTCCCTCTCTATCTCCCCTCTACCATCCCTCCTGCTGTTCCCTCTCTATCTCCCCCTCTACCACCCTACCTGCTGTTCCTCTCTATCTCCCCTCTACCACCCTACCTGCTGTTCCCTCTCTATCTCCCCTCTACCATCCCTCCTGCTGTTCCCTCTCTATCTCCCCTCTACCACCCTACCTGCTGTTCCCTCTCTATCTCCCCCTCTACCACCCTACCTGCTGTTCCCTCTCTATCTCCCCTCTACCATCCCTCCTGCTGTTCCCTCTCTATCTCCCTCTACCATCCCTCCTGCTGTTCCCTCTCTCTATCTCCCCCTCTACCATCCCTCCTGCTGTTCCCTCTCTATCTCCCCTCTACCATCCCTCCTGCTGTTCCTCTCTATCTCCCCTCTACCATCCCTCCTGCTGTTCCTCTCTATCTCCCCCTCTACCATCCCTCCTGCTGTTCCTCTCTATCTCCCCTCTACCATCCCTCCTGCTGTTCCTCTCTCTATCTCCTCTACCATCCCTCCTGCTGTTCCCTCTCTATCTCCCCTCTACCATCCCTCCTGCTGTTCCCTCTCTATCTCCCCTCTACCATCCCTCCTGCTGTTCCCTCTCTATCTCCCCTCTACCATCCCTCCTGCTGTTCCCTCTCTCTATCTCCCCCTCTACCATCCCTCCTGCTGTTCCCTCTCTATCTCCCCTCTACCATCCCTCCTGCTGTTCCCTCTCTATCTCCCCCTCTACCATCCCTCCTGCTGTTCCTCTCTATCTCCCCCTCTACCACCCTACCTGCTGTTCCATCTCTATCTCCCCTCTACCATCCCTCCTGCTGTTCCCTCTATCTCCCCCTCTACCATCCCTCCTGCTGTTCCCTCTCTATCTCCCCTCTACCACCCTACCTGCTGTTCCCTCTCTATCTCCCCCTCTACCATCCCTCCTGCTGTTCCCTCTCTATCTCCCCCTCTACCATCCCTCCTGCTGTTCCCTCTCTATCTCCCCCTCTACCACCCTACCTGCTGTTCCCTCTCTATCTCCCCCTCTACCATCCATTCTGTGGACCTCTCTATCTCCCCCTCCATCACCCTTCCTGTCGTTCCCTCTCTATCTCCCCTCTACCATCCCTCCTGCTGTTCCCTCTCTATCTCCCCTCTACCATCCCTCCTGCTGTTCCTCTCTATCTCCCCCTCTACCATCCCTCCTGCTGTTCCTCTCTATCTCCCCTCTACCATCCCTCCTGCTGTTCCCTCTCTATCTCCCCTCTACCATCCCTCCTGCTGTTCCCTCTCTATCTCCCCCTCTACCACCCTACCTGCTGTTCCCTCTCTATCTCCCCTCTACCACCCTACCTGCTGTTCCCTCTCTATCTCCCCTCTACCACCCTACCTGCTGTTCCCTCTCTATCTCCCCCTCTACCATCCCTCCTGTCGTTCCCTCTCTATCTCCCCCTCTACCACCCTACCTGCTGTTCCTCTCTATCTCCCCCGCTACCACCCTACCTGCTGTTCCCTCTCTATCTCCCCTCTACCATCCCTCCTGCTGTTCCCTCTATCTCCCCTCTACCACCCTACCTGCTGTTCCCTCTCTATCTCCCCTCTACCATCCCTCCTGCTGTTCCCTCTATCTCCCCTCTACCATCCCTCCTGTCGTTCCTCTCTATCTCCCCTCTACCACCCTACCTGCTGTTCCCTCTCTATCTCCCCTCTACCACCCTACCTGCTGTTCCCTCTCTATCTCCCCTCTACCATCCCTCCTGCTGTTCCCTCTATCTCCCCCTCTACCACCCTACCTGCTGTTCCTCTCTATCTCCCCCTCTACCACCCTACCTGCTGTTCCCTCTCTATCTCCCCCTCTACCACCCTACCTGCTGTTCCCTCTCTATCTCCCCTCTACCATCCCTCCTGTCGTTCCCTCTCTATCTCCCCTCTACCACCCTACCTGCTGTTCCTCTCTATCTCCCCCTCTACCACCCTACCTGCTGTTCCCTCTCTATCTCCCCTCTACCATCCATTCTGCTGTTCCCTCTCTATCTCCCCCTCTACCATCCATTCTGCTGTTCCCTCTCTATCTCCCCTCTACCATCCATTCTGCTGTTCCCTCTCTATCTCCCCCTCTACCATCCCTCCTGCTGTTCCCTCTCTATCTCCCCTCTACCATCCCTCCTGCTGTTCCTCTCTATCTCCCCTCTACCATCCCTCCTGCTGTTCCCTCTCTATCTCCCCCTCTACCATCCCTCCCTGCTGTTCCCTCTCTATCTCCCCTCTACCATCCCTCCTGCTGTTCCCTCTCTATCTCCCCCTCTACCATCCCCTCCTGCTGTTCCTCTCTATCTCCCCCTCTACCATCCCTCCTGCTGTTCCCTCTCTATCTCCCCCTCTACCATCCTTCCTGCTGTTCCCTCTCTATCTCCCCTCTACCATCCCTCCTGCTGTTCCCTCTCTATCTCCCCCTCTACCATCCCTCCTGCTGTTCCCTCTATCTCCCCTCCACCACCCTTCCTTCCATCTCTCTATCTCCCCCCTCTACCACCCTACCTGCTGTTCCTCTCTATCTCCCCCTCTACCATCCCTCCTGCTGTTCCCTCTCTATCTCCCCTCTACCACCCTACCTGCTGTTCCCTCTCTATCTCCCCTCTACCATCCCTCCTGCTGTTCCCTCTCTATCTCCCCCTCTACCACCCTACCTGCTGTTCCCTCTCTATCTCCCCCTCTACCATCCCTCCTGCTGTTCCCTCTCTATCTCCCCCTCTACCATCCCTCCTGCTGTTCCCTCTCTATCTCCCCCTCTACCACCCTACCTGCTGTTCCCTCTCTATCTCCCCCTCTACCATCCATTCTGCTGTTCCTCTCTATCTCCCCTCTACCATCCCTCCTGCTGTTCCTCTCTATCTCCCCCTCTACCATCCCTCCTGTCGTTCCCTCTCTATCTCCCCCTCTACCATCCCTCCTGCTGTTCCCTCTCTATCTCCCCCTCTACCATCCCTCCTGCTGTTCCCTCTCTATCTCCCCCTCTACCACCCCTCCGCCGTCCCCTCTCTATCTCCCCCTCTACCATCCCTCCTGCTGTTCCCTCTCTATCTCCCCTCTACCATCCTACCTGCTGTTCCCTCTCTATCTCCCCTCTACCATCCCTCCTGCTGTTCCCTCTCTATCTCCCCCTCTACCACCCTACCTGCTGTTCCCTCTCTATCTCCCCCTCTACCATCCCTCCTGCTGTTCCCTCTATCTCCCCCTCTACCATCCTACCTGCTGTTCCCTCTCTATCTCCCCCTCTACCATCCCTCCTGCTGTTCCCTCTCTATCTCCCCCTCTACCACCCTACCTGCTGTTCCCTCTCTATCTCCCCTCTGCCATCCCTCCTGCTGTTCCCTCTCTATCTCCCCCTCTACCATCCCTCCTGCTGTTCCCTCTCTATCTCCCCCTCTACCACCCTACCTGCTGTTCCTCTCTATCTCCCCTCTACCATCCCTCCTGCTGTTCCTCTCTCTATCTCTCCCCTCTACCATCCCTCCTGCTGTTCCCTCTCTATCTCCCCCTCTACCATCCCTCCTGCTGTTCCCTCTCTATCTCCCCTCTACCATCCCTCCTGCTGTTCCCTCTCTATCTCCCCCTCTACCATCCCTCCTGCTGTTCCCTCTCTATCTCCCCTCTACCACCCTACCTGCTGTTCCCTCTCTATCTCCCCTCTACCACCCTACCTGCTGTTCCCTCTCTATCTCCCCTCTACCATCCCTCCTGCTGTTCCCTCTCTATCTCCCCTCTACCATCCTCCTGCTGTTCCCTCTCTATCTCCCCCTCTACCACCCTACCTGCTGTTCCTCTCTATCTCCCCCTCTACCACCCTACCTGCTGTTCCCTCTCTATCTCCCCCTCTACCATCCCTCCTGCTGTTCCTCTCTATCTCCCCTCTACCACCCTACCTGCTGTTTCCTCTCTATCTCCCCTCTACCACCCTACCTGCTGTTCCCTCTCTATCTCCCCCTCTACCATCCCTCCTGCTGTTCCCTCTCTATCTCCCCCTCTACCATCCCTCCTGCTGTTCCCTCTCTCTATCTCCCCTCTACCATCCCTCCTGCTGTTCCCCTCTCTATCTCCCCCTCTACCATCCCTCCTGCTGTTCCCTCTCTATCTCCCCTCTACCATCCCTCCTGCTGTTCCTCTCTATCTCCCCCTCTACCATCCCTCCTGCTGTTCCCTCTCTATCTCCCCCTCTACCATCCCTCCTGCTGTTCCCTCTCTCTATCTCCCCCTCTACCATCCCTCCTGCTGTTCCCTCTCTATCTCCCCTCTACCATCCCTCCTGCTGTTCCCTCTCTATCTCCCCCTCTACCATCCCTCCTGCTGTTCCCTCTCTATCTCCCCTCTACCATCCCTCCTGCTGTTCCCTCTCTCTATCTCCCCTCTACCATCCCTCCTGCTGTTCCTCTCTATCTCCCCCTCTACCATCCCTCCTGCTGTTCCTCTCTATCTCCCCCCTCTACCATCCCTCCTGCTGTTCC
The DNA here is from genome assembly GCF_023373465.1 of Oncorhynchus keta. Lineage (NCBI taxonomy): Eukaryota > Metazoa > Chordata > Actinopteri > Salmoniformes > Salmonidae > Oncorhynchus > Oncorhynchus keta. The sequence goes on from NC_068421.1 coordinate 9,086,802, forward strand.
CTCTCTATCTCCCCCTCTACCACCCTACCTGCTGTTCTCTCTATCTCCCCTCTACCATCCCTCCTGCTGTTCCCTCTATCTCCCCCTCTACCATCCCTCCTGCTGTTCCCTCTCTATCTCCCCCTCTACCACCCTACCTGCTGTTCCTCTCTATCTCCCCCTCTACCATCCCTCCTGCTGTTCCTCTCTATCTCCCCTCTACCATCCCTCCTGCTGTTCCCCTCTCTATCCCCCCTACCACCCTACCTGCTGTTCCCTCTCTATCTCCCCTCTACCATCCATTCTGTGGACCTCTCTATCTCCCCCTCCATCACCCTTCCTGTCGTTCCTCTCTATCTCCCCCTCTACCATCCCTCCTGCTGTTCCCTCTCTATCTCCCCCTCTACCATCCCTCCTGCTGTTCCCTCTCTATCTCCCCTCTACCATCCCTCCTGCTGTTCCCTCTCTATCTCCCCTCTACCACCCTACCTGCTGTTCCCTCTCTATCTCCCCTCTACCACCCTACCTGCTGTTCCCTCTCTATCTCCCCCTCTCTACCATCCCTCCTGCTGTTCCCTCTCTATCTCCCCCTCTACCATCCCTCCTGCTGTTCCTCTCTATCTCCCCTCTACCACCCTACCTGCTGTTCCTCTCTATCTCCCCCTCTACCACCCTACCTGCTGTTCCCTCTCTATCTCCCCCTCTACCATCCCTCCTGCTGTTCCCTCTCTATCTCCCCCTCTACCACCCTACCTGCTGTTCCCTCTATCTCCCCTCTACCACCCTACCTGCTGTTCCCTCTCTATCTCCCCCTCTACCATCCCTCCTGCTGTTCCCTCTCTATCTCCCCCTCTACCATCCCTACCTGCTGTTCCCTCTCTATCTCCCCCTCTACCATCCCTCCTGCTGTTCCCTCTCTCTATCTCCCCCTCTACCATCCCTCCTGCTGTTCCCTCTCTATCTCCCCCTCTACCATCCCTCCTGCTGTTCCCTCTCTATCTCCCCCTCTACCATCCCTCCTGCTGTTCCCTCTCTATCTCCCCCTCTACCATCCCTCCTGCTGTTCCCTCTCTATCTCCCCCTCTACCATCCCTCCTGCTGTTCCCTCTCTCTATCTCCCCCTCTACCATCCCCCTCCTGTTCCCTCTCTATCTCCCCCTCTACCATCCCTCCTGCTGTTCCTCTCTATCTCCCCCTCTACCATCCCTCCTGCTGTTCCCTCTCTATCTCCCCCTCTACCATCCCTCCTGCTGTTCCCTCTCTCTATCTCCCCTCTACCATCCCTCCTGCTGTTCCCTCTCTATCTCCCCCTCTACCATCCCTCCTGCTGTTCCCTCTCTATCTCCCCCTCTACCATCCCTCCTGCTGTTCCCTCTCTATCTCCCCCTCTACCACCCTACCTGCTGTTCCCTCTCTATCTCCCCTCTACCATCCCTCCTGCTGTTCCCTCTCTATCTCCCCCTCTACCACCATCCCTCCTGCTGTTCCTCTGTCTATCTCCCCCTCTACCACCCTACCTGCTGTTCCCTCTCTATCTCCCCTCTACCATCCCTCCTGCTGTTCCCTCTCTATCTCCCCCTCTACCATCCCTCCTGCTGTTTCCTCTCTATCTCCCCCTCTGCCACCCTACCTGCTGTTCCTCTCTATCTCCCCCTCTACCATCCATTCTGTGGACCTCTCTATCTCCCCTCCATCACCCTTCCTGTCGATTTCCTCTCTATCTCCCCCTCTACCATCCCTCCTGCTGTTCCCTCTCTATCTCCCCCCTCTGCCACCCTACCTGCTGTTCCTCTCTATCTCCCCTCTACCACCCTACCTGCTGTTCCCTCTCTATCTCCCTCTACCATCCCTCCTGCTGTTCCTCTCTATCTCCCCCTCTACCATCCCCTCCTGCTGTTCCCTCTCTCTATCTCCCCTCTACCATCCATTCTGCTGTTCCCTCTCTATCTCCCCCTCTACCATCCATTCTGCTGTTCCTCTCTATCTCCCCTCTACCATCCTCCTGCTGTTCCCTCTCTATCTCCCCCTCTACCACCCTACCTGCTGTTCCTCTCTATCTCCCCCTCTACCACCCTACCTGCTGTTCCCTCTCTATCTCCCCTCTACCATCCCTCCTGCTGTTCCCTCTCTATCTCCCCTCTACCATCCCTACCTGCTGTTCCCTCTCTATCTCCCCCTCTACCATCCCTCCTGCTGTTTCCTCTCTCTATCTCCCCTCTACCATCCCTCCTGCTGTTCCTCTCTATCTCCCCCTCTACCATCCCTCCTGCTGTTCCCTCTCTATCTCCCCCCCTCTACCATCCCTCCTGCTGTTCCCTCTCTATCTCCCCCTCTACCATCCTCCTGCTGTTCCCTCTCTATCTCCCCTCTACCATCCCTCCTGCTGTTCCCTCTCTCTATCTCCCCCTCTACCATCCCTCCTGCTGTTCCTCTCTATCTCCCCCTCTACCATCCCTCCTGCTGTTCCCTCTCTATCTCCCCCTCTACCATCCCTCCTGCTGTTCCCTCTCTATCTCCCCTCTACCATCCCTCCTGCTGTTCCTCTCTCTATCTCCCCTCTACCATCCCCTCCTGCTGTTTCCCTCTCTATCTCCCCTCTACCATCCCTCCTGCTGTTCCCTCTCTATCTCCCCCTCTACCATCCCTCCTGCTGTTCCCTCTCTATCTCCCCTCTACCACCCTACCTGCTGTTCCTCTCTATCTCCCCCTCTACCATCCCTCCTGCTGTTCCCTCTCTATCTCCCCTCTACCATCCCTCCTGCTGTTCCCTCTCTATCTCCCCCTCTACCACCCTACCTGCTGTTCCCTCTCTATCTCCCCTCTACCATCCCTCCTGCTGTTCCTCTCTATCTCCCCCTCTACCATCCCTCCTGCTGTTCCCTCTCTATCTCCCCCTCTACCACCCTACCTGCTGTTCCCTCTCTATCTCCCCCTCTACCATCCATTCTGTGGACCTCTCTATCTCCCCCTCCATCACCCTTCCTGTCGTTCCTCTCTATCTCCCCCTCTACCATCCCTCCTGCTGTTCCCTCTCTATCTCCCCTCTACCATCCCTCCTGCTGTTCCTCTCTATCTCCCCCTCTACCATCCCTCCTGCTGTTCCCTCTCTATCTCCCCTCTACCACCCTACCTGCTGTTTCCCTCTCTATCTCCCTCTACCACCCTACCTGCTGTTCCCTCTCTATCTCCCCTCTACCATCCCTCCTGCTGTTCCTCTCTATCTCCCCTCTACCATCCCTCCTGCTGTTCCCTCTCTATCTCCCCCTCTACCACCCTACCTGCTGTTCCCTCTCTATCTCCCCTCTGCCACCCTACCTGCTGTTCCCTCTCTATCTCCCCTCTACCATCCCTCCTGCTGTTCCCTCTCTATCTCCCCCTCTACCACCCTACCTGCTGTTCCTCTCTCTATCTCCCCTCTACCACCCTACCTGCTGTTCCCTCTCTATCTCCCCTCTACCATCCCTCCTGCTGTTCCCTCTCTATCTCCCCTCTACCATCCCTACCTGCTGTTCCTCTATCTCCCTCTACCATCCCCTCCTCTCTCCTCTATCTCCCCCTCTACCATCCCTCCTGCTGTTCCCTCTCTATCTCCCTCTACCATCCCTCCTGCTGTTCCCCTCTATCTCCCCTCTACCATCCCTCCTGCTGTTCCCCTCTCTATCTCCCCTCTACCATCCCTCCTGCTGTTCCTCTCTCTATCTCCCCCTCTACCATCCCTCCTGCTGTTCCTCTCTCTATCTCCCCCTCTACCATCCCTCCTGCTGTTCCCTCTCTATCTCCCCTCTACCATCCCCTCCTGCTGTTCCCCTCTCTATCTCCCCCTCTACCATCCCTCCTGCTGTTCCTCTCTATCCCCTCTACCATCCCTCCTGCTGTTCCCTCTCTCTATCTCCCCTCTACCATCCCTCCTGCTGTTCCTCTCTATCTCCCCCTCTACCATCCCTCCTGCTGTTCCTCTCTATCTCCCCCTCTACCATCCCTCCTGCTGTTCCTCTATCTCCCCTCTACCACCCTACCTGCTGTTCCTCCTCCCCTCTACCATCCTCCTGCTGTTCCCTCTCTATCTCCCCCTCTACCATCCCTCCTGCTGTTCCCTCTCTATCTCCCCTCTACCACCCTACCCTCTCTATCTCCCCTCTACCATCCTCCTGCTGTTCCTCTCTATCTCCCCTCTACCATCCCTCCTGCTGTTCCTCTCTATCTCCCCTCTACCACCCCTACCTGCTGTTCCTCTCTATCTCCCCTCTACCATCCATTCTGTGGACCTCTCTATCTCCCCTCCATCACCCTTCCTGTCGTTCCCTCTCTATCTCCCCCTCTACCATCCCTCCTGCTGTTCCCTCTCTATCTCCCCCTCTACCACCCTACCTGCTGTTCCTCTCTATCTCCTCTACCACCCTACCTGCTGTTCCCTCTCTATCTCCTCTACCATCCCTCCTGCTGTTCCCTCTCTATCTCCCCCTCTACCATCCCTCCTGCTGTTCCCTCTCTCTATCTCCTCTGCTACCATCCATTCTGCTGTTCCTCTCTATCTCCCCTCTACCATCCATTCTGCTGTTCCCTCTCTATCTCCCCTCTACCATCCCTCCTGTCGTTCCTCTCTATCTCCTCTCACCACCCTACCTGCTGTTCCCTCTCTATCTCCCCCCTCTACCAACCCTCCTGCTGTTCCCCTCTCTATCCCCTCTACCATCCCTCCTAACTGTTCTCTCTATCTCCTCTACCACCCTACCTGCTGTTCCCTCTCTATCTCCCCCTCTGCCATCCCTCCTGCTGTTCCCTCTCTATCTCCCCTCTACCATCCATTCTGCTGTTCCCTCTCTATCTCCCCTCTACCATCCCTCCTGTCGTTCCTCTCTATCTCCCCTCTACCACCCTACCTGCTGTTTCCTCTCTATCTCCCCCTCCACCACCCCTCCTGCTGTTCCCTCTCTATCTCCCCCTCTGCCACCCTACCTGCTGTTCCCTCTCTATCTCCCCCTCTACCACCCTTCCTGCTGTTCTCTCTCTATCTCCCCTCTACCACCCTACCTGCTGTTCCCTCTATCTCCCCTCTACCATCCTATCATGCTGTTCCTCTCTATCTCCCCCCTCTACCATCCCTCCTGCTGTTCCCTCTCTATCTCCCCTCTACCACCCTACCTGCTGTCCTCTCTCATCCCCCTCTACCATCCCTCCTGCTGTTCCCTCTATCTCCCATCTACCACCCTCCTGCTGTTCCCTCTATCTCCTCTGCCATCCATTCTGTGGACCTCTCTATCTCCCCCTCCATCACCCTTCCTGTCGTTCCCTCTCTATCTCCCCCTCCATCACCCTTCCTGTCGTTCCCTCTCTATCTCCCCCTCTACCACCCTTCCTGCTGTTCCCCTCTATCTCCCCTCCATCACCCTTCCTGTCGTTCCCTCTCTATCTCCCCCTCTACCATCCCTCCTGTCCGTTCCCTCTCTATCTCCCCCTCTACCATCCATTCTGTGGACCTCTCTATCTCCCCCTCCATCATCCTTCCTGTCGTTCCCTCTCTATCTCCCCCTCTACCATCCCTCCTGTCGTTCCCTCTCTATCTCCCCTCTACCATCCATTCTGTGGACCTCTCTATCTCCCCTCCATCACCCTCCTGTCGTTCCCTCTCTATCTCCCCCCTCTACCATCCCTCCTGTCGTTCCCCCTCTCTATCTCCCCCTCTACCATCCCTACTGTCGTTCCCTCTCTATCTCCCCCTCTACCATCCTTCCTGCCATCCTCTATCTCCTCCTCTACCATCCCTTCTGTCGTTCCCTCTCTATCTCCCCCTCTACCATCCATTCTGTGGACCACTATCTTTCCCTTTACCAGGGTAGAGAGGGCTGCTGTACCGTTTCAGCCCATCTGGTCCACAGTGATCTGAGGGCTGCTGTACCGTTTCAGCCCATCTGGTCCACAGTGATCTGAGGGCTGCTGTACCGTTTCAGCCCATCTGGTCCACAGTGATCTGAGGGCTGCTGTACCGTTTCAGCCCATCTGGTCCACAGTGATCTGAGGGCTGCTGTACCGTTTCAGCCCATCTGGTCCACAGTGATCTGAGGGCTGCTGTGTGTGACCTCACTGAGAATAACACGACAAGAACATGTAGCTATAGAAGAGTACAGAGAGAGAGACCCAATCAACATCCAATCAAAACCAAATTACAACACAGTCAAAACAAAACTAAATTGCTTATTTGGGAACACAAGCAAAAGCACAAATCAAAATGCAGTGCTGTCTGGCCACAGAAGCGACCAACTCACTCGACAATGTAGGTGTAACAGTATAATTTTAAACCGTCCCCTCGCCCATACCCGGGCGCGAACCAGGGACCTTCTGCACACAACGACAACAGTCACCCTCGAAGCATCGTTACCCATCGCTCCACAAAAGCCGCAGCCCTTGCAGAGCAAGGGGAACTACTACTTCAAGGTCTCAGAGCAAGTGACGTAACCGATTGAAACGCTATTTAGCGCACACCGCTAACTAAGTTAGCCGTTTCACATCCGTTACATAGGCATGGGAGAGACGAAGACCTGCCCGACGACCCCATCCCCTCCTCCATCCCCTCCTCCCTCCCCCATCCCCTCCTCCCTCCCCATCCCCTCCTCCATCCTCCTCCCTCCCCATCCCCTCCTCCCTCCCCCATCCCCTCCTCCCTCCTCCATCCCCTCCTCCCCTCCTCCATCCCCCCTCCCTCCTCCCCTCCTCCCCATCCCCCCTCCCCCCCCTCCTCCATCCCCTCCTCCCTCCTCCATCCCCACCTCCCTCCTCCATCCCCTCCTCCTCCCTCCTCCATTCCCTCCTCCCTCCTCCATCCCCTCCTCTATCCCCTCCTCCTCCTCCATCCCCTCCTCCATCCCCTCCTCCCTCCTCCATCCCCTCCTCCCTCCTCCATCCCCTCCTCCTCCTCCATCCCCCTCCCTCCTCCATCCCCTCCTCCCTCCTCCATCCCCTCCTCCATCCCCTCCTCCCTCCTCCATTCCCTCCTCCCTCCTCCATCCCCTCCTCTATGCCCTCCTCCCTCCTCCATCCCCTCCTCCATCCCCTCCTCCCTCCTCCATCCCCTCCTCCCTCCTCCATCCTCCTCCATCCCCTCCTCCCTCCTCCATCCCCTCCTCCATTCCCTCCTCCCTCCTCCCTCCCCTCCTCTATGCCCTCCTCCCTCCTCCATCCCCTCCTCCATCCCCTCCTCCCTCCTCCATCCCCTCCTCCCTCCTCCATCCCCTCCTCCATCCCCTCCTCCCTCCTCCATCCCCTCCTCCATCCCCTCCTTCCTCCTCTATCCTCTCCTCCCTCCTCCATCCCCTCCTCCCTCCTCCAGACCATCTCTGGAGACCTTCTCCCATTCCTAACTTCCCTCATCAACTCTTCCCTGACCCCTGGCTGTTTCCCTTCTGACTTCAAAATGGCCCGCTCCCCTCCTCAGGAAGCCAAGCACTCGACTCCTCTGACGTCAAAATGGCCCGAGTCGCTCCCCTCCTCAGGAAGCCAACACTCGACTCCTCTGACGTCAAAATGGCCCGAGTCGCTCCCCTCCTCAGGAAGCCAACACTCGACTCCTCTGACGTCAAAATGGCCCGAGTCGCTCCCCTCCTCAGGAAGCCAACACTCGACTCCTCTGACGTCAAAATGGCCCGAGTCGCTCCCCTCCTCAGGAAGCCAACACTCGACTCCTCTGACGTCAAAATGGCCCGAGTCGCTCCCCTCCTCAGGAAGCCAAGCACTCGACTCCTCTGACGTCAAAATGGTCCGAGTCGCTCCCCTCCTCAGGAAGCCAACACTCGACTCCTCTGACGTCAAAATGGCCGAGTCGCTCCCCTCCTCAGGAAGCCAACACTCGACTCCTCTGACGTCAAAATGGCCCGAGTCGCTCCCCTCCTCAGGAAGCCAACACTCGACTCCTCTGACGTCAAAATGGTCCCCAGTCGCTCCCCTCCTCAGGAAGCCAACACTCGACTCCTCTGACGTCAAAATGGCCCAGCACCCCCGCTCCCCTCGTCAGGAAGCCAACACTCGACTCCTCTAACGTCAAAATGTCGCTCCCCTCGTCAGGAAGCCAACACTCGACTCCTCTGACGTCAAAATGGCCCGAGTCGCTCCCCTCCTCAGGAAGCCAAGCACTCGACTCCTCTGACGTCAAAATGGTCCGAGTCGCTCCCCTCCTCAGGAAGCCAACACTCGACTCCTCTGACGTCAAAAACTACAGACCTTTATCCCTTCTTTATTTTCTTTTCAAAACGCTTCCAACTGTCTCGTTATCGCTCTCAGAACGATTTTCTTGAGTAGAGTCCCTGTCCATCTTCCCCCTGAAGCTAGGACAGCAGAGTCCCTGTCCATCTTCCCCCTGAAGCTAGGACAGCAGAGTCCCTGTCCATCTTCCCCCTGAAGCTAGGACAGTAGAGTCCCTGTCCATCTTCCCCCTGAAGCTAGGACAGCTGAGTCCCTGTCCATCTTACCCCTGAAGCTAGGACAGTAGAGTCCCTTCCCATCTTCCAAAAGCATCTGAAGCCACACCTCTTTGAAGAGTATTTTGAATAATCCCACCACACCCCCCACACCCCTCCTAATCCCACAGCACTCCGCACACACCCTCCTAATCCCACAGCACCCCCACACCCCACTCCTAATCCCACACCACCTCCCACACCACACCCTAATCCCACACCCCCTCCTAATTCCACAGCACCCCCACACCCCGTCCTAATCCCACACCACCCCCCACACCCCCTCCTAATCCCACAGCACCCCCCACAGCACCCTCCTAATCCCACAGCACCCCACACCCCACTCCTAATCCCACACCACCTCCCACACCCCCTAATCCCACACTACCCCCACCCCCTCCTAATTCCACAGTACCCCCACACCCCCGTCCTAATCCCACAGCACCCCCACACCACCCTCCTAATCCCACACCACCATCCTAATCCCACAACACCCCCCACACCACCCTCCTAATCCCAGAGCACCCCCCACACCCTCCTCCTAATCCCACACCACCCCCACACCCACTCCTAAACCCACAGCACCCCCACAGCACCCTCCTAATCCCACAGCACCCCACACCCCACTCCTAATCCCACACCCCCTAATCCCACACTACCCCCACCCCCTCCTAATTCCACAGTACCCCCACACCCCCATCCTAATCCCACAGCACCCCCACATCACCCTCCTAATCCCACACCACCATCCTAATCCCACAACACCCCCCCACACCACCCTCCTAATCCCACAGCACCCCCACCCTCCTCCTAATCCCACACCACCCCCCACCTCCTCCTAATCTCACATTACCCCCACACCCCTCCTAATCCCACAGCACCCCCACAGTCCTCCTCACGCCTGATCCCCCAAAAAAAAAAAAAAAAGATTTTGTGAACCAACACTCACACTCCCCCCAACTAGCTGACTATGAGAGAGAAATGTACTTACTATGACTGTTGTGTGGTTGTACAACCTAGCTATCCTGAAGATGAATGCACAAACTGCAAGTCGCTCTGGATAAGAGCATCTGCTAAATGACTCAAATGTCAAATATAAAAAATGAAGACCACACAGCATAACACGTTGGATCCAGTCAGGGATTTTTCACAAGGTAATGTGACAACCTTAAACAAACAAAAATAAAACAAAAGATATAAAGCGAGGATCTGATTCAAAATTATCTGAGACTGTAACTTTAAAAAAAAAAAAGTATTTATTTCACCTTTATTTAACCAGGTAGGCTAGTTGAGAACAAGTTCTCATTTACAACTGCGACCTGGTCAAGATAAAGCAAAGCAGTGCGACAAAAACAACAACACAGAGTTACACATGGAGTAAAACAAACATACAGTCAATAGCACAATATAAATTCTATATACAGTGGGTGCAACTGAAGTAAGGAGGTAAAGGCAATAAATAGGCCATTGGTGGCGAAGTAAATTACAATTTAGCAGATTAACACTGGAGTGATAGATGTGCAGATGAGGATGTGCAAGTAGAAATACAGGTGTGCAAAAGAGCAGAAAAACAAAACAAATATGGGGATGAGGTTGGTAGTTGGTAGGATGGGCTATTTACAGATGGGCTGTGTACAGCTGCAGCGATCGGTAAGCTGCTCTGACAGCCGACACTTGAAGTTGGTGAGGGAGATATAAGATATATACGTACCTCTTCTCAACCTGTGGGATGTATAAAAGATGAATGGAAAAGTGCGTCTGTTAAATCATTGGTGTAAATGCGTATCTCAGTCAGTGCTACTGTTTTGTATTCGATTGTAGGGGAGATACTTGGCGGTACACACATCTATATATTACAGATCAGTCAGAAGTGTAACACAGTAGAATCAGATAGTATGGAGAAATCCCTGACCCGTCACTGGGACTCCTCGCGTGTTGAGCCTCTGTTGCTGAGTCCTCCTTCATGGTGTCAAAGGTTAAAAATAAATGTTTTTAAATGGCTCCACTCTGACTCCTGGTCTGTAGGGGAACGGAGGGGGTGTGGGGGTAGAGGGGTCTCAACATACTGTCTGTGAGTCTGTCTGTGAGAGGGTTACCCAATGCAACATGTGTTACTGATCTTAAATTAATGTGGGCTCAACGACCCGGAACGAAGGAGACAATTAAAGCTTCCCGTCCACCTGTCCTCCTCCTCCTCCTCCTCCTCCTCCTCCTCCTCCTCCTCCTCTTCCTCCAGTGGTCCCCTGAGGCCTAATGGCCAATAAAAACATCTCAGACTATTAGAACCATTAAGGGACAACAACAAGGACCTGCTGTTAGGAGTGCTGATTCCTCTCCTCTCCCTCTCCCACCATCCACTGGGCAGACATCAAATGCAAAGTCTATTCCACATTGGTTCAACTTAATTTTATTGAAAGTGTGGATGTGGAAAAAATGTTGATTCAACCAGTGTGTGGCCAGCGGGAACTCTCTTAGTAATTCCCTTTCCCCGTCTCTCTCTCTCTCTCTCTCTCTTTCCCCCCCCGCCTCTCTACCTGTAGTTACATTTCTCTACCTTTCTATACCTCGTTAATCTATACCTCGTTAATCTATACCTCGTTAATCTATACCTCGTTAATCTATACCTCGTTAATCTATACCTCATTAATCTATACCTCGTTAATCTATACCTCATTAAGCTATACCTTGTTAATCTATACCTCATTAATCTACGTTCCACCTACCCTTTACTCTACGTTCCACCCAGCCTTTAAAGACAGTGACCCTCTATGCCCACCCAGCCTGTTAATCTATACCTCGTTAATCTATACCTCATTAATCTATACCTCATTAATCTATACCTCGTTAATCTATACCTCATTAATCTATACCTCGTTAATCTATACCTCATTAATCTATACCTCATTAATCTATACCTCGTTAATCTATACCTCATTAATCTATACCTCGTTAATCTATACCTCATTAATCTATACCTCGTTAATCTATACCTCATTAATCTATACCTCATTAATTAAAGACTCTTTAATCTATACCTCAGCCTTTAAGACTATACCTCATTAACCTTTCTATACGTCATTAATCTATACCTCGATAATCTGTACCTCATTAATTAAAGACATCATTAGCCCATTATGGCTTTCAAACACAGTGTTATTTAATTATTGTCCACATAACCCCTCAGTAAGATGTCTACCCTTTAGAAACATCTGTTCACCCCACCTAGCCATTAAAGTCTCTTTCTGACCTCTACGTTCCACCCAGCCTATAAAGACAGTGTTTCTGACCTCTACGTTCCACCTAGTCTTTAAAGACAGTGTTTCTGACCTCTACGTTCCACCCATCCTTTAAAGACAGTGTTTCTGACCTCTATGTTCCACCCAGCCTTTAAAGACAGTGTTTCTGACCTCTACGTTCCACCCAGCCTTTAAAGACTGTGTTTCTGACGTCTTTGTTAGAGCTACAGCCTGAGATAAACGTCTAAAGCCGTTACCATGTCTCTAAAGTGATACAGCAGGTAAGGTTGGCGCTTTCCTCAGGAAAGAGGCCATTTTGAATACATTCCCAAGGATGTAAAACTCAGGCGTTGACTTTATGGCCCTTTATGATGCAAATGGAGACACATATCCATATCCAGGAAGGGCTGAGAGAGGAATTTGGGCTCTCTCCCACAACATCCTCTCCGGCCCTCCAACCAGCCAATGAGATTAGGTTGTTTTACTTTCAGTAAAATGCATAAATCGTTCACATACACATGGTTAGCAGATGTTAATGTGAGTGTAGCGAAATGCTTGTGCTTCTAGCTCCCGACAGTACAGTGATATCTAACAAGTAATCTAACAATTCCACAGCAACCACCTAATACACACAAATCTAAGTAAAAGAATGGAATAAGAAAATATACATGTAAATAAATGGATGAGTGATGACCGAGCGGCATAGGCAGGATGCAATAGATGGTATAAAATTCAGTTTAAACATATGAGATGAGTAATGCAACATATGTAAACATAAGCGGTTTGTTTAGTTTGTGTGTTTGCAATGCCTTAGCCATGTCCTACCTACTTGTTATTGTGTAAGCCTCTGGTGTTGGTGACCTTGGCCTGGGCTGTTCCTCGGGGAGGCAGAAGTATACACTCATTGTTAAGGGGAATCATGGTGAGAAATATAGCTTGTCTGGATAAACAGACCACTCTGTAGGCAATCAGTGTGACATCCCATGAGGTTTATTCATGCTCTGTGTCTTGAACTTATGAGGAAAAACAAAGTGAATGCTTGAATGTACTATTATTTAATATTAGATGTTTACAACTGATATTTTTCTGATTTCTCCTAAGTGTACGCTTATTGTGTAACATCAAACAACCTGGAAATAATATTCACAAAAATATTTTTTTTTCCCATTTCACAACCAGGAATTTGGGGAAGAAAGCTGTTTTCTTTCACAAGCATCAAAGCATTGCCTTACAAGTGGGGTTTACTACAAAATAAAGTAATCTACACCACATTGCAACACTGTTTCAACTGTGTCCCTGCTGATGACCGCAGACCAAAATACGGTTTAAATGGTTTGCTACCTCAATGACCTCAGCCTCCCCAGATAGTTTTCTATTTCACCATAACCCATTGTTGGCCCTTGGTATCATCACAGGACCAGCCTTGAGTGCATTACAAGGCTCAGCCTGCTATAACACCAGAACTCTCAATCTTGGCGCTGAAAACAGACCAGAAGAGACGGTTCTCTTTCACTGTCTTTGGTCCAGCCTTTACTCTAGGAGGCTATAAAAACTGCCATGAATGTGTGTTTGGAGGCCGACTCTCAGTTCATCCAACCCAGAGAGAGGGTCTGTACGTCTGCTCACAAGGGGGGTTTCAGGTGATGAAAACAAATACCCGGTGTCTCCTTGGAGATCAATTAGGAGTTGCATTCTCCTCAGAGATGTCTTTGTTCATAAAAGCTTGAAAATGTCCATCCACATGAGTTGAGCTTAGTAACATGGTCTGAATTCATCACTAGAACAAGAGACTGGTTTTTAGAGATTTGTAACATGGTCTGAATTCATCACTAGAACAAGAGACTGGTTTTTAGAGATTTGTAACATGGTCTGAATTCATCACTAGAATAAGAGACTGGTTTTTAGAGATTTGTAACATGGTCTGAATTCATTTTTTTTTTTTTTTGAGTGTCTGGCTCTTTGGTTTCACTGTTGGAAAGCTGTCACAAACACAGCGCTGCTCCAAGCATGACATGATAACAAAGCCAGGAGCAGCTGGGGAGAATGTCTATATTTCCACAACCTCCAGCTCCAGAGGACAGAGCCTCTATTTTACTAACTATTGTGCAATAGATTTGAGAGTGATTTATGGATGATGGAAACTGATGGCAATATGCTTGACCATCAACATCTATATTACAGTGGAAAACTAAACTAAACAAAATCCCCCAGATGCGTCTATAAAAGAGACTGTAAAGGGGAATGTAAAGGAGACTGTAAAGGAGACTGTTAATGGGAATGTAAATGAGAATGTAAATGAGAATGTAAAGGAGACTGTAAAGGGGAATGTAAAGGAGACTGTAAAGGAGACTGTTAAGGGGAATGTAAAGGAGACTGTAAAGGAGACTGTAAAGGGGAATGTAAAGGAGACTGTAAAGGAGACTGTAAAGGGGAATGTAAAGGAGACTGTAAAGGAGACTGTTAAGGGGAATGTAAAGGAGACTGTAAAGGGGACTGGAAAGGGGACTGTAAAGGGGAATGTAAAGGAGACTGTAAAGGAGACTGTTAATGGGAATGTAAAGGAGAATGTAAAGGAGACTGTAAAGGGGAATGTAAAGGAGACTGTAAAGGAGACTGTTAAGGGGAATGTAAAGGAGAATGTAAAGGAGACTGTAAAGGGGAATGTAAAGGAGAATGTAAAGGAGACTGTTAAGAGGAATGTAAAGGAGACTGTAAAGGAGACTGGAAAGGGGACTGTAAATGGGAATGTAAAGGAGACTGTAAAGGAGACTGTTAATGGGAATGTAAAGGAGATGCTAAAGGAGGATGTATAGGAGACTGTAAAGGGGAATGTAAAGGGGACTGTAAAGGAGTCTCTAAAGGAGGATGTATAGGGGACTGTAAAGGAGACTCTAAAGGAGGATGTATAGGGGACTGTAAAGGAGTCTCTGAAGGAGGATGTAAAGGAGTCTGGAAAGGAGTATGTAAAGGAGATGCTAAAGGAGGATGTATAGGAGACTGTAAATGAGACTGTAAAGGGGTTATCTGTAAAGGGGTTATCTGTAAAGGAGACTGTAAAGGGGTTATCTGTAAAGGGGTTATCTGTAAAGGAGACTGTACACGAGACTGTACACGAGACTGTAAAGGGGTTATCTGTAAAGGAGACTGTAAAGGGGTTATCTGTAAAGGGGTTATCTGTAAAGGAGACTGAAAGGAGACTGTACATGAGACTGTAAAGGGGTTATCTGTAAAGGAGACTGTAAAGGGGTTATCTGTAAATGAGCCTGTAAATGGGGTTATCTGTAAATGAGACTGTAAAGGGGTTATCTGTAAAGGGGTTATCTGTAAAGGAGACTGTAAAGGGGTTATCTGTAAAGGGGTTATCTGTAAAGGAGACTGTACACGAGACTGTACACGAGACTGTAAAGGGGTTATCTGTAAAGGAGACTGTAAAGGGGTTATCTGTAAAGGGGTTATCTGTAAAGGAGACTGTAAAGGGGTTATCTGTAAAGGAGACTGTAAAGGGGTTATCTGTAAAGGAGACTGTAAATGGGTTATCTGTAAAGTAGAATGTAAATGGGTTATCTGTAAAGTAGACTGTAAAGGAGACTGTAAAGGAGAATGGAAAGGGGACTGTTAAGGGGGTATCTGTAGAGGAGACTGTAAAGGGGGTATCTGTAGAGGAGACTGTGAAGGGGTTATCTGTAAAGGAGACTGTAAAGGAGCCTGTAAAGGGGTTATCTGTAAAGGAGACTGTAAAGGGGTTATCTGTAAAGGAGACTGTAAAGGGGTTATCTGTAAAGTAGACTGCAAAGGGGTTATATGTAAACATGTTATCTGTAAAGGAGACTGTAAAGGGGTTATCTGTAAAGGAGTTATCTGTAAAGGGGTTATCTGTAAATGAGACTGTACACGAGACTGTAAAGGGGTTATCTGTAAAGGAGACTGTAAATGGGTTATCTGTAAAGGAGACTGTAAAGGGGTTATCTGTAAAGGGGTTATCTGTAAAGGAGACTGTAAAGGAGACTGTAAAGGGGGTATCTGTAAAGGAGACTGTAAAGGGGTTATATATTTATATTTTTTATTTATATTATATATTTATATATTATATCTGTAAAGGAGACTGTAAAGGGGTTATCTGTAAAGGAGACTGTTAAGCAGATGTAGGGGTTATCTGTAAGGGGTCACCAGGGGTCATCAACCTGCTTCGATGGCCTCTCTAGAACCCCCCGGCCTGCTGGAAGGTTTATGTTCCATCGTGTAATAGAGATAGATTTCCCTGCTGGCTCTGTTGTGCGGGAGACATGCTGCTGTGGAGGTCAGAGTTGAGACTCCATCTGTAGGAATACAAGACACTGGTGGAATTCAGACTCAATGGACTAAACAAATAATCTTCCCTCAGTTGTTATTTTTGAAAGCCGAACATGGATATTATTCCATTGTATAATATTGTTTTTTTAATACTAGCCAAAGGGAGGGTAATTTTCAACGTAATCCACAACAAACATGTTTGCAATCACTTTCTGCGTGTTCTGATGGAAAAGTCAGTCATTCACACATGTTAACCATCGAAAGGCAGGCAAATGGAAACAGGAATGATGAGTGACGGTTTCATGTCTGTCTCTTGATAGAAATCTCATATCACATCGGCTAAAGCTCATACCAACAGATGATCCCATCATCCAACCTGGTCTCATAGACTAGACGTAACATAGATGATCCCTTCATCCAACCTGGTCTCATAGACTAGACGTAACATAGATGATCCCTTCATCCAACCTGGTCTCATAGACTAGACGTAACATAGATGATCCCTTCATCCAACCTGGTCTCATAGACTAGACGTAACATAGATGATCCCATCATCCAACCTGGTCTCATAGACTAGACGTAACATAGATGATCCCATCATCCAACCTGGTCTCATAGACTAGACGTAACATAGATGATCCCTTCATCCAACCTGGTCTCATAGACTAGACGTAACATAGATGATCCCATCATCCAACCTGGTCTCATAGACTAGACGTAACATAGATGATCCCATCATCCAACCTGGTCTCATAGACTAGACGTAACATAGTAAAAGCATGAAACTCAAAACTTGTACGATATGTTACCCTTGGTATGGTTACATAAGACAGATGGTTACATAAAGAAAAAATGAAAGTAGGGTGGTTGGTCGGGGTGGATGGGTCGGCGTATACTAGTAAGTCCTATCTGTCCTGAGGAGTATTCATCCTGCACCCTGCCATGGTGAATCTCCAATGTGATTAATCAGACTGGACACGTGATGATATCAATGTGAATAATCAGACTGGACATGTGATGATATCAATGTGATGACTCAGACTGGACATGTGATGATATCAATGTGAATAATCAGACTGGACATGTGATGATATCAATGTGAATAATCAGACTGGACATGTGATGATATCAATGTGAATAATCAGACTGGACATGTGATGATATCAATGTGAATAATCAGACTGGACATGTGATGATATCAATGTGATGACTCAGACTGGACATGTGATGATATCAATGTGATGACTCAGACTGGACATGTGATGATATCAATTCACAGTAGTCAAAAAGTTAAAGAGCACTGTACAGTAATGTCCTTATTGATGTACCCATAAAGAAAACATTCCTTACTATATATGTGTGTACTGAACCAAACTGTTAAAAGAGAATGAACTTCAACACAACAACGACAACATTGTGGTTGACACATGCTGTAGCAGTAGTAGTAGCAGTGTGTTTTACAGAGTTGATATGATATGTGCGGTGACTCTGTTGAATGTGTTCTGATTGGTTAGAGCTCTCAAAGTACCACGATTCCCCCTGGTTTTTCCCCATTGACATTAGTCATTCCGAAACCTCAGCATGAGTAGCTGACTGTGGTCAAGCAAAAAGAGAATGTTTTAGCCGTGTGAGTGGGGAAGCATGGATGTAAGGAGAGAGGGAAACACCTGTTTATTAGTGTTAGTCTGCGGAAAAGGCCGTCCTGGTTTCTTAAATCGCTGTTTCTCAGTGTTGGTTCAATGGCTGTGTGAGCCTTCTCCTTTAAACGGACCGCGCCACATCTGTTTTTAACAGGGAGGTTTATTAAAAGGTTTAAATCGGGACCGATTCATGATGAGCTTCTTATGGGTTTATTTTGTCTCAGATGTGTCCTGTCGTGTCCCTGCTCGACTCCCCTCTTCTCTCAGGAGGAGTGCTCCTAAAAGTCCTGAGGTAATATGGACTACAGTAAAGAAGCCTAACCCGTCTCAAGCTCCTCTTTTTGGGCGGTAAAATCTGCTTTATGTCTGTGGAATTTAATTGAATACGGCCATAAAGGGCTTGTTCTATTGTGAATTAGTTTGGATGGTAAAAAAGTGCAAACATGTCGTGGACTATTTTTGGCATGACTCAGCTTTAGTCAAGTGGAACATGACTCAGCTTTAGTCAAGTGGAACATGTTTTAGATATGACTCAGCTTTAGTCAAGTGGAACATGACTCAGCTTTAGTCATGTGGAACATGGCTCAGCTTTAGTCAAGTAGAACATGACTCAGCTTTAGTTAAGTGGAACATGGCTCAGCTTTAGTCAAGTGGAACTTGTTTTAGATATGACTCAGCTTTAGTCAAGTAGAACATGTTTTAGATATGACTCAGCTTTAGTAAAGTGGAACATGACTCAGCTTTAGTCAAGTAGAACATGACTCCGCTTTAGTCAAGTGGAACATGACTCAGCTTTAGTCAAGTGGAACATGACTCTGCTTTAGTCAAGTGGAACATGACTCAGCTTTAGTCAAGTGGAACATGACTCAGCTTTAGTCAAGTGGAACATGACTCAGCTTTAGTCAAGTGGAACATGACTCAGCTTTAGTCAAGTGGAACATGACTCAGCTTTAGTCAAGTGGAACATGACTCAGCTTTAGTCAAGTGGAACATGACTCCGCTTTAGTCAAGTGGAACATGACTCAGCTTTAGTCAAGTGGAACATGACTCAGCTTTAGTCAGTGGAACATGACTCAGCTTTAGTCAAGTGGAACATGACTCAGCTTTAGTCAAGTGGAACATGTTTTAGATATGACTCAGCTTTAGTCAAGTGGAACATGACTCAGCTTTAGTCATGTGGAACATGACTCAGCTTTAGTCAAGTAGAACATGACTCAGCTTTAGTCAAGTGGAACATGACTCAGCTTTAGTCAAGTGGAACATGTTTTAGATATGACTCAGCTTTAGTCAAGTGGAACATGACTCAGCTTTAGTCATGTGGAACATGGCTCAGCTTTAGTCAAGTAGAACATGACTCAGCTTTAGTTAAGTGGAACATGGCTCAGCTTTAGTCAAGTGGAACTTGTTTTAGATATGACTCAGCTTTAGTCAAGTAGAACATGTTTTAGATACGACTCAGCTTTAGTCAAGTGGAACATGACTCAGCTTTAGTCAAGTAGAACATGACTCCGCTTTAGTCAAGTGGAACATGACTCAGCTTTAGTCAAGTGGAACATGACTCAGCTTTAGTCAAGTGGAACATGACTCAGCTTTAGTCAAGTGGAACATGACTCAGCTTTAGTCAAGTGGAACATGACTCAGCTTTAGTCAAGTGGAACATGTTTTAGATATGACTCAGCTTTAGTCATGTGGAACATGACTCAGCTTTAGTCAAGTGGAACATGACTCAGCTTTAGTTCAAGTGGAACATGGCTCAGCTTTAGTCAAGTGGAACTTGTTTTAGATATGACTCAGCTTTAGTCAAGTAGAACATGTTTTAGATACGACTCAGCTTTAGTCAAGTGGAACATGACTCAGCTTTAGTCAAGTGGAACATGACTCAGCTTTAGTCAAGTGGAACATGACTCAGCTTTAGTCAAGTGGAACATGACTCTGCTTTAATCAAGTGGAACATGACTCAGCTTTAGTCAAGTGGAACATGACTCAGCTTTAGTCAAGTGGAACATGACTCAGCTTTAGTCAAGTGGAACATGACTCAGCTTTAGTCAAGTGGAACATGACTCAGCTTTAGTCAAGTGGAACATGACTCCAGCTTTAGTCAAGTGGAACATGACTCAGCTTTAGTCAAGTGGAACATGACTCAGCTTTAGTCAAGTGGAACATGACTCAGCTTTAGTCAAGTGGAACATGACTCAGCTTTAGTCAAGTGGAACATGTTTTAGATATGACTCAGCTTTAGTCAAGTGGAACATGACTCAGCTTTAGTCAGTGGAACATGCTCAGCTTTAGTCAAGTAGAACATGACTCAGCTTTAGTCAAGTGGAACATGACTCAGCTTTAGTCAAGTGGAACATGTTTTAGATATGACTCAGCTTTAGTCAAGTGGAACATGACTCAGCTTTAGTCATGTGGAACATGCTTTTAGATATGACTCAGCTTTAGTCAAGTGGAACATGGCTCAGCTTTAGTCAAGTGGAACTTGTTTTAGATATGACTCAGCTTTAGTCAAGTGGAACATGACTCAGCTTTAGTCAAGTGGAACATGACTCCTCTTTAGTCAAGTGGAACATGACTCAGCTTTAGTCAAGTGGAACATGACTCAGCTTTAGTCAAGTGGAACATGACTCAGCTTTAGTCAAGTGGAACATGACTCAGCTTTAGTCAAGTGGAACATGACTCAGCTTTTCAAGTGGAACATGTTTTAGATATGACTCAGCTTTAGTCAAGTGGAACATGACTCAGCTTTAGTCATGTGGAACATGGCTCAGCTTTAGTCAAGTGGAACATGACTCAGCTTTAGTCAAGTG
The DNA here is from genome assembly GCF_023373465.1 of Oncorhynchus keta. Lineage (NCBI taxonomy): Eukaryota > Metazoa > Chordata > Actinopteri > Salmoniformes > Salmonidae > Oncorhynchus > Oncorhynchus keta. The sequence goes on from NC_068421.1 coordinate 9,107,201, forward strand.
GAACATGGCTCAGCTTTAGTCAAGTGGAACATGTTTTAGATATGACTCAGCTTTAGTCAAGTGGAACATGTTTTAGATATGACTCAGCTTTAATCAAGTGGAACATGGCTCAGCTTTAGTCAAGTGGAACATGACTCAGCTTTAGTCAAGTGGAACATGACTCAGCTTTAGTCAAGTGGAACATGACTCAGCTTTAGTCAAGTGGAACATGTTTTAGATATGACTCAGCTTTAGTCAAGTGGAACATGGCTCAGCTTTAGACAAGTGGAACATGACTCAGCTTTAGTCAAGTGGAACATGACTCAGCTTTAGTCAAGTGGAACATGACTCAGCTTTAGTCAAGTGGAACATGACTCAGCTTTAGTCAAGTGGAACATGACTTTTAGTCAAGTGGATATGACTCAGCTTTAGTCAAGTGGAACATGACTCAGCTTTAGTCAAGTGGAACATGACTCAGCTTTAGTCAAGTGGAACATGACTCAGCTTTAGTCAAGTGGAACATGACTCAGCTTTAGTCAAGTGGAACATGGCTCAGCTTTAGTCAAGTGGAACATGTTTTAGATATGACTCAGCTTTAGTCAAGTGGAACATGACTCAGCTTTAGTCATGTGGAACATGGCTCAGCTTTAGTCAAGTGGAACATGACTCAGCTTTAGTCAAGTGGAACATGACTCAGCTTTAGTCAAGTGGAACATGTTTTAGATATGACTCAGCTTTAGTCAAGTGGAACATGACTCAGCTTTAGTCAAGTGGAACATGGCTCAGCTTTAGTCAAGTAGAACTATGACTCAGCTTTAGTCAAGTGGAACATGGCTCAGCTTTAGTCAAGTGGAACATGTTTTAGATATGACTCAGCTTTAGTCAAGTGGAACATGACTCAGCTTTAGTCAAGTGGAACATGCTCAGCTTTAGATCAAGTAGAACATGACTCAGCTTTAGTCAAGTGGAACATGACTCAGCTTTAGTCAAGTGGAACATGACTCAGCTTTAGTCAAGTGGAACATGACTCAGCTTTAGTCAAGTGGAACATGACTCTGCTTTAGTCAAGTGGAACATGACTCAGCTTTAGTCAAGTGGAACATGACTCAGCTTTAGTCAAGTGGAACATGACTGCTTTAATCAAGTGGAACATGACTCAGCTTTAGTCAAGTGGAACATGACTCAGCTTTAGTCAAGTGGAACATGACTCAGCTTTAGTCAAGTGGAACATGACTCAGCTTTAGTCAAGTGGAACATGACTCAGCTTTAGTCAAGTGGAACATGACTCAGCTTTAGTCAAGTGGAACATGACTCAGCTTTAGTCAAGTGGAACATGACTCAGCTTTAGTCAAGTGGAACATGACTCAGCTTTAGTCAAGTGGAACATGTTTTAGATATGACTCAGCTTTAGTCAAGTGGAACATGACTCAGCTTTAGTCATGTGGAACATGGCTCAGCTTTAGTCAAGTAGAACATGACTCAGCTTTAGTCAAGTGGAACATGACTCAGCCTTAGTCAAGTGGAACATGTTTTAGATATGACTCAGCTTTAGTCAAGTGGAACATGACTCAGCTTTAGTCATGTGGAACATGGCTCAGCTTTAGTCAAGTAGAACATGACTCAGCTTTAGTCAAGTGGAACATGGCTCAGCTTTAGTCAAGTGGAACTTGTTTTAGATATGACTCAGCTTTAGTCAAGTGGAACATGACTCAGCTTTAGTCAAGTGTAGAACATGACTGCTTTAGTCAAGTGGAACATGACTCAGCTTTAGTCAAGTGGAACATGGCTCAGCTTTAGTCAAGTGGAACATGACTCAGCTTTAGTCAAGTGGAACATGACTCAGCTTTAGTCAAGTGGAACATGACTCAGCTTTAGTCAAGTGGAACATGTTTTAGATATGACTCAGCTTTAGTCATGTGGAACATGGCTCAGCTTTAGTCAAGTGGAACATGACTCAGCTTTAGTTAAGTGGAACATGGCTCAGCTTTAGTCAAGTGGAACTTGTTTTAGATATGACTCAGCTTTAGTCAAGTAGAACATGTTTTAGATATGACTCAGCTTTAGTCAAGTGGAACATGACTCAGCTTTAGTCAAGTAGAACATGACTCCGCTTTAGTCAAGTGGAACATGACTCAGCTTTAGTCATGTGGAACATGACTCTGCTTTAATCAAGTGGAACATGACTCAGCTTTAGTCAAGTGGAACATGACTCAGCTTTAGTCAAGTGGAACATGACTCAGCTTTAATCAAGTGGAACATGACTCAGCTTTAGTCAAGTGGAACATGACTCAGCTTTAGTCAAGTGAAACATGACTCGCTTTAGTCAAGTGGAACATGACTCAGCTTTAGTCAAGTGGAACATGACTCAGCTTTAGTCAAGTGGAACATGACTCAGCTTTAGTCAAGTGGAACATGTTTTAGATATGACTCAGCTTTAGTCAAGTGGAACATGACTCAGCTTTAGTCATGTGGAACATGGCTCAGCTTTAGTCAAGTAGAACATTACTCAGCTTTAGTCAAGTGGAACATGACTCAGCTTTAGTCAAGTGGAACATGTTTTAGATAAGACTCAGCTTTAGTCAAGTGGAACATGACTCAGCTTTAGTCATGGAACATGACTCAGCTTTAATTAAGTGGAACATGACTCAGCTTTAGTCAAGTGGAACATGACTCAGCTTTAGTCAAGTGGAACATGACTCCGCTTTAGTCAAGTGGAACATGACTCAGCTTTAGTCAAGTGGAACATGACTCCGCTTTAGTCAAGTGGAACATGACTCAGCTTTAGTCAAGTGGAACATGACTCAGCTTTAGTCAAGTGGAACATGACTCAGCTTTAGTCAAGTGGAACATGACTCAGCTTTAGTCAAGTGGAACATGTTTTAGATATGACTCAGCTTTAGTCAAGTGGAACATGACTCAGCTTTAGTCATGTGGAACATGGCTCAGCTTTAGTCAAGTAGAACATGACTCAGCTTTAGTCAAGTGGAACATGACTCAGCCTTAGTCAAGTGGAACATGTTTTAAATATGACTCAGCTTTAGTCAAGTGGAACATGACTCAGCTTTAGTCATGTGGAACATGGCTCAGCTTTAGTCAAGTAGAACATGACTCAGCTTTAGTTAAGTGGAACATGGCTCAGCTTTAGTCAAGTGGAACTTGTTTTAGATATGACTCAGCTTTAGTCAAGTAGAACATGACTCAGCTTTAGTCAAGTAGAACATGACTCCGCTTTAGTCAAGTGGAACATGACTCAGCTTTAGTCAAGTGGAACATGACTCAGCTTTAGTCAAGTGGAACATGACTCAGCTTTAGTCAAGTGGAACATGACTCAGCTTTAGTCAAGTGGAACATGACTCAGCTTTAGTCAAGTGGAACATGTTTTAGATATGACTCAGCTTTAGTCATGTGGAACATGGCTCAGCTTTAGTCAAGTAGAACATGACTCAGCTTTAGTTAAGTGGAACATGGCTCAGCTTTAGTCAAGTGGAACTTGTTTTAGATATGACTCAGCTTTTAGTCAAGTAGAACATGTTTTAGATACGACTCAGCTTTAGTCAAGTGGAACATGACTCAGCTTTAGTCAAGTAGAACATGACTCAGCTTTAGTCAAGTGGAACATGACTCTGCTTTAATCAAGTGGAACATGACTCAGCTTTAGTCAGTGGAACATGACTCAGCTTTAGTCAAGTGGAACATGACTCAGCTTTAATCAAGTGGTACATGACTCAGCTTTAGTCAAGTGGAACATGACTCAGCTTTAGTCAAGTGAAACATGACTCAGCTTTAGTCAAGTGGAACATGACTCAGCTTTAGTCAAGTGGAACATGACTCAGCTTTAGTCAAGTGGAACATGACTCAGCTTTAGTCAAGTGGAACATGTTTTAGATATGACTCAGCTTTAGTCATGTGGAACATGGCTCAGCTTTAGTCAAGTAGAACATGACTCAGCTTTAGTCAAGTGGAACATGGCTCAGCTTTAGTCAAGTGGAACTTGTTTTAGATATGACTCAGCTTTAGTCAAGTAGAACATGTTTTAGATATGACTCAGCTTTAGTCAAGTGGAACATGACTCAGCTTTAGTCAAGTAGAACATGACTCCGCTTTAGTCAAGTGGAACATGACTCAGCTTTAGTCAAGTGGAACATGACTCTGCTTTAATCAAGTGGAACATGACTCAGCTTTAGTCAAGTGGAACATGACTCAGCTTTAGTCAAGTGGAACATGACTCAGCTTTAGTCAAGTGGAACATGACTCAGCTTTAGTCAAGTGGAACATGACTCAGCTTTAGTCAAGTGAAACATGACTCAGCTTTAGTCAAGTGGAACATGACTCAGCTTTAGTCAAGTGGAACATGACTCAGCTTTAGTCAAGTGGAACATGACTCAGCTTTAGTCAAGTGGAACATGTTTTAGATATGACTCAGCTTTAGTCAAGTGGAACATGACTCAGCTTTAGTCATGTGGAACATGGCTCAGCTTTAGTCAAGTAGAACATTACTCAGCTTTAGTCAAGTGGAACATGACTCAGCTTTAGTCAAGTGGAACATGTTTTAGATAAGACTCAGCTTTAGTCAAGTGGAACATGACTCAGCTTTAGTCATGTGGAACATGACTCAGCTTTAGTTCAAGTGGAACATGACTCAGCTTTAGTCAAGTGGAACATGACTCAGCTTTAGTCAAGTGGAACATGACTCAGCTTTAGTCAAGTGGAACATGACTCAGCTTTAGTCAAGTGGAACATGACTCAGCTTTAGTCAAGTGGAACATGACTCAGCTTTAGTCAAGTGGAACATGACTCAGCTTTAGTCAAGTGGAACATGACTCAGCTTTAGTCAAGTGGAACATGACTCAGCTTTAGTCAAGTGGAACATGTTTTAGATATGACTCAGCTTTAGTCAAGTGGAACATGACTCAGCTTTAGTCATGTGGAACATGGCTCAGCTTTAGTCAAGTAGAACATGACTCAGCTTTAGTCAAGTGGAACATGACTCAGCCTTAGTCAAGTGGAACATGTTTTAGATATGACTCAGCTTTAGTCAAGTGGAACATGACTCAGCTTTAGTCATGTGGAACATGGCTCAGCTTTAGTCAAGTAGAACATGACTCAGCTTTAGTTAAGTGGAACATGGCTCAGCTTTAGTCAAGTGGAACTTGTTTTAGATATGACTCAGCTTTAGTCAAGTGGAACATGACTCAGCTTTAGTCAAGTAGAACATGACTCGCTTTAGTCAAGTGGAACATGACTCAGCTTTAGTCAAGTGGAACATGACTCAGCTTTAGTCAAGTGGAACATGACTCAGCTTTAGTCAAGTGGAACATGACTCAGCTTTAGTCAAGTGGAACATGACTCAGCTTTAGTCAAGTGGAACATGTTTTAGATATGACTCAGCTTTAGTCATGTGGAACATGGCTCAGCTTTAGTCAAGTAGAACATGACTCAGCTTTAGTTAAAGTGGAACATGGCTCAGCTTTAGTCAAGTGGAACTTGTTTTAGATATGACTCAGCTTTAGTCAAGTAGAACATGTTTTAGATACGACTCAGCTTTAGTCAAGTGGAACATGACTCAGCTTTAGTCAAGTAGAACATGACTCAGCTTTAGTCAAGTGGAACATGACTCTGCTCAAGTGGAACATGACTCAGCTTTAGTCAAGTGGAACATGACTCAGCTTTAGTCAAGTGGAACATGACTCAGCTTTAATCAAGTGGAACATGACTCAGCTTTAGTCAAGTGGAACATGACTCAGCTTTAGTCAAGTGGAACATGACTCAGCTTTAGTCAGTGGAACATGACTCAGCTTTAGTCAAGTGGAACATGACTCAGCTTTAGTCAAGTGGAACATGACTCAGCTTTAGTCAAGTGGAACATGTTTTAGATATGACTCAGCTTTAGTCAAGTGGAACATGACTCAGCTTTAGTCATGTGGAACATGACTCAGCTTTAGTCAAGTGGAACATGACTCAGCTTTAGTCAAGTGGAACATGACTCAGCTTTAGTTGGAACATGTTTTATGACTCAGCTTTAGTCAAGTGGAACATGACTCAGCTTTAGTCATGTGGAACATGACTCAGCTTTAGTCAAGTGGAACATGACTCAGCTTTAGTTAAGTGGAACATGGCTCAGCTTTAGTCAAGTGGAACTTGTTTTAGATGACTCAGCTTTAGTCAAGTGGAACATGACTCAGCTTTAGTCAATGGAACATGACTCTCTTTAGTCAAGTGGAACATGACTCAGCTTTAGTCAAGTGGAACATGACTCTGCTTTAGTCAAGTGGAACATGACTCAGCTTTAGTCAAGTGGAACATGACTCAGCTTTAATCAAGTGGAACATGTTTTAGATATGACTCAGCTTTAGTCAAGTGGAACATGACTCAGCTTTAGTCATGTGGAACATGACTCAGCTTTAGTCAAGTGGAACATGACTCAGCTTTAGTCAAGTGGAACATGACTCAGCTTTAGTCAAGTGGAACATGACTCAGCTTTAGTCAAGTGGAACATGACTCCTTTAGTCAAGTGGAACATGACTCAGCTTTAGTCAAGTGGAACATGACTCAGCTTTAGTCAAGTGGAACATGACTCAGCTTTAGTCAAGTGGAACATGACTCAGCTTTAGTCAAGTGGAACATGTTTTAGATATGACTCAGCTTTAGTCAAGTGGAACATGACTCAGCTTTAGTCATGTGGAACATGACTCAGCTTTAGTCAAGTGGAACATGACTCAGCTTTAGTCAAGTGGAACATGACTCCGCTTTAGTCAAGTGGAACATGACTCAGCTTTAGTCAAGTGGAACATGACTCAGCTTTAGTCAAGTGGAACATGACTCAGCTTTAGTCAAGTGGAACATGACTCAGCTTTAGTCAAGTGGAACATGTTTTAGATATGACTCAGCTTTAGTCAAGTGGAACATGACTCAGCTTTAGTCATGTGGAACATGGCTCAGCTTTAGTCAAGTAGAACATGACTCAGCTTTAGTCAAGTGGAACATGACTCAGCTTTAGTCAAGTGGAACATGTTTTAGATATGACTCAGCTTTAGTCAAGTGGAACATGACTCAGCTTTAGTCAAGTGGAACATGACTCAGCTTTAGTCAAGTGGAACATGACTCAGCTTTAGTCAAGTGGAACATGACTCAGCTTTAGTCAAAGTGGAACATGACTCAGCTTTAGTCAAGTGGAACATGACTCCTTTTAGTCAAGTGGAACATGACTCAGCTTTAGTCAAGTGGAACATGACTCTGCTTTAGTCAAGTGGAACATGACTCAGCTTTAGTCAAGTGGAACATGACTCAGCTTTAGTCAAGTGGAACATGACTCAGCTTTAGTCAAGTGGAACATGACTCAGCTTTAGTCAAGTGGAACATGACTCAGCTTTAGTCAAGTGGAACATGACTCAGCTTTAGTCAAGTGGAACATGACTCAGCTTTAGTCAAGTGGAACATGACTCAGCTTTAGTCAAGTGGAACATGTTTTAGATATGACTCAGCTTTAGTCAAGTGGAACATGACTCAGCTTTAGTCAAGTGGAACATGACTCAGCTTTAGTCAAGTGGAACATGACTCAGCTTTAGTCAAGTGGAACATGACTCAGCTTTAGTCAAGTGGAACATGTTTTGATATGACTCAGCTTTAGTCAAGTGGAACATGACTCAGCTTTAGTCATGTCATGGCTCAGCTTTAGTCAAGTAGAACATGACTCAGCTTTAGTCAAGTGGAACATGGCTCAGCTTTAGTCAAGTGGAACTTGTTTTAGATATGACTCAGCTTTAGTCAAGTGGAACATGTTTTAGATATGACTCAGCTTTAGTCAAGTGGAACATGACTCAGCTTTAGTCATGTGGAACATGGCTCAGCTTTAGTCAAGTAGAACATGACTCAGCTTTAGTTAAGTGGAACATGGCTCAGCTTTAGTCAAGTGGAACGTGTTTTAGATATGACTCAGCTTTAGTCATGTGGAACATGACTCAGCTTTAGTCAAGTGGAACTCAGCTTTAGTTAAGTGGAACATGGCTCAGCTTTAGTCAAGTGGAACATGACTCAGCTTTAGTCAAGTGGAACATGTTTTAGATATGACTCAGCTTTAGTCAAGTGGAACATGACTCAGCTTTAGTCAAGTGGAACATGACTCCAGCTTTAGTCAAGTGGAACATGACTCAGCTTTAGTCAAGTGGAACATGACTCAGCTTTAGTCAAGTGGAACATGACTCAGCTTTAGTCAAGTGGAACATGACTCAGCTTTAGTCAAGTGGAACATGACTCAGCTTTAGTCAAGTGGAACATGACTCAGCTTTAGTCAAGTGGAACATGACTCGCTTTAGTCAAGTGGAACATGACTCAGCTTTAGTCAAGTGGAACATGACTCAGCTTTAGTCAAGTGGAACATGACTCAGCTTTAGTCAAGTGGAACATGACTCAGCTTTAGTCAAGTGGAACATGACTCAGCTTTAGTCAAGTGGAACATGACTCAGCTTTAGTCAAGTGGAACATGTTTTAGATATGACTCAGCTTTAGTCAAGTGGAACATGACTCAGCTTTAGTCATGTGGAACATGGCTCAGCTTTAGTCAAGTAGAACATGACTCAGCTTTAGTTAAGTGGAACATGGCTCAGCTTTAGTCAAGTGGAACTTGTTTTAGATATGACTCAGCTTTAGTCAAGTAGAACATGTTTTAGATACGACTCAGCTTTAGTCAAGTGGAACATGACTCAGCTTTAGTCAAGTAGAACATGACTCCGCTTTAGTCAAGTGGAACATGACTCAGCTTTAGTCAAGTGGAACATGACTCAGCTTTAGTCAAGTGGAACATGACTCAGCTTTAGTCAAGTGGAACATGACTCAGCTTTAGTCAAGTGGAACATGACTCAGCTTTAGTCAAGTGGAACATGACTCAGCTTTAGTCAAGTGGAACATGACTCAGCTTTAGTCAAGTGGAACATGACTCAGCTTTAGTCAAGTGGAACATGACTCAGCTTTAGTCAAGTGGAACATGACTCAGCTTTAGTCAAGTGGAACATGACTCAGCTTTAGTCAAGTAGAACATGACTCAGCTTTAGTCAAGTGGAACATGACTCAGCTTTAGTCAAGTGGAACATGTTTAGATATGACTCAGCTTTAGTCAAGTGGAACATGACTCAGCTTTAGTCAAGTGGAACATGACTCAGCTTTAGTCAAGTGGAACATGACTCAGCTTTAGTCAAGTGGAACATGACTCAGCTTTAGTCAAGTGGAACATGTTTTAGATATGACTCAGCTTTAGTCAAGTGGAACATGACTCAGCTTTAGTCATGTGGAACATGGCTCAGCTTTAGTCAAGTAGAACATGACTCAGCTTTAGTTAAGTGGAACATGGCTCAGCTTTAGTCAAGTGGAACTTGTTTTAGATATGACTCAGCTTTAGTCAAGTAGAACATGACTCAGCTTTAGTCAAGTGGAACATGACTCCGCTTTAGTCAAGTGGAACATGACTCAGCTTTAGTCAAGTGGAACATGACTCAGCTTTAGTCAAGTGGAACATGACTCAGCTTTAGTCAAGTGGAACATGACTCAGCTTTAGTCAAGTGGAACATGACTCAGCTTTAGTCAAGTGGAACATGTTTTAGATATGACTCAGCTTTAGTCATGTGGAACATGGCTCAGCTTTAGTCAGTAGAACATGACTCAGCTTTAGTCAAGTGGAACATGACTCAGCTTTAGTCAAGTGGAACATGACTCAGCTTTAGTCAAGTAGAACATGTTTTAGATATGACTCAGCTTTAGTCAAGTGGAACATGACTCAGCTTTAGTCAAGTGGAACATGACTCAGCTTTAGTCAAGTGGAACATGACTCAGCTTTAGTCAAGTGGAACATGACTCAGCTTTAGTCAAGTGGAACATGACTCAGCTTTAGTCAAGTGGAACATGACTCAGCTTTAGTCAAGTGGAACATGACTCAGCTTTAATCAAGTGGAACATGACTCAGCTTTAGTCAAGTGGAACATGACTCAGCTTTAGTCAAGTGAAACATGACTCAGCTTTAGTCAAGTGGAACATGACTCAGCTTTAGTCAAGTGGAACATGACTCAGCTTTAGTCAAGTGGAACATGACTCAGCTTTAGTCAAGTGGAACATGTTTTAGATATGACTCAGCTTTAGTCAAGTGGAACATGACTCAGCTTTAGTCATGTGGAACATGGCTCAGCTTTAGTCAAGTAGAACATGACTCAGCTTTAGTCAAGTGGAACATGGCTCAGCTTTAGTCAAGTGGAACATGTTTTAGATATGACTCAGCTTTAGTCAAGTGGAACATGACTCAGCTTTAGTCATGTGGAACATGGCTCAGCTTTAGTCAAGTAGAACATGACTCAGCTTTAGTTAAGTGGAACATGGCTCAGCTTTAGTCAAGTGGAACTTGTTTTAGATATGACTCAGCTTTAGTCAAGTAGAACATGACTCAGCTTTAGTCAAGTAGAACATGACTCAGCTTTAGTCAAGTGGAACATGACTCAGCTTTAGTCAAGTGGAACATGACTCTGCTTTAGTCAAGTGGAACATGACTCAGCTTTAGTCAAGTGGAACATGACTCAGCTTTAATCAAGTGGAACATGACTCAGCTTTAGTCAAGTGGAACATGACTCAGCTTTAGTCATGTGGAACATGACTCAGCTTTAGTCAAGTGGAACATGACTCAGCTTTAGTCAAGTGGAACATGACTCAGCTTTAGTCAAGTGGAACATGACTCAGCTTTAGTCAAGTGGAACATGACTCAGCTTTAGTCAAGTGGAACATGACTCAGCTTTAGTCAAGTGGAACATGACTCAGCTTTAGTCAAGTGGAACATGACTGCTTTAGTCAAGTGGAACATGACTCAGCTTTAGTCAAGTGGAACATGTTTTAGATATGACTCAGCTTTAGTCAAGTGGAACATGACTCAGCTTTAGTCAAGTGGAACATGACTCAGCTTTAGTCAAGTGGAACATGACTCAGCTTTAGTCAAGTGGAACATGACTCAGCTTTAGTCAAGTGGAACATGACTCAGCTTTAGTCAAGTAGAACATGTTTTAGATATGACTCAGCTTTAGTCAAGTGGAACATGACTCAGCTTTAGTCAAGTAGAACATGACTCAGCTTTAGTCAAGTGGAACATGACTCAGCTTTAGTCAAGTGGAACATGACTCTGCTTTAGTCAAGTGGAACATGACTCAGCTTTAGTCAAGTGGAACATGACTCAGCTTTAGTCAAGTGGAACATGACTCAGCTTTAATCAAGTGGAACATGACTCAGCTTTAGTCAAGTGGAACATGACTCAGCTTTAGTCAAGTGGAACATGTTTTAGTCAAGTGGAACATGACTCAGCTTTAGTCAAGTTGACTCAGCTTTAGTCAAGTGGAACATGACTCAGCTTTAGTCAAGTGGAACATGACTCAGCTTTAGTCAAGTGGAACATGTTTTAGATATGACTCAGCTTTAGTCAAGTGGAACATGACTCAGCTTTAGTCATGTGGAACATGACTCAGCTTTAGTCAAGTAGAACATGACTCAGCTTTAGTCAAGTGGAACATGACTCAGCTTTAGTCAAGTGGAACATGTTTTAGATAAGACTCAGCTTTAGTCAAGTGGAACATGACTCAGCTTTAGTCATGTGGAACATGGCTCAGCTTTAGTCAAGTAGAACATGACTCAGCTTTAGTTAAGTGGAACATGGCTCAGCTTTAGTCAAGTGGAACTTGTTTTAGATACGACTCAGCTTTAGTCAAGTGGAACATGACTCAGCTTTAGTCAAGTGGAACATGACTCCTCTTTAGTCAAGTGGAACATGACTCAGCTTTAGTCAAGTGGAACATGACTCAGCTTTAGTCAAGTGGAACATGACTCAGCTTTAGTCAAGTGGAACATGACTCAGCTTTAGTCAAGTGGAACATGACTCAGCTTTAATCAAGTGGAACATGACTCAGCTTTAGTCAAGTGGAACATGACTCAGCTTTAGTCAAGTGGAACATGACTCAGCTTTAGTCAAGTGGAACATGACTCAGCTTTAGTCAAGTGGAACATGACTCAGCTTTAGTCAAGTGGAACATGTTTTAGATATGACTCAGCTTTAGTCAAGTGGAACATGACTCAGCTTTAGTCAGTGGAACATGGCTCAGCTTTAGTTAAGTAGAACATGACTCAGCTTTAGTCAAGTGGAACATGACTCAGCTTTAGTCAAGTGGAACATGTTTTAGACTGACTCAGCTTTAGTCAAGTGGAACATGACTCAGCTTTAGTCAAGTGGAACATGACTCAGCTTTAGTCAAGTGGAACATGACTCAGCTTTAGTCAAGTGGAACATGGCTCAGCTTTAGTCAAGTGGTTTTAGATATGACTCAGCTTTAGTCAAGTGGAACATGTTTTAGATATGACTCAGCTTTAGTCAAGTGGAACATGACTCAGCTTTAGTCAAGTGGAACATGACTCAGCTTTAGTCAAGTGGAACATGACTCAGCTTTAGTCAAGTGGAACATGACTCAGCTTTAGTCAAGTGGAACGTGTTTTAGATATGACTCAGCTTTAGTCAAGTGGAACATGGCTCAGCTTTAGTCAAGTAGAAGATGACTCAGCTTTAGTTCAAGTGGAACATGACTCAGCTTTAGTCAAGTGGAACATGACTCAGCTTTAGTCAAGTAGAACATGTTTTAGATATGACTCAGCTTTAGTCAAGTGGAACATGACTCAGCTTTAGTCAAGTAGAACATGACTCCGCTTTAGTCAAGTGGAACATGACTCAGCTTTAGTCAAGTGGAACATGACTCAGCTTTAGTCAAGTGGAACATGACTCAGCTTTAGTCATGTGGAACATGACTCAGCTTTAGTCAAGTGGAACATGACTCAGCTTTAATCAAGTGGAACATGACTCAGCTTTAGTCAAGTGGAACATGACTCAGCTTTAGTCAAGTGGAACATGTTTTAGATATGACTCAGCTTTAGTCAAGTGGAACATGACTCAGCTTTAGTCAGTGGAACATGACTCAGCTTTAGTCAAGTGGAACATGACTCAGCTTTAGTCAAGTGGAACATGACTCAGCTTTAGTCAAGTGGAACATGTTTTAGATATGACTCAGCTTTAGTCAAGTGGAACATGACTCAGCTTTAGTCATGTGGAACATGGCTCAGCTTTAGTCAAGTAGAACATGACTCAGCTTTAGTCAAGTGGAACATGGCTCAGCTTTAGTCAAGTGGAACTTGTTTTAGATATGACTCAGCTTTAGTCAAGTAGAACATGTTTTAGATATGACTCAGCTTTAGTCAAGTGGAACATGACTCAGCTTTAGTCAAGTAGAACATGACTCCGCTTTAGTCAAGTGGAACATGACTCAGCTTTAGTCAAGTGGAACATGACTCTGCTTTAGTCAAGTGGAACATGACTCAGCTTTAGTCAAGTGGAACATGACTCAGCTTTAGTCAAGTGGAACATGACTCAGCTTTAATCAAGTGGAACATTACTCAGCTTTAGTCAAGTGGAACATGACTCAGCTTTAGTCAAGTGGAACATGACTCAGCTTTAGTCAAGTGGAACATGACTCAGCTTTAGTCAAGTGGAACATGACTCAGCTTTAGTCAAGTGGAACATGACTCAGCTTTAGTCAAGTGGAACATGACTGCTTTAGTCAAGTGGAACATGACTCAGCTTTAGTCAAGTGGAACATGACTCAGCTTTAGTCAAGTGGAACATGACTCAGCTTTAGTCAAGTGGAACATGACTCAGCTTTAGTCAAGTGGAACATGACTCAGCTTTAGTCAAGTGGAACATGTTTTAGATATGACTCAGCTTTAGTCAAGTGGAACATGACTCAGCTTTAGTCATGTGGAACATGGCTCAGCTTTAGTCAAGTAGAACATGACTCAGCTTTAGTTAAGTGGAACATGGCTCAGCTTTAGTCAAGTGGAACTTGTTTTAGATATGACTCAGCTTTAGTCAAGTAGAACATGACTCAGCTTTAGTCAAGTAGAACATGACTCAGCTTTAGTCAAGTGGAACATGACTCAGCTTTAGTCAAGTGGAACATGACTCAGCTTTAGTCAAGTGGAACATGACTCAGCTTTAGTCAAGTGGAACATGACTCAGCTTTAGTCAAGTGGAACATGACTCAGCTTTAGTCAAGTGGAACATGTTTTAGATATGACTCAGCTTTAGTCATGTGGAACATGGCTCAGCTTTAGTCAAGTAGAACATGACTCAGCTTTAGTTAAGTGGAACATGGCTCAGCTTTAGTCAAGTGGAACTTGTTTTAGATATGACTCAGCTTTAGTCAAGTGGAACATGTTTTAGATACGACTCAGCTTTAGTCAAGTGGAACATGACTCAGCTTTAGTCAAGTAGAACATGACTCAGCTTTAGTCAAGTGGAACATGACTCAGCTTTAGTCAAGTGGAACATGACTCTGCTTTAGTCAAGTGGAACATGACTCAGCTTTAGTCAAGTGGAACATGACTCAGCTTTAGTCAAGTGGAACATGACTCAGCTTTAATCAAGTGGAACATGACTCAGCTTTAGTCAAGTGGAACATGACTCAGCTTTAGTCAAGTGGAACATGACTCAGCTTTAGTCAAGTGGAACATGACTCAGCTTTAGTCAAGTGGAACATGACTCAGCTTTAGTCAAGTGGAACATGACTCAGCTTTAGTCAAGTGGAACATGTTTTAGATATGACTCAGCTTTAGTCAAGTGGAACATGACTCAGCTTTAGTCATGTGGAACATGGCTCAGCTTTAGTCAAGTAGAACATGACTCAGCTTTAGTCAAGTGGAACATGACTCAGCTTTAGTCAAGTGGAACATGTTTTAGATAAGACTCAGCTTTAGTCAAGTGGAACATGACTCAGCTTTAGTCATGTGGAACATGGCTCAGCTTTAGTCAAGTAGAACATGACTCAGCTTTAGTTAAGTGGAACATGACTCAGCTTTAGTCAAGTGGAACTTGTTTTAGATACGACTCAGCTTTAGTCAAGTGGAACATGACTCAGCTTTAGTCAAGTGGAACATGACTCCTCTTTAGTCAAGTGGAACATGACTCAGCTTTAGTCAAGTGGAACATGACTCTGCTTTAGTCAAGTGGAACATGACTCAGCTTTAGTCAAGTGGAACATGACTCAGCTTTAATCAAGTGGAACATGTTTTAGATATGACTCAGCTTTAGTCAAGTGGAACATGA
Source organism: Oncorhynchus keta (assembly GCF_023373465.1). Taxonomy (NCBI): domain Eukaryota; kingdom Metazoa; phylum Chordata; class Actinopteri; order Salmoniformes; family Salmonidae; genus Oncorhynchus; species Oncorhynchus keta. The sequence goes on from NC_068421.1 coordinate 9,122,340, forward strand.
CTCAGCTTTAGTCATGTGGAACATGGCTCAGCTTTAGTCAAGTGGAACATGACTCAGCTTTAGTCAAGTGGAACATGACTCAGCTTTAGTCAAGTGGAACATGTTTTAGATATGACTCAGCTTTAGTCAAGTATGACTCAGCTTTAGTCAAGTGGAACATGACTCAGCTTTAGTCAAGTGGAACATGACTCAGCTTTAGTCAAGTGGAACATGACTCAGCTTTAGTCAAGTGGAACATGACTCAGCTTTAGTCAAGTGGAACATGTTTTAGATATGACTCAGCTTTAGTCAAGTGGAACATGACTCAGCTTTAGTCAAGTAGAACATGACTCAGCTTTAGTCAAGTGGAACATGACTCAGCTTTAGTCAAGTGGAACATGACTCTGCTTTAGTCATAGTGGAACATGACTCAGCTTTAGTCAAGTGGAACATGACTCAGCTTTAGTCAAGTGGAACATGACTCAGCTTTAATCAAGTGGAACATGACTCAGCTTTAGTCAAGTGGAACATGACTCAGCTTTAGTCAAGTGGAACATGACTCAGCTTTAGTCAAGTGGAACATGACTCAGCTTTAGTCAAGTGGAACATGACTCAGCTTTAGTCAAGTGGAACATGACTCAGCTTTAGTCAAGTGGAACATGACTCAGCTTTAGTCAAGTGGAACATGTTTTAGATATGACTCAGCTTTAGTCAAGTGGAACATGACTCAGCTTTAGTCATGTGGAACATGGCTCAGCTTTAGTCAAGTAGAACATGACTCAGCTTTAGTCAAGTGGAACATGACTCAGCTTTAGTCAAGTGGAACATGTTTTAGATAAGACTCAGCTTTAGTCAAGTGGAACATGACTCAGCTTTAGTCATGTTGGCTCAGCTTTAGTCAAGTAGAACATGACTCAGCTTTAGTCAAGTGGAACATGGCTCAGCTTTAGTCAAGTGGAACTTGTTTTAGATATGACTCAGCTTTAGTCAAGTGGAACATGACTCAGCTTTAGTCAAGTGGAACATGACTCAGCTTTAGTCAAGTGGAACATGACTCAGCTTTAGTCAAGTGGAACATGACTCAGCTTTAGTCAAGTGGAACATGACTCAGCTTTAGTCAAGTGGAACATGACTCAGCTTTAGTCAAGTGGAACATGACTCAGCTTTAATCAAGTGGAACATGACTCAGCTTTAGTCAAGTGGAACATGACTCAGCTTTAGTCAAGTGGAACATGACTCAGCTTTAGTCAAGTGGAACATGACTCAGCTTTAGTCAAGTGGAACATGACTCAGCTTTAGTCAAGGAACATGGAATATGACTCAGCTTTAGTCAAGTGGAACATGACTCAGCTTTAGTCATAGTGGAACAGAACATGATCAGCTTTAGTGGAACATGACTCAGCTTTAGTCAAGTGGAACATGTTTTAGATATGACTCAGCTTTAGTCAAGTGGAACATGACTCAGCTTTAGTCATGTGGAACATGGCTCAGCTTTAGTCAAGTAGAACATGACTCAGCTTTAGTTAAGTGGAACATGGCTCAGCTTTAGTCAAGTGGAACTTGTTTTAGATATGACTCAGCTTTAGTCAAGTGGAACATGTTTTAGATATGACTCAGCTTTAGTCAAGTGGAACATGACTCAGCTTTAGTCAAGTGGAACATGACTCAGCTTTAGTCAAGTAGAACATGACTCAGCTTTAGTTAAGTGGAACATGGCTCAGCTTTAGTCAAGTGGAACGTGTTTTAGATATGACTCAGCTTTAGTCATGTGGAACATGGCTCAGCTTTAGTCAAGTAGAAGATGACTCAGCTTTAGTCAAGTGGAACATGGCTCAGCTTTAGTCAAGTGGAACTTCTTTTAGATATGACTCAGCTTTAGTCAAGTAGAACATGTTTTAGATATGACTCAGCTTTAGTCAAGTGGAACATGACTGGAGAACATGACTCAGCTTTAGTCAAGTGGAACATGACTCAGCTTTAGTCAAGTGGAACATGACTCAGCTTTAGTCAAGTGGAACATGACTCAGCTTTAGTCAAGTGGAACATGACTCAGCTTTAGTCAAGTGGAACATGACTCAGCTTTAGTCAAGTGGAACATGACTCAGCTTTAGTCAAGTGGAACATGACTTTAGTCAAGTGGAACATGACTCAGCTTTAGTCAAGTGGAACATGACTCAGCTTTAGTCAAGTGGAACATGACTCAGCTTTAGTCAAGTGGAACATGACTCAGCTTTAGTCAAGTGGAACATGACTCAGCTTTAGTCAAGTGGAACATGACTCAGCTTTAGTCAAGTGGAACATGACTCAGCTTTAGTCATGTGGAACATGGCTCAGCTTTAGTCAAGTAGAACATGACTCAGCTTTAGTCAAGTGGAACATGGCTCAGCTTTAGTCAAGTGGAACTTGTTTTAGATATGACTCAGCTTTAGTCAAGTAGAACATGTTTTAGATATGACTCAGCTTTAGTCAAGTGGAACATGACTCAGCTTTAGTCAAGTGGAACATGACTCAGCTTTAGTCAAGTGGAACATGACTCAGCTTTAGTCAAGTGGAACATGATGCTTTAGTCAGAACATGACTCAGCTTTAGTCAAGTGGAACATGACTCAGCTTTAGTCAAGTGGAACATGACTCAGCTTTAGTCAAGTGGAACATGACTCAGCTTTAGTCAAGTGGAACATGACTCAGCTTTAGTCAAGTGGAACATGTTCAGCTTTAGTCAAGTGGAACATGACTCAGCTTTAGTCAAGTGGAACATGACTCAGCTTTAGTCAAGTGGAACATGACTCAGCTTTAGTCAAGTGGAACATGACTCAGCTTTAGTCAAGTGGAACATGTTTTAGATATGACTCAGCTTTAGTCAAGTGGAACATGACTCAGCTTTTAGTCAAGTGGAACATGACTCAGCTTTAGTCAAGTGGAACATGTTTTAGATATGACTCAGCTTTAGTCAAGTGGAACATGACTCAGCTTTAGTCAAGTGGAACATGGCTCAGCTTTAGTCAAGTAGAACATGACTCAGCTTTAGTTAAGTGGAACATGGCTCAGCTTTAGTCAAGTGGAACTTGTTTTAGATATGACTCAGCTTTAGTCAAGTGGAACATGTTTTAGTCAATGGAACATGACTCAGCTTTAGTCAAGTGGAACATGACTCAGCTTTAGTCAAGTGGAACATGGCTCAGCTTTAGTCAAGTGGAACATGACTCAGCTTTAGTCAAGTGGAACATGACTCAGCTTTAGTCAAGTGGAACATGTTTTAGATATGACTCAGCTTTAGTCAAGTGGAACATGACTCAGCTTTAGAGTGGAACATGACTCAGCTTTAGTCAAGTGGAACATGACTCAGCTTTAGTCAAGTGGAACATGACTCAGCTTTAGTCAAGTGGAACATGACTCAGCTTTAGTCAAGTGGAACATGACTCAGCTTTAGTCAAGTGGAACATGTTTTAGATATGACTCAGCTTTAGTCAAGTGGAACATGACTTTTAGTCAAGTGGAATGACTCAGCTTTAGTCAAGTGGAACATGACTCAGCTTTAGTCAAGTGGAACATGTTTAGATATGACTCAGCTTTAGTCAAGTGGAACATGACTCAGCTTTAGTCAAGTGGAACATGACTCAGCTTTAGTCAAGTAGAACATGACTTTTAGTTAAGTGGAACATGACTCAGCTTTAGTCAAGTGGAACGTGTTTTAGATATGACTCAGCTTTAGTCAGTGGAACATGGTTCAGTTTTAGTCAAGTAGAACATGACTCAGCTTTAGTTCAAGTGGAACATGACTCAGCTTTAGTCAAGTGGAACTGACTCAGCTTTAGTCAAGTAGAATATGTTTTTAGATATGACTCAGCTTTAGTCAAGTGGAACATGACTCAGCTTTAGTCAAGTGGAACATGACTCAGCTTTAGTCAAGTGGAACATGTTTTAGATATGACTCAGCTTTAGTCAAGTGGAACATGACTCAGCTTTAGTCAAGTGGAACATGTTTTAACATGACTCAGCTTTATAGTCAAGTGGAACATGATGTTTAGTCAAGATGGAACTCAGCTTTAGTCAAGTGGAACATGGAACTGCTTTAGTCAAGTGGAACATGTTTTAGATATGACTCAGCTTTAGTCAAGTGGAACATGACTCAGCTTTAGTCAAGTAGAACATGACTCAGCTTTAGTCAAGTGGAACATGTTTTAGTCAATGGAACATGACTCAGCTTTAGTCAAGTGGAACATGATGTTTTAGTGGAACATGACTCAGCTTTAGTCAAGTGGAACATGACTCAGCTTTAGTCAAGTAGAACATGACTCAGCTTTAGTCAAGTGAACATGACTCAGCTTTAGTCAAGTGGAACATGACTCAGCTTTAGTCAAGTGGAACTTGTTTTAGATATGACTCAGCTTTAGTCAAGTGGAACATGACTCAGCTTTAGTCAAGTGGAACATGCTTTAGTCAAGTGGAACATGACTCAGCTTTAGTCAAGTGGAACATGACTCAGCTTTAGTCAAGTGGAACATGACTCAGCTTTAGTCAAGTGGAACATGACTCAGCTTTAGTCAAGTGGAACATGACTCAGCTTTAGTCAAGTGGAACATGTTTTAGAACATGACTCAGCTTTAGTCAAGTGGAACATGACTCAGCTTTAGTCAAGTGGGAACATGACTCAGCTTTAGTCAAGTGGAACATGACTCAGCTTTAGTCAAGTGGAACATGACTCAGCTTTAGTCAAGTGGAACATGTTTTAGATAAGACTCAGCTTTAGTCAAGTGGAACATGACTCAGCTTTAGTCATGTGGAACATGGCTCAGCTTTAGTCAAGTGGAACATGACTCAGCTTTAGTCAAGTGGAACATGTTTTAGATATGACTCAGCTTTAGTCAAGTGGAACATGACTCAGCTTTAGTCAAGTGGAACATGACTCAGCTTTAGTCAAGTGGAACATGACTCAGCTTTAGTCAAGTGGAACATGACTCAGCTTTAGTCAAGTGGAACATGACTTGCTTTTCAAGTGGAACATGACTCAGCTTTTCAAGTGGAACATGTTTTAGACTCAGCTTTAGTCAAGTGGAACATGACTCAGCTTTAGTCAAGTGGAACATGACTCAGCTTTAGTCAAGTGGAACATGACTCAGCTTTAGTCAAGTGGAACATGACTCAGCTTTAGTCAAGTGGAACATGACTCAGCTTTAGTCAAGTGGAACATGACTCAGCTTTAGTCAAGTGGAACATGACTCAGCTTTAGTCAAGTGGAACATGTTTTAGATATGATTACTGGAACATGACTCAGCTTTAGTCAAGTGGAACATGACTCAGCTTTAGTCAAGTGGAACATGACTCAGCTTTTAGTCAAGTGGAACATGTTTTAGATATGACTCAGCTTTAGTCAAGTGGAACATGACTCAGCTTTAGTCATGTGGAACATGGCTCAGCTTTAGTCAAGTAGAACATGACTCAGCTTTAGTTAAGTGGAACATGGCTCAGCTTTAGTCAAGTGGAACGTGTTTTAGATATGACTCAGCTTTAGTCATGTGGAACATGGTTCAGCATTAGTCAAGTAGAAGATGACTCAGCTTTAGTTAAGTGGAACATGGCTCAGCTTTAGTCAAGTGGAACTTCTTTTAGATATGACTCAGCTTTAGTCAAGTAGAACATGTTTTAGATATGACTCAGCTTTAGTCAAGTGGAACATGACTCAGCTTTAGTCAAGTAGAACATGACTCCGCTTTAGTCAAGTGGAACATGTTTTAGATATGACTCAGCTTTAATCAAGTGGAACATGACTCAGCTTTAGTCAAGTGGAACATGTTTTAGATATGACTCAGCATTAGTCAAGTGGAACATGGCTCAGCTATAGTCAAGTGGAACTTGACTCAGCTTTAGTCAAGTAGAACATGACTCCGCTTTAGTCAAGTGGAACATGACTCAGCTTTAGTCAAGTAGAACATGACTCAGCTTTTGTCAAGTGGAACATGTTTTAGATATGACTCAGCTTTAATCAAGTGGAACATGACTCAGCTTTAGTCAAGTGGAACATGTTTTAGATATGACTCAGCTTTAGTCAAGTGGAATATGTTTTAGATATGACTCAGCTTTAGTCAAGAGGATCATGACTCAGCTTTAGTCAAGTGGAACATGGCTCAGCTATAGTCAAGTGGAACATGTTTTAGATATGACTCAGCTTTAGTCAAGTGGAACATGTTTTAGATATGACTCAGCTTTAGTCAAGTGGAACATGTTTTAGATATGACTCAGCTTTAGTCAAGTGGAACATGGCTCAGCTTTAGTCAAGTGGAATATGTTTTAGATATGACTCAGATTTAGTCAAGTGGAACATGACTCAGCTTTAGTCAAGTAGAACATGACTCCGCTTTAGTCAAGTGGAACATGTTTTAGATATGACTCAGCTTTAATCAAGTGGAACATGACTCAGCTTTAGTCATGTGGAACATGGCTCAGCTTTAGAACATGACTCAGCTTTAGTTAAGTGGAACATGGCTCAGCTTTAGTCAAGTGGAACTTGTTTTAGATCGACTCAGCTTTAGTCAAGTGGAACATGACTCAGCTTTTCAAGTGGAACATGACTCCTCTTTAGTCAAGTGGAACATGGCAAGTGGAACATGAGCTTTAGTCAAGTGGAACATGACTCAGCTTTAGTCAAGTGGAACATGACTCAGCTTTAGTCAAGTGGAACATGACTCAGCTTTAATCAAGTGGAACATGACTCAGCTTTAGTCAGTGGAACATGACTCAGCTTTAGTCAAGTGGAACATGACTTTAGTCAAGTGGAACATGACTCAGCTTTAGTCAAGTGGAACATGACTCAGCTTTAGTCAAGTGGAACATGACTCAGCTTTAGTCAAGTGGAACATGACTCAGCTTTAGTCAAGTGGAACATGACTCAGCTTTAGTCAAGTGGAACATGACTCAGCTTTAGTCAAGTGGAACATGACTCAGCTTTAGTCAAGTGGAACATGACTCTGCTTTAGTCAAGTGGAACATGACTCAGCTTTAGTCAAGTGGAACATGACTCAGCTTTAGTCAAGTGGAACATGACTCAGCTTTAGTCACTCAGCTTTAGTGGAACATGTCCGCTTTAGTCAAGTGGAACATGACTCAGCTTTAGTCAAGTGGAACATGACTCAGCTTTAGAGTGGAACATGACTCAGCTTTAGTCAAGTGGAACATGACTCAGCTTTAGTCAAGTGGAACATGTTTTAGATATGACTCAGCTTTAGTCAAGTGGAACATGACTCAGCTTTAGTCAAGTGGAACATGACTCAGCTTTAGTCAAGTGGAACATGTTTTAGATATGACTCAGCTTTAGTCAAGTGGAACATGACTCAGCTTTAGTCATGTGGAACATGGCTCAGCTTTAGTCAAGTAGAACATGACTCAGCTTTAGTTAAGTGGAACATGGCTCAGCTTTAGTCAAGTGGAACGTGTTTTAGATATGACTCAGCTTTAGTCATGTGGAACATGGTTCAGCTTTAGTCAAGTAGAAGATGACTCAGCTTTAGTTAAGTGGAACATGGCTCAGCTTTAGTCAAGTGGAACTTCTTTTAGATATGACTCAGCTTTAGTCAAGTAGAACATGTTTTAGATATGACTCAGCTTTAGTCAAGTGGAACATGACTCAGCTTTAGTCAAGTAGAACATGACTCCGCTTTAGTCAAGTGGAACATGTTTTAGATATGACTCAGCTTTAATCAAGTGGAACATGACTCAGCTTTAGTCAAGTGGAACATGTTTTAGATATGACTCAGCATTAGTCAAGTGGAACATGGCTCAGCTATAGTCAAGTGGAACTTGACTCAGCTTTAGTCAAGTAGAACATGACTCCGCTTTAGTCAAGTGGAACATGACTCAGCTTTAGTCAAGTAGAACATGACTCAGCTTTTGTCAAGTGGAACATGTTTTAGATATGACTCAGCTTTAATCAAGTGGAACATGACTCAGCTTTAGTCAAGTGGAACATGTTTTAGATATGACTCAGCTTTAGTCAAGTGGAATATGTTTTAGATATGACTCAGCTTTAGTCAAGAGGATCATGACTCAGCTTTAGTCAAGTGGAACATGGCTCAGCTATAGTCAAGTGGAACATGTTTTAGATATGACTCAGCTTTAGTCAAGTGGAACATGTTTTAGATATGACTCAGCTTTAGTCAAGTGGAACATGGCTCAGCTTTAGTCAAGTGGAATATGTTTTAGATATGACTCAGATTTAGTCAAGTGGAACATGGCTCAGCTTTCGTCAAGTGGAATATGTTTTAGATATGACTCAGATTTAGTCAAGTGGAACATGACTCAGCTTTAGTCAAGTAGAACATGACTCCGCTTTAGTCAAGTGGAACATGTTTTAGATATGACTCAGCTTTAATCAAGTGGAACATGACTCAGCTTTAGTCATGTGGAACATGGCTGTTTTAGAACATGACTCAGCTTTAGTCAAGTGGAACATGGCTCAGCTTTAGTCAAGTGGAATTTGTTTTAGATGACTCAGCTTTAGTCAAGTGGAACATGACTCAGCTTTAGTCAAGTGGAACATGACTCAGCTTTAGTCAAGTGGAACATGACTCAGCTTTAGTCAAGTGGAACATGACTCTGCTTTAGTCAAGTGGAACATGACTCAGCTTTAGTCAAGTGGAACATGACTCAGCTTTAGTCAAGTGGAACATGACTCAGCTTTAATCAAGTGGAACATGACTCAGCTTTAGTCAAGTGGAACATGACTCAGCTTTAGTCAAGTGGAACATGACTCCGCTTAGTCAAGTGGAACATGACTCAGCTTTAGTCAAGTGGAACATGACTCAGCTTTAGTCAAGTGGAACATGACTCAGCTTTAGTCAAGTGGAACATGACTCAGCTTTAGTCAAGTGGAACATGTTTTAGATATGACTCAGCTTTAGTCAAGTGGAACATGACTCAGCTTTAGTCAAGTGGAACATGACTCAGCTTTAGTCAAGTGGAACATGACTCAGCTTTAGTCAAGTGGAACATGTTTTAGATATGACTCAGCTTTAGTCAAGTGGAACATGACTCAGCTTTAGTCATGTGGAACATGGCTCAGCTTTAGTCAAGTAGAACATGACTCAGCTTTAGTTAAGTGGAACATGGCTCAGCTTTAGTTCAAGTGGAACGTGTTTTAGATATGACTCAGCTTTAGTCATGTGGAACATGGTTCAGCTTTAGTAGTAGAAGATGACTCAGCTTTAGTTAAGTGGAACATGGCTCAGCTTTAGTCAAGTGGAACTTCTTTTAGATATGACTCAGCTTTAGTCAAGTAGAACATGTTTTAGATATGACTCAGCTTTAGTCAAGTGGAACATGACTCAGCTTTAGTCAAGTAGAACATGACTCAGCTTTAGTCAAGTGGAACATGTTTTAGATATGACTCAGCTTTAATCAAGTGGAACATGACTCAGCTTTAGTCAAGTGGAACATGTTTTAGATATGACTCAGCATCAGTCAAGTGGAACATGGCTCAGCTATAGTCAAGTGGAACATGACTCAGCTTTAGTCAAGTAGAACATGTTTAGTCAAGTGGAACATGACTCAGCTTTAGTCAAGTAGAACATGACTCAGCTTTTGTCAAGTGGAACATGTTTTAGATATGACTCAGCTTTAATCAAGTGGAACATGACTCAGCTTTAGTCAAGTGGAACATGTTTTAGATATGACTCAGCTTTAGTCAAGTGGAATATGTTTTAGATATGACTCAGCTTTAGTCAAGAGGATCATGACTCAGCTTTAGTCAAGTGGAACATGGCTCAGCTTTAGTCAAGTGGAACATGTTTTAGATATGACTCAGCTTTAGTCAAGTGGAACATGTTTTAGATATGACTCAGCTTTAGTCAAGTGGAACATGTTTTAGATATGACTCAGCTTTAGTCAAGTGGAACATGGCTCAGCTTTAGTCAAGTGGAACATGTTTTAGATATGACTCAGCTTTAGTCAAGTGGAACATGACTCAGCTTTAGTCAAGTGGAACATGTTTTAGATATGACTCAGCTTTAATCAAGTGGAACATGACTCAGCTTTAGTCAAGTGGAACATGTTTTAGATATGACTCAGCTTTAGTCAAGTGGAACATGGCTCAGCTATAGTCAAGTGGAACATGACTCAGCTTTAGTCAAGTAGAACATGACTCCGCTTTAATCAAGTGGAACATGACTCAGCTTTAGTCAAGTAGAAAGTGACTCAGCTTTAGTCTAGTGGAACATGTTTTAGATATGACTCAGCTTTAATCAAGTGGAACATGACTCAGCTTTAGTCAAGTGGAACATGTTTTAGATATGACTCAGCTTTAGTCAAGTGGAACATGGCTCAGCTATAGTCAAGTGGAACATGTTTTAGATATGACTCAGCTTTAGTCAAGTGGAATATGTTTTAGATATGACTCAGCTTTAGTCAAGAGGATCATGACTCAGCTTCAGTCAAGTGGAACATGGCTCAGCTATAGTCAAGTGGAACATGTTTTAGATATGACTCAGCTTTAGTCAAGTGGAACATGTTTTAGATATGACTCAGCTTTAATCAAGTGGAACATGGCTCAGCTTTAGTCAAGTGGAACATGACTCAGCTTTTGTCAAGTGGAACATGACTCAGCTTTAGTCAAGTGGAACATGACTCAGCTTTAATCAAGTGGAACATGGCTCAACTTTAGTCAAGTGGAACATGTTTTAGATATGACTCAGCTTTAGTCAAGTGGAATATGTTTTAGATATGACTCAGCTTTAGTCAAGTGGATCATGACTCAGCTTTAGTCAAGTGGAACATGGCTCAGCTATAGTCAAGTGGAACATGTTTTAGATATGACTCAGCTTTAGTCAAGTGGAACATGTTTTAGATATGACTCAGCTTTAGTCAAGTGGAACATGTTTTAGATATGACTCAGCTTTAGTCAAGTGGAACATGGCTCAGCTTTAGTCAAGTGGAATATGTTTTAGATATGACTCCAGATTTAGTCAAGTGGAACATGACTCAGCTTTAGTCAAGTAGAACATGACTCGCTTTAGTCAAGTGGAACATGTTTTAGATATGACTCAGCTTTAATCAAGTGGAACATGACTCAGCTTTAGTCAAGTGGAACATGACTCAGCTTTAGTCAAGTGGAACATGACTCAGCTTTAGTCAAGTGGAACATGTTTTAGATATGACTCAGCTTTAGTCAAGTGGAACATGACTCAGCTTTAGTCATGTGGAACATGGCTCAGCTTTAGTCAAGTAGAACATGACTCAGCTTTAGTTAAGTGGAACATGGCTCAGCTTTAGTCAAGTGGAACTTGTTTTAGATATGACTCAGCTTTAGTCAAGTAGAACATGTTTTAGATACGACTCAGCTTTAGTCAAGTGGAACATGACTCAGCTTTAGTCAAGTAGAACATGACTCCGCTTTAGTCAAGTGGAACATGACTCAGCTTTAGTCAAGTGGAACACGACTCTGCTTTAGTCAAGTGGAACATGACTCAGCTTTAGTCAAGTGGAACATGACTCAGCTTTAGTCAAGTGGAACATGACTCAGCTTTAATCAAGTGGAACATTACTCAGCTTTAGTCAAGTGGAACATGACTCAGCTTTAGTCAAGTGGAACATGACTCCGCTTTAGTCAAGTGGAACATGACTCAGCTTTAGTCAAGTGGAACATGACTCAGCTTTAGTCATGTGGGAACATGGCTCAGCTTTAGTCAAGTAGAACATGACTCAGCTTTAGTTAAGTGGAACATGGCTCAGCTTTAGTCAAGTGGAACGTGTTTTAGATATGACTCAGCTTTAGTCATGTGGAACATGGTTCAGCTTTAGTCAAGTAGAAGATGACTCAGCTTTAGTTAAGTGGAACATGGCTCAGCTTTAGTCAAGTGGAACTTCTTTTAGATATGACTCAGCTTTAGTCAAGTAGAACATGTTTTAGATATGACTCAGCTTTAGTCAAGTGGAACATGACTCAGCTTTAGTCAAGTAGAACATGACTCGCTTTAGTCAAGTGGAACATGTTTTAGATATGACTCAGCTTTAATCAAGTGGAACATGACTCAGCTTTAGTCAAGTGGAACATGTTTTAGATATGACTCAGCATTAGTCAAGTGGAACATGGCTCAGCTATAGTCTGGAACTTGACTCAGCTTTAGTCAAGTAGAACATGACTCCGCTTTAGTCAAGTGGAACATGACTCAGCTTTAGTCAAGTAGAACATGACTCAGCTTTTGTCAAGTGGAACATGTTTTAGATATGACTCAGCTTTAATCAAGTGGAACATGACTCAGCTTTAGTCAAGTGGAACATGTTTTAGATATGACTCAGCTTTAGTCAAGTGGAATATGTTTTAGATATGACTCAGCTTTAGTCAAGAGGATCATGACTCAGCTTTAGTCAAGTGGAACATGGCTCAGCTATAGTCAAGTGGAACATGTTTTAGATATGACTCAGCTTTAGTCAAGTGGAACATGTTTTAGATATGACTCAGCTTTAGTCAAGTGGAACATGTTTTAGATATGACTCAGCTTTAGTCAAGTGGAACATGGCTCAGCTTTAGTCAAGTGGAATATGTTTTAGATATGACTCAGATTTAGTCAAGTGGAACATGACTCAGCTTTAGTCAAGTAGAACATGACTCCGCTTTAGTCAAGTGGAACATGTTTTAGATATGACTCAGCTTTAATCAAGTGGAACATGACTCAGCTTTAGTCATGTGGAACATGGCTCAGCTTTAGTCAAGTAGAACATGACTCAGCTTTAGTTAAGTGGAACATGGCTCAGCTTTAGTCAAGTGGAATTTGTTTTAGATATGACTCAGCTTTAGTCAAGTGGAACATGACTCAGCTTTAGTCAAGTGGAACATGACTCTCTTTAGTCAAGTGGAACATGACTCAGCTTTAGTCAAGTGGAACATGACTCTGCTTTAGTCAAGTGGAACATGACTCAGCTTTAGTCAAGTGGAACATGACTCAGCTTTAGTCAAGTGGAACATGACTCAGCTTTAATCAAGTGGAACATGACTCAGCTTTAGTCAAGTGGAACATGACTCAGCTTTAGTCAAGTGGAACATGACTCGCTTTAGTCAAGTGGAACATGACTCAGCTTTAGTCAAGTGGAACATGACTCAGCTTTAGTCAAGTGGAACATGACTCAGCTTTAGTCAAGTGGAACATGACTCAGCTTTAGTCAAGTGGAACATGTTTTAGATATGACTCAGCTTTAGTCAAGTGGAACATGACTCAGCTTTAGTCAAGTGGAACATGACTCAGCTTTAGTCAAGTGGAACATGACTCAGCTTTTAGTCAAGTGGAACATGTTTTAGATATGACTCAGCTTTAGTCAAGTGGAACATGACTCAGCTTTAGTCATGTGGAACATGGCTCAGCTTTAGTCAAGTAGAACATGACTCAGCTTTAGTTAAGTGGAACATGGCTCAGCTTTAGTTAAGTGGAACGTGTTTTAGATATGACTCAGCTTTAGTCATGTGGAACATGGTTCAGCTTTAGTCAAGTAGAAGATGACTCAGCTTTAGTTAAGTGGAACATGGCTCAGCTTTAGTCAAGTCGAACTTCTTTTAGATATGACTCAGCTTTAGTCAAGTAGAACATGTTTTAGATATGACTCAGCTTTAGTCAAGTGGAACATGACTCAGCTTTAGTCATGTAGAACATGACTCCGCTTTAGTCAAGTGGAACATGTTTTAGATATGACTCAGCTTTAATCAAGTGGAACATGACTCAGCTTTAGTCAAGTGGAACATGTTTTAGATATGACTCAGCATCAGTCAAGTGGAACATGGCTCAGCTATAGTCAAGTGGAACTTGACTCAGCTTTAGTCAAGTAGAACATGACTCCGCTTTAGTCAAGTGGAACATGACTCAGCTTTAGTCAAGTAGAACATGACTCAGCTTTTGTCAAGTGGAACATGTTTTAGATATGACTCAGCTTTAATCAAGTGGAACATGACTCAGCTTTAGTCAAGTGGAACATGTTTTAGATATGACTCAGCTTTAGTCAAGTGGAATATGTTTTAGATATGACTCAGCTTTAGTCAAGAGGATCATGACTCAGCTTTAGTCAAGTGGAACATGGCTCAGCTATAGTCAAGTGGAACATGTTTTAGATATGACTCAGCTTTAGTCAAGTGGAACATGTTTTAGATATGACTCAGCTTTAATCAAGTGGAACATGGCTCAGCTTTAGTCAAGTGGAACATGTTTTAGATATGACTCAGCTTTAGTCAAGTGGAACATGGCTCAGCTTTAGACAAGTGGAACATGTTTTAGATATGACTCAGCTTTAATCAAGTGGAACATGACTCAGCTTTAGTCAAGTGGAACATGTTTTAGATATGACTCAGCTTTAGTCAAGTGGAACATGACTCAGCTATAGTCAAGTGGAACATGACTCAGCTTTAGTCAAGTAGAACATGACTCCGCTTTAATCAAGTGGAACATGACTCAGCTTTAGTCAAGTAGAACATGACTCAGCTTTAGTCAAGTGGAACATGTTTTAGATATGACTCAGCTTTAATCAAGTGGAACATGACTCAGCTTTAGTCAAGTGGAACATGTTTTAGATATGACTCAGCTTTAGTCAAGTGGAACATGGCTCAGCTATAGTCAAGTGGAACATGTTTTAGATATGACTCAGCTTTAGTCAAGTGGAATATGTTTTAGATATGACTCAGCTTTAGTCAAGAGGATCATGACTCAGCTTTAGTCAAGTGGAACATGGCTCAGCTATAGTCAAGTGGAACATGTTTTAGATATGACTCAGCTTTAGTCAAGTGGAACATGACTCAGCTTTAGTCAAGTGGAACATGTTTTAGATATGACTCAGCTTTAATCAAGTGGAACATGACTCAGCTTTAATCAAGTGGAACATGACTCAGCTTTAGTCAAGTGGAACATGTTTTAGATATGACTCAGCTTTAGTCAAGTGGAACATGGCTCAGCTATAGTCAAGTGGAACATGTTTTAGATATGACTCAGCTTTAGTCAAGTGGAATATGTTTTAGATATGACTCAGCTTTAGTCAAGAGGATCATGACTCAGCTTTAGTCAAGTGGAACATGGCTCAGCTATAGTCAAGTGGAACATGTTTTAGATATGACTCAGCTTTAGTCAAGTGGAACATGTTTTAGATATGACTCAGCTTTAGTCAAGTGGAACATGTTTTAGATATGACTCAGCTTTAGTCAAGTGGAACATGGCTCAGCTTTAGTCAAGTGGAATATGTTTTAGATATGACTCAGATTTAGTCAAGTGGAACATGACTCAGCTTTAGTCAAGTAGAACATGACTCCGCTTTAGTCAAGTGGAACATGTTTTAGATATGACTCAGCTTTAATCAAGTGGAACATGACTCAGCTTTAGTCAAGTGGAACATGACTCAGCTTTAGTCAAGTGGAACATGACTCAGCTTTAGTCAAGTGGAACATGTTTTAGATATGACTCAGCTTTAGTCAAGTGGAACATGACTCAGCTTTAGTCATGTGGAACATGGCTCAGCTTTAGTCAAGTAGAACATGACTCAGCTTTAGTTAAGTGGAACATGGCTCAGCTTTAGTCAAGTGGAACTTGTTTTAGATATGACTCAGCTTTAGTCAAGTAGAACATGTTTTAGATACGACTCAGCTTTAGTCAAGTGGAACATGACTCAGCTTTAGTCAAGTAGAACATGACTCGCTTTAGTCAAGTGGAACATGACTCAGCTTTAGTCAAGTGGAACATGACTCTGCTTTAGTCAAGTGGAACATGACTCAGCTTTAGTCAAGTGGAACATGACTCAGCTTTAGTCAAGTGGAACATGACTCAGCTTTAATCAAGTGGAACATTACTCAGCTTTAGTCAAGTGGAACATGACTCAGCTTTAGTCAAGTGGAACATGACTCAGCTTTAGTCAAGTGGAACATGACTCAGCTTTAGTCAAGTGGAACATGACTCAGCTTTAGTCAAGTGGAACATGACTCAGCTTTAGTCAAGTGGAACATGACTCAGCTTTAGTCAAGTGGAACATGTTTTAGATATGACTCAGCTTTAGTCAAGTGGAACATGACTCAGCTTTAGTCAGTGGAACATGACTCAGCTTTAGTCAAGTAGAACATGACTCAGCTTTAGTCAAGTGGAACATGACTCAGCTTTAGTCAAGTGGAACATGTTTTAGATATGACTCAGCTTTAGTCAAGTGGAACATGTTTTAGATATGACTCAGCTTTAGTCATGTGGAACATGGCTCAGCTTTAATCAAGTAGAACATGACTCAGCTTTAGTCAAGTGGAACATGGCTCAGCTTTAGTCAAGTGGAACTTGTTTTAGATATGACTCAGCTTTAATCAAGTGGAACATGACTCAGCTTTAGTCAAGTGGAACATGACTCCTCTTTAGTCAAGTGGAACATGACTCAGCTTTAGTCAAGTGGAACATGACTCAGCTTTATCAAGTGGAACATGACTCAGCTTTAGTCAAGTGGAACATGACTCAGCTTTAATCAAGTGGAACATGGCTCAGCTTTAGTCAAGTGGAACATGACTCAGCTTTAGTCAAGTGGAACATGACTCAGCTTTAGTCAAGTGGAACATGACTCAGCTTTAATCAAGTGGAACATGGCTCAACTTTAGTCAAGTGGAACATGTTTTAGATATGACTCAGCTTTAGTCAAGTGGAACATGGCTCAGCTTTAGACAAGTGGAACATGTTTTAGATATGACTCAGCTTTAATCAAGTGGAACATGACTCAGCTTTAGTCAAGTGGAACATGTTTTAGATATGACTCAGCTTTAGTCAAGTGGAACATGACTCAGCTTTAGTCAAGTGGAACATGGCTCAGCTTTAGTCAAGTGGAACATGACTCAGCTTTAGTTAAGTGGAACATGGACTCAGCTTTAGTCAAGTGGAACATGTTTTAGATATGACTCAGCTTTAGTCAAGTGGAACATGGTTCAGCTTTTAGTCAAGATGACTCAGCTTTAGTTAAGTGGAACATGGCTCAGCTTTAGTCAAGTGGAACATGTTTTAGATATGACTCAGCTTTAGTCAAGTAGAACATGTTTTAGATATGACTCAGTTTAGTCAAGTGGAACATGACTCAGCTTTAATCAAGTGGAACATGACTCCGCTTTAGTCAAGTGGAACATGTTTTAGATATGACTCAGCTTTAATCAAGTGGAACATGACTCAGCTTTAGTCAAGTGGAACATGTTTTAGATATGACTCAGCTTTAGTCAAGTGGAACATGGCTCAGCTATAGTCAAGTGGAACTATGACTCAGCTTTAGTCATGTGGAATAGAACATGACTCAGCTTTAGTCAAGTGGAACATGACTCAGCTTTAGTCAAGTAGAACATGACTCAGCTTTAGTCAAGTGGAACATGTTTTAGATATGACTCAGCTTTAGTCAAGTGGAAACATGACTCAGCTTTAGTCAAGTGGAACATGACTCAGCTTTAGTCAAGTGGAATGACTGTTTTAGATATGACTCAGCTTTAGTCAAGTGGATCATGACTCAGCTTTAGTCAAGTGGAACATGGCTCAGCTTTAGTCAAGTGGAACATGTTTTAGATATGACTCAGCTTTAGTCAAGTGGAACATGTTTTAGATATGACTCAGCTTTAGTCAAGTGGAACATGTTTTAGATATGACTCAGCTTTAGTCAAGTGGAACATGGCTCAGCTTTAGTCAAGTGGAATATGTTTTAGATATGACTCAGCTTTAGTCAAGTGGAACATGACTCAGCTTTAGTCAAGTGGAACATGACTCAGCTTTAGTCAAGTGGAACATGACTTTTGGAATATGACTCAGCTTTAATCAAGTGGAACATGACTCAGCTTTAGTCAAGTGGAACATGTTTTAGATATGACTCAGCTTTAGTCAAGTGGAACATGACTCAGCTTTAATCAAGTGGAACATGACTCAGCTTTAGTCAAGTGGAACAGTTTTAGATATGACTCAGCTTTAGTCAAGTGGAACATGACTCAGCTTTAGTCAAGTAGAACATGACTCAGCTTTAGTCAAGTGGAATATGTTTTAGATATGACTCAGCTTTAGTCAAGTGGAACATGACTCAGCTTTAGTCAAGTGGAACATGTTTTGGCTCAGCTTTAGTCAAGTGGAACATGTTTTGGCTCAGCTTTAGTCAAGTGGAACATGTTTTAGATATGACTCAGCTTTAGTCAGCTTTAGTGGAATATGTTTTAGATATGACTCAGCTTTAGTCAAGTGGAACATGGATCAAGTGGAATATGTTTTGATATGCCTCAGCTTTAGTCAAGTGGAACATGGCTCAGCTTTAGTCAAGTGGAATATGTTTTAGATATGACTCAGCTTTAGTCAAGTGGAACATGGCTCAGCTTTAGTCAAGTGGAATATGTTTTAGATATGCCTCAGCATTAGTCAAGTGGAACATGGCTCAGCTTTAGTCAAGTGGAATATGTTTTAGATATGCCTCAGCTTTAGTCAAGTGGAACATGGCTCAGCTTTAGTCAAGTGGAATATGTTTTAGATATGCCTCAGCTTTAGTCAAGTGGAACATGGCTCAGCTTTAGTCAAGTGGAATATGTTTTAGATATGCCTCAGCTTTCGTCAAGTGGAACATGGCTCAGCTTTCGTCAAGTGGAATATGTTTTAGATATGCCTCGGCTTTAGTCAAGTGGAACATGTTTTAGATATGACAGCTTTAGACAAGTGGAACATGTTTTAGATGACTATGTGTGCTTTATGTTACGTCATTCATCAATGTCAATCTGTTGGAAAATATGTTTTACGTCTCTCACTGAAGCTTTAGAGTCTTTTAGAATTGTTTTAGGAGAGTCTTTTAGAGTCCTTTTAGGAGTCTTTTAGAGTCCTTTTAGGAGTCTTAGAGTCCTTTTGGGAGAGTTCTTTAGAGTCCTTTAGGGAAAGTTCTTTAGAGTCCTTTAGGGAGAGTTTTTCAGAGTAATTTAGGGAGAGTTCTTTAGAGTCCTTTAGGGAGAGTCTTTAGAGTCCTTTAGGGAGAGTTTTTCAGAGTAATTTAGGGAGAGTTCTTTAAAGTCCTTTAAGGAGAGTTCTTTAGAGTCCTTTAGGGAGAGTTTTTTCGCACAAAATGTGCCTTATTGAGAGGTTCTCCCATGAGGGTCAAGGAGTGTTATTAGTATCAGGTGACATAAATAATAATAATCTCATACTCCAAAATGATCTTGTCATACTCTCTTGTGGGTGGGGGGAATACCTCAGAGATGTTAACTCAATGTGTCAGTCTTGTTAAGCGTTTCAGTATGGTGAGAAGGAAACCAGACAGTACGTCTCCCAAAGCATCGCCCTACACCATTAAACAGAAACGTGCTCCACACAGGGAGTCAGTATTTGTACACGGTGACATTTTCCATCATGGCTACAGTTATTTTTTCCTCTGTAAACGAGTTCAAGGACATCCATTATCTTTTGCGAGACCAACTACACTTCTTGGCCCCTGTAATATACAATATGTTCTCTACCCCTGTCAGTCTCCAAACCAGGTTGTCTGTGCTCCACAGGACAACAGATTCTCGCAATGTATTCAGAAAGAGAGAGATTAAAAGAGGATTATAAAGAAAGAGAGATGTCCTGGTTTTGCTCCTGATGTTTTCTATGTAAAGGAGCATGGGTAGCTAGTCAAATCCCAGAGGTGACCTCTCACCTCTCACCGTTTTGAGGGTCAGGAAGAGGCTGCAGGAATTAGGGGTCAGATGTGACAGCCAGGTTGTGTTCATACAAAGATAAGTGTCTGTGATCTCAACTCTCATTTTATGACTACAGACTGTTGAATTAAACTGTGTTTAATAAATGTCAACTGTAATAATAAATATAATAATTACATGCCCTTTAGCAGACACTTTTATCAAAAGCATAACAGTCATGTGTGCATACATTGTATGTATGGGTGGCTCTGGGAATTGAACCCACAACCCTGGTGTTGCTGCGTCATGCTCTACCAACTGAGCTTTACATAGACTCAGACTGTTGTCAGGCTGTTGTCAGGCTGTTGTCAGACTGTTGTCAGGCTGTTGTCAGACTGTTGTCAGGCTGTTGTCAGGCTGTTGTCAGGCTGTTGTCAGACTGTTGTCAGACTGTTGTCAGGCTGCTGTCAGACTGTTGTCAGGCTGCTGTCAGGCTGTTGTCAGGCTGTTGTCAGGCTGTTGTCAGGCTGTTGTCAGACTGTTGTCAGGCTGTTGTCAGGCTGTTGTCAGACTGTTGTCAGGCTGTTGTCAGACTGTTGTCAGACTGTTGTCAGACTGTTGTCAGACTGTTGTCAGGCTGCTGTCAGACTGTTGTCAGGCTGTTGTCAGGCTGTTGTCAGGCTGTTGTCAGACTGTTGTCAGGCTGTTGTCAGGCTGTTGTCAGACTGTTGTCAGACTGTTGTCAGGCTGTTGTCAGGCTGTTGTCAGACTGTTGTCAGGCTGTTGTCAGGCTGTTGTCAGGCTGTTGTCAGGCTGTTGTCAGACTGTTGTCAGACTGTTGTCAGGCTGTTGTCAGGCTGTTGTCAGGCTGTTGTCAGGCTGTTGTCAGGCTGTTGTCAGACTGTTGTCAGGCTGTTGTCAGGCTGTTGTCAGGCTGTTGTCAGGCTGTTATCAGACTGTTGTCAGACTGTTGTCAGGCTGTTGTCAGACTGTTGTCAGACTGTTGTCAGGCTGTTGTCAGGCTGTTGTCAGACTGTTGTCAGACTGTTGTCAGGCTGTTGTCAGACTGTTGTCAGACTGTTGTCAGACTGTTGTCAGGCTGTTGTCAGGCTGTTGTCAGGCTGTTGTCAGGACTGTTGTCAGGCTGTTGTCAGACTGTTGTCAGACTGTCAGACTGTTCAGACTCAGGCTGTTGTCAGACTGTTGTCAGACTGTTGTCAGACTGTTGTCAGGCTGTTGTCAGGCTCAGTTGTCAGACTGTTGTCAGGCTGTTGTCAGACTGTTGTCAGACTGTTGTCAGACTGTTGTCAGGCTGTTGTCAGACTGTTGTCAGACTGTTGTCAGGCTGTTGTCAGGCTGTTGTCAGACTGTTGTCAGACTGTTGTCAGACTGTTGTCAGACTGTTGTCAGACTGTTGTCAGACTGTTGTCAGGCTGTTGTCAGGCTGTTGTCAGGCTGTTGTCAGACTGTTGTCAGACTGTTGTCAGACTGTTGTCAGACTGTTGTCAGGCTGTTGTCAGGCTGTTGTCAGGCTGTTGTCAGACTGTTGTCAGACTGTTGTCAGGCTGTTGTCAGGCTGTTGTCAGGCTGTTGTCAGACTGTTGTCAGGCTGTTGTCAGACTGTTGTCAGGCTGTTGTCAGGCTGTTCCAGCCTAATAAAACACGTAATAAACAGGTTTCTCCCTACAGAAATGCAGTCTTGAATCTCAATCATGGCTCGTTTCTAGTGAAAAGGGGTTATTCCTACACACTGACAACTAAACTAGAGGGATGAAGATAAATTGCAATAATGCTTTCCACTGCATTCTTCAATATTTTCATAGACTTTGTATGAGTAGAAATGATTGCATGAGTTGTCTTAGATTATAGCCCCATCTGCTGGCAATATAGGATACTTGTTTGAGGAGGTGTGTAGAGCTAACCCCATACACCGACAGATCGACCGCTGTTGACTGAGCAATACACATGTTCAGGTATCAGGGTGATGTTGTTTGTGTTCTGTCTGTCAGATGAATCACTCACTGATCAATTGAGATGCAGTAAATGAGCTTTGTCTTCAATGGTAAAATGTGTAACTGTGTGTGAAGGCTCGTGGGTAATAAATGCCCACTCCTCTGACCCTGAATCAAATGTCAAGATAGACAACGTGTTCAGTGTTGCCCAGGAGGAGTAAAGGTAGTGTCTAGATTGGGTTGTTCAGGAGTAGTTACAGTGTAAAGGTAGTGTCTAGATTGGGTTGTTCAGGAGTTACAGTGTAAAGGTAGTGTCTAGATTGGGTTGTTCAGGAGTTACAGTGTAAAGGTAGTGTCTAGATTGGGTTGTTCAAGGAGTTACAGTGTAAAGGTAGTGTCTAGATTGGGTTGTTCAGGAGTTACAGTGTAAAGGTAGTGTCTAGATTGGGTTGTTCAGGAGTTACAGTGTAAAGGTAGTGTCTAGATTGGGTTGTTCAGGAGTAGTTACAGTGTAAAGGTAGTGTCTAGATTGGGTTGTTCAGGAGGAGTTACAGTGTAAAGGTAGTGTCTAGATTGGGTTGTTCAGGAGTTACAGTGTAAAGGTAGTGTCTAGATTGGGTTGTTCAGGAGTTACAGTGTAAAGGTAGTGTCTAGATTGGGTTGTTCAGGAGGAGTTACAGTGTAAAGGTAGTGTCTAGATTGGGTTGTTCAGGAGTAGTTACAGTGTAAAGGTAGTGTCTAGATTGGGTTGTTCAGGAGCAGTTACAGTGTAAAGGTGGTGTCTAGATTGGGTTGCTCAAGAGTAGTTACAGTGTAAAGGTAGTGTCTAGAATGGCTTGAAGACTTAATCCACTTTAATATTAAACTCATCCACACTACTGCAGTAGCTTGTGGTTGTTCATTACTTTAAGAAAGAACTGCAGAGTGGTGGGTTGGCTTCTGTAAGCTACATGCCTTTATGAAGGCTGATTGAAGTTGTTACATACTGGCATGGCAGTCAACCCGAGGCGTTCTCCTGCTGTTTCCCTAATGATATGCTGCAGCTATCAAAATCCCAGACTTTTCAACTAAATCAACTGTTTTGTGAGAGTGGATAGTCCCCCATCTCTCTACCCCTGGAATTGAGACTTCAGAGAAGTGCTGCCCTGTGGTGATTATTTTCTCTGGAGGAGAGATGTGTGGGGAGAGAGATGTTTGGGGAGAGAGATGTCTGGGGAGAGAGATGTCTGGGGGAGAGATGTCTGGGGGAGAGATGTCTGGGAGAGAGATGTCTGGGAGAGAGATGTCTGGGAGAGAGATGTCTGTGGAGAGAGATGTCTGGGAGAGAGATGTCTGTGGAGAGAGATGTCTGGGGAGAGATGTCTGGGAGAGAGATGTCTGTGGAGAGAGATGTCTGTGGAGAGAGATGTCTGGGAGAGAGATGTCTGGGGAGAGATGTCTGGGGAGAGATGTCTGGGAGAGAGATGTCTGGGAGAGAGATGTCTGGGAGAGAGATGTCTGTGGAGAGAGATGTCTGTGGAGAGAGATGTCTGTGGAGAGAGATGTCTGTGGAGAGAGATGTCTGGGGAGAGATGGGGGAGAGATGTCTGGGGGAGAGATGTCTGGGAGAGAGATGTCTGGGAGAGAGATGTCTGGGAGAGAGATGTCTGTGGAGAGAGATGTCTGGGAGAGAGATGTCTGTGGAGAGAGATGTCTGGGGAGAGATGTCTGGGGGAGAGAGATGTCTGTGGAGAGAGATGTCTGGGAGAGAGATGTCTGGGGAGAGATGTCTGGGGGAGAGATGTCTGGGAGAGAGATGTCTGGGAGAGAGATGTCTGTGGAGAGAGATGTCTGGGAGAGAGATGTCTGTGGAGAGAGATGTCTGGGGGAGAGATGTCTGGGGGAGAGATGTCTGGGGGAGAGAGATGTCTGGGGAGAGAGATGTCTGGGGAGAGATGTCTGGGGAGAGAGATGTCTGGGGAGAGAGATGTCTGGGAGAGAGATGTCTGGGAGAGAGATGTCTGGGAGAGAGATGTCTGGGGAGAGAGATGTCTGGGAGAGAGATTTCTGGGAGAGAGATGTCTGGGGAGAGATGTCTGGGAGAGAGATGTCTGGGAGAGAGATGTCTGGGAGAGAGATGTCTGGGAGAGAGATGTCTGGGAGAGAGATGTCTGGGAGAGAGATGTCTGGGAGAGAGATGTCTGGGGAGAGATGTCTGGGAGAGAGATGTCTGGGAGAGAGATGTCTGGGAGAGAGATGTCTGGGGAGAGAGATGTCTGGGAGAGAGATGTCTGGGGAGAGATGTCTGGGAGAGAGATGTCTGGGAGAGAGATGTCTGGGGAGAGATGTCTGGGGGAGAGATGTCTGGGAGAGATGTCTGGGAGAGAGATGTCTGGGGGAGAGATGTCTGGGGGAGAGATGTCTGGGAGAGAGATGTCTGGGAGAGAGATGTCTGGGAGAGAGATGTCTGGGAGAGAGATGTCTGGGGGAGAGATGTCTGGGGAGAGATGTCTGTGGAGAGAGATGTCTGGGAGAGAGATGTCTGGGAGAGAGATGTCTGGGGAGAGATGTCTGGGGAGAGAGATGTCTGGGAGAGAGATGTCTGGGGAGAGAGATGTCTGTGGAGAGATGTCTGGGGAGAGATGTCTGTGGAGAGATGTCTGGGGAGAGATGTCTGGGGAGAGAGATGTCTGGGAGAGAGATGTCTGGGGAGAGAGATGTCTGGGAGAGAGATGTCTGGGAGAGAGATGTCTGGGAGAGAGATGTCTGGGGAGAGATGTCTGGGGAGAGAGATGTCTGTGGAGAGATGTCTGGGGGAGAGATGTCTGGGAGAGAGATGTCTGGGGAGAGAGATGTCTGGGGAGAGATGTCTGGGAGAGAGATGTCTGGGGAGAGATGTCTGTGGAGAGAGATGTCTGGGGGAGAGATGTCTGGGAGAGAGATGTCTGGGGAGAGAGATGTCTGGGGGAGAGATGTCTGTGGAGAGAGATGTCTGGGGAGAGATGTCTGGGAGAGAGATGTCTGGGGAGAGAGATGTCTGGGGAGAGATGTCTGGAGAGAGATGTCTGGGGAGAGATGTCTGGGAGAGAGATGTCTGGGGGAGAGATGTCTGGGAGAGAGATGTCTGGGGAGAGAGATGTCTGGGGAGAGAGATGTCTGGGGGAGAGATGTCTGGGGAGAGAGATGTCTGCTGTCTGGGGAGAGATGTCTGGGAGAGAGATGTCTGGGGGAGAGATGTCTGGGAGAGAGATGTCTGGGGAGAGAGATGTCTGGGAGAGAGATGTCTGGGAGAGAGATGTCTGGGAGAGAGATGTCTGGGGAGAGATGTCTGGGAGAGAGATGTCTGGGGAGAGAGATGTCTGGGAGAGAGATGTCTGGGAGAGAGATGTCTGGGGAGAGAGATGTCTGGGGGAGAGATGTCTGGGGAGAGATGTCTGGGGAGAGATGTCTGGGGAGAGAGATGTCTGGGAGAGAGATGTCTGGGAGAGAGATGTCTGGGGAGAGAGATGTCTGGGAGAGATGTCTGGGAGAGAGATGTCTGGGGAGAGAGATGTCTGGGGAGAGAGATGTCTGGGGAGAGAGATGTCTGGGAGAGAGATGTCTGGGGAGAGATGTCTGGGGGAGAGATGTCTGTGGAGAGATGTCTGGGGAGAGATGTCTGGGGAGAGAGATGTCTGGGAGAGAGATGTCTGGGGAGAGAGATGTCTGGGAGAGAGATGTCTGGGAGAGAGATGTCTGGGAGAGAGATGTCTGGGAGAGAGATGTCTGGGGAGAGAGATGTCTGGGGAGAGATGTCTGGGAGAGAGATGTCTGGGAGAGAGATGTCTGGGGAGAGAGATGTCTGGGGGAGAGATGTCTGGGGAGAGATGTCTGGGAGAGAGATGTCTGGGGAGAGATGTCTGGGAGAGAGATGTCTGGGGAGAGATGTCTGGGGAGAGATGTCTGGGGAGAGAGATGTCTGGGGAGAGAGATGTCTGGGGGGATGTCTGGGGGAGAGATGTCTGGGAGAGAGATGTCTGGGGAGAGAGATGTCTGGGGAGAGATGTCTGGGAGAGAGATGTCTGGGGAGAGATGTCTGGGGAGATGTCTGGGGAGAGATGTCTGGGGAGAGAGATGTCTGGGGAGAGAGATGTCTGGGGAGAGAGATGTCTGGGGAGAGAGATGTCTGGGGAGAGAGATGTCTGCTGTCTGGGGAGGATGTCTGGGAGAGAGATGTCTGGGGAGAGAGATGTCTGGGAGAGAGATGTCTGGGAGAGAGAGATGTCTGGGGAGAGAGATGTCTGGGTCTGGGAGAGATGTCTGGGGAGAGATGTCTGGGGAGAGATGTCTGGGAGAGAGATGTCTGGGGAGAGATGTCTGGGAGAGATGTCTGGGAGAGAGATGTCTGGGGAGAGATGTCTGGGAGAGAGATGTCTGGGGAGAGAGATGTCTGGGGAGAGAGATGTCTGGGGAGAGAGATGTCTGGGGGAGAGATGTCTGGGGAGAGAGATGTCTGGGGAGAGAGATGTCTGGGGAGAGATGTCTGGGAGAGAGATGTCTGGGGGAGAGATGTCTGTGGGAGAGATGTCTGGGGAGAGATGTCTGGGGGAGAGATGTCTGGGGAGAGAGATGTCTGGGGAGAGAGATGTCTGGGGGAGAGATGTCTGGGGAGAGAGATGTCTGGGGAGAGAGATGTCTGCTGTCTGGGGGAGAGATGTCTGGGAGAGAGATGTCTGGGGGAGAGATGTCTCTGTCTGGGGAGAGATGTCTGGGAGAGAGATGTCTGGGGGAGAGATGTCTGGGGGAGAGATGTCTGGGGAGAGATGTCTGGGAGAGAGATGTCTGGGAGAGAGATGTCTGGGGGAGAGAGATGTCTGGGGAGAGATGTCTGGGAGAGAGATGTCTGGGGAGAGATGTCTGGGAGAGAGATGTCTGGGGAGAGAGATGTCTGGGGAGAGATGTCTGGGGAGAGATGTCTGGGAGAGAGATGGGGAGAGAGATGTCTGGGGAGAGATGTCTGGGAGAGAGATGTCTGGGAGAGAGATGTCTGGGGGGAGATGTCTGGGGAGAGATGTCTGGGAGAGAGATGTCTGGGGAGAGAGATGTCTGGGGAGAGAGATGTCTGGGAGAGAGATGTCTGGGGAGAGAGATGTCTGGGAGAGAGATGTCTGGGGAGAGATGTCTGGGGAGAGAGATGTCTGGGGGAGAGATGTCTGCTGTCTGGGGAGAGATGTCTGGGAGAGAGATGTCTGGGGAGAGAGATGTCTGCTGTCTGGGGAGAGATGTCTGGGAGAGAGATGTCTGGGGAGAGAGATGTCTGGGGAGAGATGTCTGGGAGAGAGATGTCTGGGAGAGAGATGTCTGGGAGAGAGATGTCTGGGGAGAGAGATGTCTGGGAGAGAGATGTCTGGGGAGAGATGTCTGGGGAGAGAGATGTCTGCTGGGGGAGAGATGTCTGGGAGAGAGATGTCTGGGGAGAGATGTCTGGGGGAGAGATGTCTGGGAGAGAGATGTCTGGGGAGAGAGATGTCTGGGAGAGAGATGTCTGGGAGAGAGATGTCTGGGGAGAGATGTCTGGGAGAGAGATGTCTGGGGAGAGATGTCTGGGGAGAGAGATGTCTGGGAGAGAGATGTCTGGGGAGAGAGATGTCTGGGGGAGAGATGTCTGGGGGAGAGATGTCTGGGAGAGAGATGTCTGGGAGAGAGATGTCTGGGAGAGAGATGTCTGGGGAGAGATGTCTGGGAGAGAGATGTCTGGGAGAGAGATGTCTGGGGAGAGATGTCTGGGAGAGAGATGTCTGGGGAGAGAGATGTCTGGGAGAGAGATGGGGAGAGAGATGTCTGGGGAGAGAGATGTCTGGGAGAGAGATGTCTGGGGGAGAGATGTCTGGGGAGAGAGATGTCTGGGGAGAGAGATGTCTGCTGGGGGAGAGATGTCTGGGAGAGAGATGTCTGGGGAGAGAGATGTCTGGGGAGAGAGATGTCTGGGGAGAGATGTCTGGGGAGAGAGATGTCTGGGGAGAGAGATGTCTGCTGTCTGGGGGAGAGATGTCTGGGAGAGAGATGTCTGGGGAGAGAGATGTCTGGGGGAGAGATGTCTGGGAGAGAGATGTCTGGGGGGAGATGTCTGGGGAGAGATGTCTGGGGAGAGAGATGTCTGGGAGAGAGATGTCTGGGAGAGAGATGTCTGGGGAGAGAGATGTCTGGGGAGAGATGTCTGGGAGAGAGATGTCTGGGGAGAGAGATGTCTGGGGAGAGAGATGTCTGGGGAGAGAGATGTCTGGGGAGAGAGATGTCTGGGGAGAGATGTCTGGGGGAGAGATGTCTGGGAGAGAGATGTCTGGGAGAGAGATGTCTGGGGGAGAGATGTCTGGGAGAGAGATGTCTGGGGAGAGATGTCTGGGGAGAGAGATGTCTGGGGAGAGATGTCTGGGAGAGAGATGTCTGGGGAGAGATGTCTGGGGAGAGAGATGTCTGGGAGAGAGATGTCTGGGAGAGAGATGTCTGGGGAGAGAGATGTCTGGGGGAGAGATGTCTGGGGGAGAGATGTCTGGGGAGAGATGTCTGTCTGGGGAGAGATGTCTGGGAGAGAGATGTCTGGGGAGAGAGATGTCTGGGGAGAGATGTCTGGGAGAGAGATGTCTGGGAGAGAGATGTCTGGGGAGAGATGTCTGGGAGAGAGATGTCTGGGAGAGAGATGTCTGGGAGAGAGATGTCTGGGGAGAGAGATGTCTGGGAGAGATGTCTGGGAGAGAGATGTCTGGGGAGAGAGATGTCTGCTGTCTGGGGGAGAGATGTCTGGGAGAGAGATGTCTGGGGGAGAGATGTCTGGGAGAGAGATGTCTGGGAGAGAGATGTCTGGGAGAGAGATGTCTGGGAGAGAGATGTCTGGGGAGAGAGATGTCTGGGAGAGAGATGTCTGGGAGAGAGATGTCTGGGGAGAGAGATGTCTCAGGGAGAGATGTCTGGGAGAGGAGAGAGATGTCTGGGGAGAGAGATGTCTGGGGGAGAGAGATGGAGAGAGATGTCTGGGGGGATGTCTGTGGAGAGATGTCTGGGGAGAGATGTCTGTGGAGAGATGTCTGGGGGAGAGATGTCTGGGAGAGAGATGTCTGGGAGAGAGATGTCTGGGGAGAGAGATGTCTGGGAGAGAGATGTCTGGGAGAGAGATGTCTGGGAGAGAGATGTCTGGGGGGGAGAGAGATGTCTGGGGGGAGAGATGTCTGGGGAGAGATGTCTGGGAGAGAGATGTCTGGGGAGAGAGATGTCTGGGGAGGAGATGTCTGGGGAGAGATGTCTGGGAGAGAGATGTCTGGGGAGAGATGTCTGGGGAGAGATGTCTGTGGAGAGAGATGTCTGGGGGAGAGATGTCTGGGAGAGAGATGTCTGGGGAGAGAGATGTCTGGGGAGAGAGATGTCTGTGGAGAGAGATGTCTGGGGAGAGATGTCTGGGGAGAGATGTCTGGGGAGAGAGATGTCTGGGGAGAGATGTCTGGGAGAGAGATGTCTGGGGAGAGATGTCTGGGGAGAGAGATGTCTGGGAGAGAGATGTCTGGGAGAGAGATGTCTGGGGAGAGAGATGTCTGGGGGAGAGATGTCTGGGGAGAGATGTCTGGGAGAGAGATGTCTGGGGAGAGATGTCTGCTGTCTGGGGAGAGATGTCTGGGAGAGAGATGTCTGGGAGAGAGATGATGTCTGGGGAGAGATGTCTGGGAGAGAGATGTCTGGGAGATGTCTGGGGAGAGATGTCTGGGGGGAGAGATGTCTGGGAGAGAGATGTCTGGGGAGAGATGTCTGGGGGAGAGATGTCTGGGAGAGAGATGTCTGGGGGAGAGATGTCTGGGAGAGAGATGTCTGGGGAGAGAGATGTCTGGGGAGAGAGATGTCTGTGGGAGAGAGATGTCTGGGGAGAGATGTCTGGGAGAGAGATGTCTGGGGAGAGAGATGTCTGGGGAGAGATGTCTGGGAGAGAGATGTCTGGGGAGAGATGTCTGTGGAGAGAGATGTCTGGGGAGAGATGTCTGGGAGAGAGATGTCTGGGGAGAGAGATGTCTGGGGGAGAGATGTCTGGGGAGAGATGTCTGGGGAGAGAGATGTCTGGGGAGAGAGATGTCTGCTGTCTGGGGAGAGATGTCTGGGAGAGAGATGTCTGGGGGGAGATGTCTGCTGTCTGGGGGAGAGATGTCTGGGAGAGAGATGTCTGGGGAGAGAGATGTCTGGGGGAGAGATGTCTGGGGAGAGAGATGTCTGGGAGAGAGATGTCTGGGGAGAGAGATGTCTGGGGGAGGAGAGAGATGTCTGGGAGAGAGATGTCTGGGGAGAGAGATGTCTGGGGAGAGATGTCTGGGGAGAGAGATGTCTGGGGGAGAGATGTCTGGGGAGAGAGATGTCTGGGGAGAGAGATGTCTGGGAGAGAGATGTCTGGGAGAGAGATGTCTGGGAGAGAGATGTCTGGGGAGAGAGATGTCTGGGGAGAGATGTCTGGGAGAGAGATGTCTGGGGAGAGAGATGTCTGGGGGAGATGTCTGGGAGAGAGATGTCTGGGGAGAGAGATGTCTGGGGAGAGAGATGTCTGGGGGGAGATGTCTGGGGAGAGAGATGTCTGGGGAGAGAGATGTCTGCTGTCTAGAGAGAGATGTCTGGGAGAGAGATGTCTGGGGGAGAGATGTCTGCTGTCTGGGGGAGAGATGTCTGGGAGAGAGATGTCTGGGGAGAGAGATGTCTGGGAGAGAGATGTCTGGGAGAGAGATGTCTGGGAGAGAGATGTCTGGGGAGAGATGTCTGGGGAGAGAGATGTCTGGGAGAGAGATGTCTGGGGAGAGAGATGTTTGGGGAGAGAGATGTCTGGGGGAGAGATGTCTGGGGGAGAGATGTCTGGGGGAGAGATGTCTGGGAGAGAGATGTCTGGGGAGAGAGATGTCTGGGAGAGAGATGTCTGGGAGAGAGATGTCTGGGAGAGAGATGTCTGGGGAGAGATGTCTGGGAGAGAGATGTCTGGGGAGAGAGATGTCTGGGGGGAGAGATGTCTGGGGAGAGAGATGGCTGGGGAGAGAGATGTCTGGGGGAGAGATGTCTGGGGGAGAGATGTCTGGGGAGAGATGTCTGGGAGAGAGATGTCTGGGGAGAGAGATGTCTGGGAGAGAGATGTCTGGGAGAGAGATGTCTGAGGAGAGAGATGTCTGGGAGAGAGATGTCTGGGAGAGAGATGTCTGAGGAGAGAGATGTCTGGGGAGAGAGATGTCTGGGAGAGAGATGTCTGGGGAGAGAGATGTCTGGGGAGAGATGTCTGGGGAGAGATGTCTGGGGAGAGAGATGTCTGGGGAGAGAGATGTCTGTCTGGGGAGAGATGTCTGGGAGAGAGATGTCTGGGGAGAGAGATGTCTGGGGAGAGAGATGTCTGGGGAGAGATGTCTGGGGAGAGAGATGTCTGGGGAGAGAGATGTCTGCTGTCTGGGGAGAGATGTCTGGGAGAGAGATGTCTGGGGAGAGAGATGTCTGCTGTCTGGGGAGAGATGTCTGGGAGAGAGATGTCTGGGGGAGAGATGTCTGGGGAGAGATGTCTGGGGAGAGAGATGTCTGGGAGAGAGATGTCTGGGAGAGAGATGTCTGGGAGAGAGAGATGTCTGGGAGGAGAGATGTCTGGGAGAGAGATGTCTGGGAGAGAGATGTCTGGGAGAGAGATGTCTGGGGAGAGAGATGTCTGGGGAGAGAGATGTCTGGGGGAGAGATGTCTGGGGGAGAGATGTCTGGGGAGAGAGATGTCTGGGAGAGAGATGTCTGGGGAGAGAGATGTCTGGGAGAGAGATGTCTGGGGGGGAGAGATGTCTGGGGAGAGAGATGTCTGGGGAGAGATGTCTGGGAGAGAGATGTCTGGGGAGAGAGATGTCTGGGAGAGAGATGTCTGGGAGAGAGATGTCTGGGGAGAGATGGGAGAGAGATGTCTGGGGAGAGAGATGTCTGGGGAGAGATGTCTGGGAGAGAGATGTCTGGGGAGAGAGATGTCTGGGGAGAGATGTCTGGGAGAGAGATGTCTGGGGAGAGAGATGTCTGCTGGGGGAGAGATGTCTGGGAGAGAGATGTCTGGGGAGAGAGATGTCTGGGGGAGAGATGTCTGGGGAGAGATGTCTGGGAGAGAGATGTCTGGGAGAGAGATGTCTGGGGAGAGAGATGTCTGGGGGAGAGATGTCTGGGAGAGAGATGTCTGGGGAGAGAGATGTCTGCTGTCTGGGGGAGAGATGTCTGGGAGAGAGATGTCTGGGGGAGAGATGTCTGGGGAGAGATGTCTGGGGAGAGAGATGTCTGGGAGAGAGATGTCTGGGAGAGAGATGTCTGGGGAGAGAGATGTCTGGGGGAGAGATGTCTGGGAGAGAGATGTCTGGGGAGAGAGATGTCTGGGGAGAGAGATGTCTGGGGAGAGAGATGTCTGGGGAGAGAGATGTCTGGGGGAGAGATGTCTGGGGGAGAGATGTCTGGGGGAGAGAGATGTCTGGGAGAGAGATGTCTGGGGAGAGAGATGTCTGGGAGAGAGATGTCTGGGAGAGAGATGTCTGGGGAGAGAGATGTCTCGGGGAGAGATGTCTGGGAGAGAGATGTCTGGGGAGAGAGATGTCTGGGGAGAGAGATGTCTGGGAGAGAGATGTCTGGGGAGAGAGATGTCTGGGGAGAGAGATGTCTGGGGGAGAGATGTCTGGGGAGAGAGATGTCTGGGGAGAGAGATGTCTGCTGTCTGGGGGAGAGATGTCTGGGAGAGAGATGTCTGGGGAGAGAGATGTCTGCTGTCTGGGGGAGAGATGTCTGGGAGAGCGATGTCTGGGGAGAGAGATGTCTGGGGGAGAGATGTCTGGGAGAGAGATGTCTGGGGAGAGAGATGTCTGGGAGAGAGATGTCTGGGAGAGAGATGTCTGGGAGAGAGATGTCTGGGGAGAGAGATGTCTGGGGAGAGAGATGTCCGTCATCTGGGGGAGTTTAGTAATGACAGCAGAAGACACATTTCTGTTGTTCTGTAACATGGACAATAACATTGTAAGGAAAACGTTGTTCGCTGTAACATGGTATTCATAAGTATTCATAGCCCTGAGTCAATACTTTGTAGAAGCACCTTTGGCAGTGATTAGAGCTGTGAGTCTTTCTGGGTAAATCTCAAAAAACGTTCCACATCAGGCTTGTGCAACACTTGCCTATTACTCTTTTCAAAATGTAAAAAACAAAAATGTTCAAGTCTTTCCGAAGATTTTCAAGTAGATTTAAGTCAAATCTGTAACTCGGCCACTCAGGAACATTCACTGCCTTCTTGGTAAGCAACGCCAGTATATATTTGGCCTTGTGTTTTGGGTTATTGTCCTGCTGAAAGGTGAATTAATTTCCAAGTGTATGCTTGAAAGCAGACTGACGAGGTGTTGCTCTAGAATTTTGCCTGTGCTTATTTCCATTCCATAAATGTTTTATCCTGAAAAAAAACTCCCCAGTCCTTAAAGATTACAAGCACACCCATAACATGATGCAGACACCGCTATGCTTAAAAATATGTAGATTGATACTCATTAATGTTTTTTTGCCCTAATAATTGATTGCAGGACCAAAAGTAAATTGCTTCTTCATATTTTCTTGCAAACAGGATGCATGTTTTGGAATATTTTTATTCTGTACAGGTTTCCTTCTTTTCACTCTGTCAATTAGGTTAGTATTAGTAACTACAATTTTGCTGATCCATCCTCAGTGTTCTCCTATCACAACTCTAACTGTTTTAAAGTCACCATTTGCCTCATGGTGAAATCCCTGAGCGGTTTCCTTCCTCTCCGGCAACTGAGTTAGAAAGGTCGCGTGTATCTTTTTTAGTGACTGGGTGAATTGATACACCATCCAAAGTGTAATTTATAACTCCACAATGCTCAAAGGGATATTCATGTGACAACATGAACAATAACGTTGTTCTGTAAGATGGAGTGTGCAAAGCTGTCATTAAGGCAAAGGGTGGTTGCTTTGAAAAATCTCAAATCTAAAATATATTTAGATTTTTCTTTTTACACATTATTGGTTACTACATGATTCCATATGTGTCATTTCATAGTTTTCATGTCTTCATTATTATTCTACAATGTAGAACATAGTAAAAATAAAGGAAAACCCTGGAATGAGTGGATGTGTCTTAACTTATTGCCTGATACAGTATATGTATAATTAGCGACCCCACTGCAGTTCCGGTCGCGACCACTAATTTGAATTCCACAGATATAGATCCTTTGATGAATATTCTACCTCATTCTATGTGATGACTGACGAGTACAATTCCAGAACAGAACATTGAGATGACTGTTCCAGAAGAGTATAATGAATGTCCAGTACAGTGTGACGAGCTTTGCCTTGGCAGGCAGCGTGTTGTACTAGATAGATGTGATTAACACAGATTAACATTCCTGCTCCAGACCCCAGGCTACATGTGAAAACTTCCTGCTCCAGACCCCAGGCTTCCAGACCCCAGGCTACATGTGAAAACTTCCTGCTCCAGACCCCAGTTTTCCAGACCCCAGGCAACATGTGACCACTTCCTGCTCCAGACCCCAGGCCCTGGCTACATGTGAAAACTTCCTGCTCTAGACCCCAGTTTTCCAGACCCCAGGCAACATGTGAAAACTTCCTGCTCCAGACCCCAGGCTTCCAGACCCCAGGCTACATGTGAAAACTTCCTGCTCCAGACCCCAGTTTTCCAGACCCCAGGCAACATGTGACCACTTCCTGCCCCTGATCCCCGGCCCTGGCTACATGTGACCACGTCCTGCTCTAGACCCTGGCTACATGTGCAGACGTCCTGCTCTAGACCCTGGCTACATGTGACCACGTCCTGCTCTAGACCCTGGCTACATGTGACCACGTCCTGCTCTAGACCCTGGCTACATGTGACCACGTCCTGCTCTAGACCCTGGCTACATGTGACCACGTCCTGCTCTAGACCCTGGCTACATGTGACCACGTCCTGCTCTAGACCCTGGCTACATGTGACCACGTCCTTCTGGAGGACTCCTGCTGTGGGGCCTTCATTATGGTAGGGGACTCCCCCCCCCCACACACTCATGATTCATTAAGGATCCGCTCCCACTGGAGATGCCAGGAACGCTAGCCTGCCAGGGGAATACGGAGAAATCAGCGGGATACCGGAATGTTAAAGTCAACGTGTGTGTGTGTGTGTGTGTGTGTGTGTGTGTGTGTGTGTGTGTGTGTGTGTGTGTGTGTGTGTGTGTGTGTGTGTGTGTGTGTGTGTGTGTGTGTGTGTGTGTGTGTGTGTGTGTGTGTGTGTGAGGAGAAAAGCCAAGGAACAGTGGGGTACAGAGTGGATATTAGACAGACAGAGAGGGGGAAAGGGGATTTTTCAGCATAAAATTAATATTTTCATGGACTTTCTTTAAAAAAATATTGGTCCAGTAGTAGCAAACATTCTGAATGTTAAGAAAATACATCACAGAGTGGTGAGCTGCACAAAGTCTCTCCACTAATACTGTATCGTGGTGAGCTGCACTAAGTCTCTTCTCTAATACTGTATGGTGGTGAGCTGCACTAAGTCTCCTCACTAATACTGTATGGTGGTGAGCTGCACTAAGTCTCTTCTCTAATACTGTATGGTGGTGAGCTGCACTAAGTCTCCTCACTAATACTGTATGGTGGTGAGCTGCACTAAGTCTCCTCACTAATACTGTATGGTGGTGAGCTGCACTAAGTCTCTTCTCTAATACTGTATGGTGGTGAGCTGCACTAAGTCTCCTCACTAATACTGTATGGTGGTGAGCTGCACTAAGTCTCTTCTCTAATACTGTATGGTGGTGAGCTGCACTAAGTCTCCTCACTAATACTGTATGGTGGTGAGCTGCACTAAGTCTCCTCACTAATACTGTATGGTGGTGAGCTGCACTAAGTCTCTTCTCTAATACTGTATGGTGGTGAGCTGCACTAAGTCTCCTCACTAATACTGTAGGGTGGTGAGCTGCACTAAGTCTCTTCTCTAATACTGTATGGTGGTGAGCTGCACTAAGTCTCTTCACTAATACTGTATGGTGGTGAGCTGCACTAAGTCTCCTCACTAATACTGTATGGTGGTGAGCTGCACTAAGTCTCCTCACTAATACTGTATGGTGGTGAGCTGCACTAAGTCTCCTCACTAATACTGTATGGTGGTGAGCTGCACTAAGTCTCTTCTCTAATACTGTATGGTGGTGAGCTGCACTAAGTCTCTTCTCTAATACTGTATGGTGGTGAGCTGCACTAAGTCTCCTCACTAATACTGTATGGTGGTGAGCTGCACTAAGTCTCCTCACTAATACTGTATGGTGGTGAGCTGCACTAAGTCTCTTCTCTAATACTGTATGGTGGTGAGCTGCACTAAGTCTCCTCACTAATACTGTATGGTGGTGAGCTGCACTAAGTCTCCTCACTAATACTGTATGGTGGTGAGCTGCACTAAGTCTCCTCACTAATACTGTATGGTGGTGAGCTGCACTAAGTCTCTTCTCTAATACTGTAGGGTGGTGAGCTGCACTAAGTCTCTTAGTGCTAAATACAGCTGCTAGAATCCTGAGTAGAACCCCAAAAATGTATCATATTACTCCAGTGCTAGCCTCCCTACACTGGTTTCCTGTTAAGGCAAGGGCTGATTTCAAGGTTTTACTGCTAACCTACAAAGCATTACATGGGCTTGCTCCTACCTATCTCTCTGATTTGGTCCTGCCGTACATACCTACACGTACGCTACGGTCACAAGACACAGGCCTCCTAATTGTCCCTGTAAACAGCTGGAGGCAGGGCTTTTTCCTATAGAGCTCCATTTATATGGAACGGTCTGCCTACCCATGTGAGAGACGCACACTCGGTCTCAACCTTTAAGTCTTTACTGAAGACTTTACTGAAGACTCATCTGGCCGTGCTGTTGCTCCAGTTTCAACTGTTCTGCCTGCGGCTACGGAACTCTGACCTGTTCACCGGACGTGCTACCTGTCCCAGACCTGCTGTTTCAACTCTCTAGAGACAGCAGAAGCGGTCGAGATACTCTCAATGATCGGCTATGAAAAGCCAACTGACATTTAATCCTGAGGTGCTGACTTGCTGCACCCTCGACAACTACTGTGATTATTATTATTTGACCATGCTGGTCATTTATGAACATTTGAACATCTTGGCCATGTTCTGTTAGAATCTCCACCCGGCACAGCCAGATGAGGACTAGCCACCCCTCTGGCCTTTTTAAGGAGCTTTTTCTTAGCCACCGTGGTTCTACACCTGCATTGCTTGCTGTTTGGGGTTTTAGGCTGGGTTTCTGTACAGCACTTTGAGATATCAGCTGATGTAAGAAGGGCTTTATGAATCCATTTTGTTTGTAATTTGGTGAGCTGCACTAAGTCTCTTCTCTAATACTGCAAGTGTTATTTTATTATGACTACATCTCCCAGGGGACTGCAGATATAATAGCTAAATATGGAATTATGAAACTCACTATAGCTGTACCTCCCACTGTAGCTGTAGTTGTACCTCCAACTGTAGCTGTAGTTGTACCTCCCACTGTAGCTGTAGTTGTACCTCCAACTGTAGCTGTAGTTGTACCTCCCACTGTAGCTGTAGCTGTACCTCCCACTGTAGCTGTAGTTGTACCTCCAACTGTAGCTGTAGCTGTACCTCCAACTGTAGCTGTAGTTGTACCTCCCACTGTAGCTGTAGCTGTACCTCCCACTGTAGCTGTAGTTGTACCTCCCACTGTAGCTGTACCTCCAACTGTAGCTGTAGTTGTACCTCCCACTGTAGCTGTAGTTGTACCTCCCACTGTAGCTGTAGTTGTACCTCCCACTGTAGCTGTAGTTGTACCTCCCACTGTAGCTGTAGCTGTACCTCCCACTGTAGCTGTAGCTGTACCTCCCACTGTAGCTGTAGCTGTACCTCCCACTGTAGCTGTAGTTGTACCTCCAACTGTAGCTGTACCTCCCACGATAGCTGTACCTCCCACTATAGTTGTACCTCCCACTGTAGCTGTAGTTGTACCTCCAACTGTAGCTGTACCTCCCACGATAGCTGTACCTCCCACTATAGTTGTACCTCCCACTGTAGCTGTAGTTGTACCTCCCACTGTAGCTGTACCTCCAACTGTAGCTGTACCTCCCACTGTAGCTGTACCTCCCACGATAGCTGTACCTCCCACTATAGCTGTACCTCCCACTATAGCTGTAGTTGTACCTCCCACTGTAGCTGTAGTTGTACCTCCAACTGTAGCTGTACCTCCCACGATAGCTGTACCTCCCACTATAGTTGTACCTCCCACTGTAGCTGTAGTTGTACCTCCAACTGTAGCTGTAGCTGTACCTCCAACTGTAGCTGTAGTTGTACCTCCCACTGTAGCTGTAGTTGTACCTCCCACTGTAGCTGTAGTTGTACCTCCAACTGTAGCTGTACCTCCCACGATAGCTGTACCTCCCACTATAGTTGTACCTCCCACTGTAGCTGTAGTTGTACCTCCCACTGTAGCTGTACCTCCCACTGTAGCTGTACCTCCCACTGTAGCTGTACCTAGTTGTACCTCCCACTATAGCTGTACCTCCCACTATAGCTGTACCTCCCACTATAGCTGTACCTCACACTATAGCTGTACCTCCCACTATAGCTGTACCTCCTACTGTAGCTGTACCTCCCACTGTAGCTGTAGTTGTACCTCCCACTGTAGCTGTAGTTGTACCTCCCACTGTAGCTGTACCTCCCACTATAGCTGTAGTTGTAGCCTCCCACTGTAGCTGTAGTTGTACCTCCCACTGTAGCTGTACCTCCCACTGTAGCTGTACCTCCCACGGTAGCTGTACCTCCCACTGTAGCTGTAGTTGTACCTCCCACTATAGCTGTACCTCCCACTATAGCTGTACCTCCCACTATAGCTGTACCTCCCACTATAGCTGTACCTCCCACTGTAGCTGTACCTCCTACTGTAGCTGTACCTCCCACTGTAGCTGTACCTCCCACTGTAGCTGTACCTCCCACTATAGCTGTACCTCCCACTATAGCTGTACCTCCCACTGTAGCTGTACCTCCTACTGTAGCTGTACCTCCCACTGTAGCTGTACCTCCCACTATAGCTGTACCTCCCACTATAGCTGTACCTCCCACTGTAGCTGTACCTCCCACTATAGCTGTACCTCCCCCACTCCCACAGCTGTACCTCCCACTGTAGCTGTACCTCCCACTATAGCTGTACCTCCCACTATAGCTGTACCTCCCACTGTAGCTGTACCTCCCACTGTAGCTGTACCTCCCACTGTAGCTGTACCTCCCACTATAGCTGTACCTCCCACTATAGCTGTACCTCCCACTATAGCTGTACCTCCCACTATAGCTGTACCTCCCACTGTAGCTGTACCTCCCACTATAGCTGTACCTCCCACTGTAGCTGTACCTCCCACTGTAGCTGTACCTCCCACTATAGCTGTACCTCCCACTGTAGCTGTACCTCCCACTATAGCTGTACCTCCCCTGTAGCTGTAGCTGTACCTCCCACTGTAGCTGTACCTCCCACTATAGCTGTACCTCCCACTATAGCTGTACCTCCCACTATAGCTGTACCTCCCACTGTAGCTGTACCTCCCACTGTAGCTGTACCTCCTACTGTAGC
This sequence comes from Oncorhynchus keta, assembly GCF_023373465.1. NCBI lineage: Eukaryota > Metazoa > Chordata > Actinopteri > Salmoniformes > Salmonidae > Oncorhynchus > Oncorhynchus keta. The sequence continues at coordinate 9,161,448 of NC_068421.1, forward strand.
TGTACCTCCCACTGTAGCTGTACCTCCCACTGTAGCTGTACCTCCCACTGTAGCTGTACCTCCCACTATAGCTGTACCTCCCACTGTAGCTGTACCTCCCACTATAGCTGTACCTCCCACTGTAGCTGTACCTCCCACTGTAGCTGTACCTCCCACTGTAGCTGTACCTCCCACTGTAGCTGTAACTAGGCGTTTCCAAACTCTCTGTCTGTGGGACCTCCCACTGCAGCTGAGACTAGCTGTACCTCTCTATATATATATATAGCTGTACCTATATGGGAGCTGTACCTCACACAGCAGGAGACTCTCTCTCTCTCTCTATATATATATATATATGGGAGTTGTTCACACAGCAGGAGACTCTCTCTCTCTCTATATATATATATATGGGAGTTGTTCTCCAGCAGGAGACTCTCTCTCTCTATATATATATATATGGGAGTTGTTCACACAGCAGGAGACTCTCTCTCTATATATGGGAGTCGTTCACACAGCAGGAGACCTCTCTCTCTATATATATATGGGAGTCTTTCACACAGCAGGAGACTCTCTCTCTCTATATATATATGGGAGTCTTTCACACAGCAGGAGACTCTCTCTCTCTCTCTATATATGGGAGTCTTTCACACAGCAGGAGACTCTCTCTCTATATATATATATATATGGGAGTTGTTCACACAGCAGGAGACTCTCTCTCTCTATATATATATATATGGGAGTTGTTCACACAGCAGGAGACTCTCTCTCTCTCTCTATATATGGGAGTTGTTCACACAGCAGGAGACTCTCTCTCTCTCTATGTGGGAGTCTTTCACACAGCAGGAGACTCTCTCTCTCTCTCTCTATATGGGAGTTGTTCACACAGCAGGAGACTCTCTCTCTCTCTATATGGGAGTCTTTCACACAGCAGGAGACTCTCTCTCTCTCTCTATGTGGGAGTCTTTCACACAGCAGGAGACTCTCTCTCTCTCTCTATATGGGGTCTTTCACACAGCAGGAGACTGTCTCTCTCTCTCTATGTGGGAGTCTTTCACACAGCAGGAGACTCACCTCTCTCTATATATGGGAGTTGTTCACACAGCAGGAGACTCTCTGTCTCTCTCTATGTGGAGTCTTTCACACAGCAGGAGACTCTCTCTCTCTCTACTATGTGGAGTCTTTCACACAGCAGGAGACTCTCTCTTTCTCTCTATGTGGGAGTCTTTCACACAGCAGGAGACTCTCTCTCTCTCTCTCTCTCTCTCTCTCTCTCTCTCTCTCTCTCTCTATATGGGAGTCGTTCACACAGCAGGAGACTCTCTCTCTCTCTCTATATGTGGGAGTCTTTCACACAGCAGGAGACTCTCTCTCTCTCTCTATGTGGGAGTCTTTCACACAGCAGGAGACTCTCTCTTTCTCTCTGGGAGTCTTTCACACAGCAGGAGACTCTCTCTCTCTCTCTCTCTCTCTACTCTCTCTCTCTCTCTCTCTCTCTATATATATGGGAGTCTTTCACACAGCAGGAGACTGTCTCTCTCTCTCTATATGTGGGAGTCTTTCACACAGCAGGAGACTCTCTCTCTCTCTATGTGGGAGTCTTTCACACAGCAGGAGACTCTCTCTCTCTCTCTATGTGGGAGTCTTTCACACAGCAGGAGACTCTCTCTCTCTCTATATATATGTGGTAGTCTTTCACACAGCAGGAGACTCTCTCTCTCTATATATATATATGGTAGTTGTTCACACAGCAGGAGACTCTCTCTCTCTCTATAGGGAGAGGGAGTCGTTCACACAGCAGGAGACTCTCTCTCTCTCTATATGGGAGTCTTTCACACAGCAGGAGACTCTCTCTCTCTCTCTCTCTCTCTATATGGGAGTCTTTCACACAGCAGGAGACTCTCTCTCTCTCTCTCTCTCTCTCTATGTGGGAGTCGTTCACACAGCAGGAGACTCTCTCTCTCTCTATATATATATGGTAGTCTTTCACACAGCAGGAGACTCTCTCTCTCTCTATATATATATATGGTAGTCTTTCACACAGCAGGAGACTCTCTCTCTCTATATATATATATGGTAGTTGTTCACACAGCAGGAGACTCTCTCTCTCTCTATATATATATGGGAGTCTTTCACACAGCAGGAGACTCTCTCTCTCTCTCTCTCTGTGGGAGACAGAAAGTCTAGAGAATATTTTTCTCATCTTGCCAAACATTCAGACATTTCTATGCCGGTACCTCCTTTCTTCTCCCTGAGTCATCCATCCGTGTTACATACACACACCCAAAATAAACATAGGGTGTTGAGCCTCGTGTCGCAGCCTAAAGAAAGTTACCAGCCTGGAAGCCTCACACATTGACAGGTCCCCTGCTGACAAGTCGATGAGGAGGAGAGACGCAGAGAATATACATAAAGGAAGGAGAGGTGTTGTAAGATATACTGGTGCTGAGAGACATACACCAGAGAAGGTACATAAAGGAGGGAGAGGTGTTGTAAGATATACTGGTACTGAGAGACATACACCAGAGAAGGTACATGAAGGAGGGAGAGGCGTTGTAAGATATACTGGTGCTGAGAGACATACACCAGAGAAGGTACATAAAGGAGGGAGAGGTGTTGTAAGATATACTGGTGCTGAGAGACATACACCAGAGAAGGTACATAAAGGAGGGAGAGGTGTTGTAAGATATACTGGTACTGAGAGACATACACCAGAGAAGGTACATAAAGGAGGGAGAGGTGTTGTAAGATATACTGGTGCTGAGAGACATACACCAGAGAAGGTACATAAAGGAGGGAGAGGTGTTGTAAGATATACTGGTACTGAGAGACATACACCAGAGAAGGTACATAAAGGAGGGAGAGGTGTTGTAAGATATACTGGTACTGAGAGACATACACCAGAGAAGGTACATAAAGGAGGGAGAGGTGTTGTAAGATATACTGGTGCTGAGAGACATACACCAGAGAAGGTACATAAAGGAGGGAGAGGTGTTGTAAGATATACTGGTACTGAGAGACATACACCAGAGAAGGTACATAAAGGAGGGAGAGGTGTTGTAAGATATACTGGTACTGAGAGACATACACCAGAGAAGGTACATAAAGGAGGGAGAGGTGTTGTAAGATATACTGGTGCTGAGAGACATACACCAGAGAAGGTACATAAAGGAGGGAGAGGTGTTGTAAGATATACTGGTACTGAGAGACATACACCAGAGAAGGTACATAAAGGAGGGAGAGGTGTTGTAAGATATACTGGTGCTGAGAGACATACACCAGAGAAGGTACATAAAGGAGGGGAGAGGTGTTGTAAGATATACTGGTGCTGAGAGACATACACCAGAGAAGGTACATAAAGGAGGGAGAGGTGTTGTAAGATATACTGGTGCTGAGAGACATACACCAGAGAATGTACATAAAGGAGGGAGAGGTGTTGTAAGATATACTGGTACTGAGAGACATACACCAGAGAAGATACATAAAGGAGGGAGAGGTGTTGTAAGATATACTGGTGCTGAGAGACATACACCAGAGAAGGTACATAAAGGAGGGAGAGGAGTTGTAAGATATACTGGTGCTGAGAGACATACACCAGAGAAGGTACATAAAGGAGGGAGAGGAGTTGTAAGATATACTGGTGCTGAGAGACATACACCAGAGAAGGTACATAAAGGAGGGAGAGGTGTTGTAAGATATACTGGTGCTGAGAGACATACACCAGAGAAGGTACATAAAGGAGGGAGAGGTGTTGTAAGATATACTGGTACTGAGAGACATACACCAGAGAAGGTACATAAAGGAGGGAGAGGTGTTGTAAGATATACTGGTACTGAGAGACATACACCAGAGAAGGTACATAAAGGAGGGAGAGGTGTTGTAAGATATACTGGTACTGAGAGACATACACCAGAGAAGGTACATAAAGGAGGGAGAGGTGTTGTAAGATATACTGGTGCTGAGAGACATACACCAGAGAAGGTACATAAAGGAGGGAGAGGTGTTGTAAGATATACTGGTACTGAGAGACATACACCAGAGAAGGTACATGAAGGAGGGAGAGGCGTTGTAAGATATACTGGTGCTGAGAGACATACACCAGAGAAGGTACATAAAGGAGGGAGAGGTGTTGTAAGATATACTGGTGCTGAGAGACATACACCAGAGAAGGTACATAAAGGAGGGAGAGGTGTTGTAAGATATACTGGTGCTGAGAGACATACACCAGAGAATGTACATAAAGGAGGGAGAGGTGTTGTAAGATATACTGGTACTGAGAGACATACACCAGAGAAGATACATAAAGGAGGGAGAGGTGTTGTAAGATATACTGGTGCTGAGAGACATACACCAGAGAAGATACATAAAGGAGGGAGAGGTGTTGTAAGATATACTGGTACTGAGAGACATACACCAGAGAAGGTACATAAAGGAGGGAGAGGTGTTGTAAGATATACTGGTGCTGAGAGACATACACCAGAGAAGGTACATAAAGGAGGGAGAGGTGTTGTAAGATATACTGGTGCTGAGAGACATACACCAGAGAAGGTACATAAAGGAGGGAGAGGTGTTGTAAGATATACTGGTACTGAGAGACATACACCAGAGAAGGTACATAAAGGAGGGAGAGGTGTTGTAAGATATACTGGTGCTGAGAGACATACACCAGAGAAGGTACATAAAGGAGGGAGAGGTGTTGTAAGATATACTGGTGCTGAGAGACATACACCAGAGAAGGTACATAAAGGAGGGAGAGGTGTTGTAAGATATACTGGTGCTGAGAGACATACACCAGAGAAGGTACATAAAGGAGGGAGAGGTGTTGTAAGATATACTGGTGCTGAGAGACATACACCAGAGAAGGTACATAAAGGAGGGAGAGGTGTTGTAAGATATACTGGTGCTGAGAGACATACACCAGAGAAGGTACATAAAGGAGGGAGAGGTGTTGTAAGATATACTGGTACTGAGAGACATACACCAGAGAAGGTACATAAAGGAGGGAGAGGTGTTGTAAGATATACTGGTGCTGAGAGACATACACCAGAGAAGGTACATAAAGGAGGGAGAGGAGTTGTAAGATATACTGGTGCTGAGAGACATACACCAGAGAAGGTACATAAAGGAGGGAGAGGTGTTGTAAGATATACTGGTGCTGAGAGACATACACCAGAGAAGGTACATAAAGGAGGGAGAGGTGTTGTAAGATATACTGGTGCTGAGAGACATACACCAGAGAAGGTACATAAAGGAGGGAGAGGTGTTGTAAGATATACTGGTGCTGAGAGACATACACCAGAGAAGGTACATAAAGGAGGGAGAGGTGTTGTAAGATATACTGGTACTGAGAGACATACACCAGAGAAGGTACATAAAGGAGGGAGAGGTGTTGTAAGATATACTGGTGCTGAGAGACATACACCAGAGAAGGTACATAAAGGAGGGAGAGGAGTTGTAAGATATACTGGTGCTGAGAGACATACACCAGAGAAGGTACATAAAGGAGGGAGAGGTGTTGTAAGATATACTGGTGCTGAGAGACATACACCAGAGAAGGTACATAAAGGAGGGAGAGGTGTTGTAAGATATACTGGTGCTGAGAGACATACACCAGAGAAGGTACATAAAGGAGGGAGAGGTGTTGTAAGATATACTGGTGCTGAGAGACATACACCAGAGAAGGTACATAAAGGAGGGAGAGGTGTTGTAAGATATACTGGTGCTGAGAGACATACACCAGAGAAGGTACATAAAGGAGGGAGAGGTGTTGTAAGATATACTGGTGCTGAGAGACATACACCAGAGAAGGTACATAAAGGAGGGAGAGGTGTTGTAAGATATACTGGTGCTGAGAGACATACACCAGAGAAGGTACATAAAGGAGGGAGAGGTGTTGTAAGATATACTGGTGCTGAGAGACATACACCAGAGAAGGTACATAAAGGAGGGAGAGGTGTTGTAAGATATACTGGTACTGAGAGACATACACCAGAGAAGGTACATAAAGGAGGGAGAGGTGTTGTAAGATATACTGGTGCTGAGAGACATACACCAGAGAAGGTACATAAAGGAGGGAGAGGAGTTGTAAGATATGCTGGTGCTGAGAGACATACACCAGAGAAGGTACATAAAGGAGGGAGAGGTGTTGTAAGATATACTGGTACTGAGAGACATACACCTACACATACAACAACAACAGAGTTACACAGGGAATAAACAAAACATACATAAAATGGAGCACACAAAAAAAATAAAAGTATCCCTGTATGCACCTGGAATTAGACAACATAACATGTGTGAACCACCGTTCCAAATAGAAAGAAATGTACAAACAGAAGCGGTACATAAAGGGAATGGTGGTCACATCTCCAACCTGCTGGTGCTACAGGAGGACGGTATTTATAGCAGCTCCAGTATGCAGCAATAGAAGTTCAAATAACGCTACTGTAGTGATGGAGGGAGAGGAGTGGGACCAGGGCTGGTTGTCCTCTTGGCTAAAGTTAGTCAGTATAAAAGACAGCTAACCAGCTAATTTAGCTAGCTAAAATACAATAGTATGGGAAGCTTATAGCACAACATGCTAGCGGACTTTCAGAAGACAAATACACATCAATAAACGCTATACTGTACTAGTTGTAAACCGTGATGGAATGTATAAATATATATCTAGAATCTGGAAATAATACAGAATGGTAAATGTTAGAGAAGGAACTCCTCTTTCGATGTTTTTTCCCATCTTAAGTTTTACTTGAAGGAGTCAAATCAGTGGGCTTCTATATAAACATTAGTTTTTCTAAATATATTAAGCTTTACGAAAAGCTTCATGGCTTTTGGAACAGAGAAAATCAACTATACCATTTTCCTACTTTGAAAAAAGAACTTCACAGAAGTCATTTGCATTTTCTGCAAACACAACAGGTGAAAAAACAAAGAGTAAACAAATGCTTGATTTCAAAACGTGTGAAATTAAGAAAGACAGGCACTTTATTCACCTGTTTATGGCAGAAAGACAGGCACTTCATTCACCTGTTTATGGCAGAAAGACAGGCACTTTATTCACCTGTTTATGGCAGAAAGACAGGCACTTCATTCACCTGTTTATGGCAGAAAGACAGGCACTTTATTCACCTGTTGAGAAAAGACACGCTGAAAAATCACGTGTAAAAATGTACACCAAGCGATTAGAAGTTTTGACTGTTGGACTTTATTTAAGACGCATGACACTGTGCCGCTGTTCTGAACGCACGCGTAGTAAGGGACACATTTCCTGGGTCTGAACTGACCACGCTGTCGCCCCTCCCACCTCCATATCCGGGACTTTGACTTTCTTTGACTTCCGGTCTTTTCGAGATGAGTCGCTTATTCAGGGAGGGAGGAGATGTTTCTTAATATGGATCAAAGTGTTAAAATTAGTCAATTACATTTAGCAAATGCAGACGCTACAGCAAGGCGTTTGTGAGATAAATGAATGAAGAAATTGAAAACAACTTTTTCCACATTGCATTACAACTACAAAGCTGACGCTGGATTGCTAAATTAGTTTATTTTCATTGAAATAGCATGGCTTGTTAGCTAGTTAGCCATAGTTTTCTGTCTAGACTCTAGCCTGTAACTAATGGTTGTTACGTTGTGGAACAGAGCAATAGTTATTTGTACTTGTCATTTGGTTGAGACTAACGTTAGTTAGAAAATAATTGTTTACTTTGTGTATATTTGTTGTGTAATTGGTTGGCTTTGCTAGTTAGCAAGCTGAGATTGATTTGCTCAAATTGTCTAACTTAGCTATAGGCTAATGTTTTAAGAGAACTGGCTAGCTCCCTGCAGAATCTAGAGTAGAGAATGTGGAATAAGATCTGTCTGGTGCAGTGCCCAGACGAGGTGTGAGCAAACTGCTACAGAGAGTAGTTATATTTCAAGGTTGAACCAATGCAATAAGTATTTTATTGGCTTGCTAAATTAGCTGCTTTTCCTGCAAAATGTCTATCTGATAAAGTTGTTAGTTCAAATTATTGTTCTTCTTTTGCAACGTTACAGCCACAACATCATAATCAAGTACTCAAGCATCCGCAGACCAGCGAGGAGGAGGAACGTGTATAGAACATGAATTACTAGCTCGTTATATCAGAGACATTTTATTGGCTATATTGCTAAATGAGCTGCTTTTCCTGAAAATGTGTATTTGATAAAGCAACACTCTTAGAAGAAAATGTGCTATTGCGACCTGGAATGAAACCCCAAAATGGTTCTACCTGGAACCGAAAAGGGTTATACTATGGGGACAGCTGAAGAACACTTTTTTTCTAAGTGTATCTAGTTGTTCTATTGCAATGTCCATGTTACAGCCACAAGTTGATGATCAGGTAGTCAAGCGCCTGAAGATCAGCAGGGAGGAGAAAAAAGCCTGCTATGGATGAGCAAGCTAGAACAATAACAACTAGCTCTATCAGATAAACATGTTCAGGAAAAGCAGGGAGGGAGTGAGCTAGTAGTAGTGACATTATTATTATTTGAAACCTCACATGCTCATAATCTGTATCTGTTATATTTAAGCAATAAGGCACGTCAGGGGTTTGTGGTATATGGCCAATATACCATGGCTAAGGGCTGTTCTTACGCACGATGCAATGCAGAGTGCCTGGATACAGCCCTTAGCCCTGCTATATTGGCCATATACCCCAAACCCCTGACGTGCCTTATTTCTATTAACTGTTTACAAACGTAATTACAACAGTAAACAAGTAATATTGACTCATACCTGTGGTATACGGTCTGATATATATATACCATGGCTTGTTACAGTATCTGTCTCATGTTGTACTGATCATCAATACGAACAAGACCTGAATTCTGTTGAATTGTCAACTGGTCTAAATTCTTATTAGGAAGATGTTGTTGTTCAGAAAGACGTGTGTGTATATATATGACTGTTGGATGTTCACAGGAATCTCCAAATGCCATGTTGAACGAGCACCACGGATGAAGGAGGGGGAGGAAAACAGACAGCTTCTTTCTCCCACATCTTCACCAAGTCATACAATGTTTACTTCATGAACAACTGTTACATCAGAAATAAATACATTCTTTTAGTTTATTCAGTTTTTTTTTAATGCTGGAAGTGAGTAATTTAGCAGGTAAATAATAATAATAATATATGCCATTTAGCTGACGCTTTTATCCAAAGCGACTTACAGTCATGTGTGCATACATTCTACGTATGGGTGGTCCCGGGAATCGAACCCACTACCCTGGCGTTACAAGCGCCATGCTCTACCAACTGAGCCACAGAAGGACCACAAGTCTATAGTGTAATGTATTGTTTTGGAACATTTGTTAAATATCTATCCAGTTAAAACTCACTTATTATGTTATGCTTGTTAAAATGTTTTATACTGTTACTTTTTACATGCTGAAACAGTGCCATTAGTTTTGAGCTAGACTATGATAGGGGAAATGTCTACTGTAAATGTCTACTACCTTTTTAAAAATGTGGTTGATGAATGAGAATAGCATGTTTTTGAATAGTTTTGTTGCTACTGTCTGGTGAGGAAGTGAGCAATATGGAATACATTGGAGGAGGAAGGGAGAATTAATGGGCTATTTTCAAAACATTGGAATACCAACTTGAGCGGTGCCGTCTCAGTTTGCAACACATTTTCACACGGACACATATATATATATGTACACTGAACAAAAATATAAATGTAAAGTGTTGGTCTCGTGTTTCAAGAGCTGAAATAAAAGATCCCAGAAATGTTCCATACGCACGAGAATTTCACCTTTATTTAACCAGGTAGGCCTAGTTGAGAACAAATTATCATTTGCAACTGCGACTTGGCCAAGATAAAGCGTAGAAATTCGACACACAACAACACAGAGTCACACATGGAGTAAAACAAACATACAGATAAATAATACAGTAGAAGGGAGTTAAAGGCAATAAATAGGCCATGGTGGTGGAAGTAATTACAATATAGCAATTAAACACTGGATTGGTAGATGTGCAGAACATTAATGTGTAAGTAAAGATACTGGGGTGCAAAGGAGCAAGATAAATAAATAAACACTGTATGGGGATGAGGTAGATAGATGGGCTGTTTACAGATGGGTTATGTATAGGTGCAGTGAAGAAGGTTATTTATCTGAAATGTTGTGAATCCTGGTCCTTCCACCGCTGCCTCAATAACAGTTTATATATTCCCTTTTTAGAAAACATTTTGAATTCAGCCTTTGTGGTTTGGAATGTATAGTGACTATTATTGATTCAATTTATTTATCAAACAAATGGGGGTTTGGAAAAGTTGGTACTTTTCGAAAAAACAATCCCCTCTGGTGGATGTAAAGTGTCATAACTTTATTTTTTAAATATCCTTAATATTTAGTTTGAAACTTCAGACAAGGAAAAATTATGGATAGCTAATTAAAATTTTAAAAAATCCCTCTCTATGAATTATGAATACTTTGCTTTTTTTTCAATACATAAATGTTTTTTAAATCACAAAATGCGACGTTAGCTACCAAATATAAAATGTTAAGGAATTATCCCAAAACAACTACAAAAACTCAATTCCTTATCCAATAGGCTGTACAGGTGTAATGAACGAGTGTAAAAATGACCATAACAAGTGTTCTAATCACCTGTAAACACACATTGAACAGGGTTAATGAACGAGTGTTCTAATCACCTGTAAACACACATTGAACAGGGTTAATGAACGAGTGTAAAAATCACCTGTAAACACACATTGAACAGGGTTAATGAACGAGTGTTCTAATCACCTGTAAACACACATTGAACAGGGTTAATGAACGAGTGTAAAAATCACCTGTAAACACACATTGAACAGGGTTAATGAACGAGTGTAAAAATCACCTGTAAACACACACTGAACAGGGTTAATGAACGAGTGTAAAAATCACCTGTAAACACACACTGAACAGGGTTAATGAACGAGTGTAAAAATCACCTGTAAACACACATTGAACAGGGTTAATGAACGAGTGTAAAAATCACCTGTAAACACAGTGAACAGGGTTCTAAAAATCACCTGTAAACACACATTGAACAGGGTTAATGAACGAGTGTAAAAATCACCTGTAAACACACATTGAACAGGGTTAATGAACGAGTGTAAAAATCACCTGTAAACACACATTGAACAGGGTTAATGAACGAGTGTAAAAATCACCTGTAAACACACATTGAACAGGGTTAATGAACGAGTGTTAAAAATCACCTGTAAACACACATTGAACAGGGTTAATGAACGAGTGTAAAAATCACCTGTAAACACACATTGAACAGGGTTAATGAACGAGTGTTCTAATCACCTGTAAACACACATTGAACAGGGTTAATGAACGAGTGTTCTAATCACCTGTAAACACACATTGAACAGGGTTAATGAACGAGTGTAAAAATCACCTGTAAACACACATTGAACAGGGTTAATGAACGAGTGTTCTAATCACCTGTGAACAGGGTGAACGAGTGTAAAAATCACCTGTAAACACACATTGAACAGGGTTAATGAACGAGTGTAAAAATCACCTGTAAACACACATTGAACAGGGTTAATGAACGAGTGTAAAAATCACCTGTAAACACACATTGAACAGGGTTAATGATTGAACGAAGTGTTCTAATCACCTGTAAACACACATTGAACAGGGTTAATGAACGAGTGTTCTAATCACCTGTAAACACACATTGAACAGGGTTAAAAATCACCTGTAAACACACACTGAACAGGGTTAATGAACGAGTGTTCTAATCACCTGTAAACACACATTGAACAGGGTTAATGAACGAGTGTAAAAATCACCTGTAAACACACACTGAACAGGGTTAATGAACGAGTGTTCTAATCACCTGTAAACACACATTGAACAGGGTTAATGAACGAGTGTTCTAATCACCTGTAAACACACATTGAACAGGGTTAATGAACGAGTGTAAAAATCACCTGTAAACACACATTGAACAGGGTTAATGAACGAGTGTTCTAATCACCTGTAAACACACATTGAACAGGGTTAATGAACGAGTGTTCTAATCACCTGTAAACACACATTGAACAGGTGAAAAAAATCACGTGTACAGAAAATGACATTTGATACTTGAAAAAAGCAAGTGTAAAAATGATAATAACAAGACGTGTTCCGGGTAGGACGTTTTGAACCTCTTGGCCTTCCATACGTCATGCTCGCTTATAAAGATCAGATAACTCTTAACACGTGCTTTCATATCTGGCTGGCTCAGTTCCAGAATGAATCCACTATTACGCTCTGCTCGGATTGAAGTGACTTGTTAACAAGCAAAACTGACACAGTTTCTTTCTGCTTTCTTCCATCAATAGCTGGGGACTCGTAAAATGCGGTTGAAAGGCATATTTTTACTCCTGTCTTTAGGAGCGTTCACATCTTATTATGTTTACCAGCCCATTCCAGACGAGATAGAGGAGAGATGGAAACTCATGTTGACCGACTGCTTCTTCAGAAGTCTCAGCCACCTGGTAAAAATACTTTGAGTTGATTAACAATGACCTATTATATTCGTTTTTGATTCAGAAAATTTGAGGCTGGTGTATTCTGTTGTGTTTTTAATATTGTGATTTTACTATCAAGGGGGAATCATACTTAAAGTTACGCTTCTCCGATGTGCGTGGGAGTCATGCGTAAAACTCATAAATTTTTATATAAATCAATACTGTTTTTATGATGTTTGACTGGAATGAAATTGTTATTGGCCAGTCCTTTGGCACGGTACACAGCCTAGTTAGTAGCGTAGTACATGGATTCCGCTGAGGTTGTTGGGTACATGCAGACATGCAGAATGACAGTCGCACCAGATTATATTAGACGTTAATCCAGCTATTGTAGTCCTGCTCACCTGTTCTAATTATAGACCCTAATAAAGAAAATCGATGCTTTATGAACGGAGGCACCAGATGAGACGACTGTTTATATCCCAGCATGACACCAGAGACGTTTATCAATTATAGATAATATATAATTCGACATTGTTCAAAGTATGTATTTCAAATTATAATATATATATTATACAGAGAGAAATGTTTAAATTAAACTGAATTCCCCCTGACTATGTCTTCTTATTATTATTTGGAGAAAAAATATCTCCATTGAACTGGGTCCAGATAAAAGTGTTGTCCAGAAGAATCAACTGAAATAATCTCTGCAAATGAACATACAGTATAAATCGTTTATTAAAACGACAATAATTCACTCTGTTCCAGTTGAGTGAAACAAATGCATTTTGATTGAGGACCAAGGGGTGAAGTTCTCCTGGTATTCAGTCAGCGATTTGTATAACATTTTTACAATAGAATTCTCCACGGTCATGCCTGTCTCTGTCCTAGAGCAAGGACGGAGTCTTTACTGACATGTTTAGCCGGTGCATGGCACGCATAGACACTAAATAACAACAGGACTGTAGATCCCCTCTGGTGGACAGCTTGGGGCCTTCTGGTGGACAGCTTGGGGCCTTCTGGTGGACAGCTTGGGGCCTTCTGGTGGACAGCTTGGGGCCTTCTGGTGGACAGCTTGGGGCCTTCTGGTGGACTGCTTGGGGCCCTTCTGGTGGACAGCTTGGGGCCCTTCTGGTGGACAGCTTGGGGCCCTTCTGGTGGACAGCTTGGGGCCCTTCTGGTGGACAGCTTGGGGCCCTTCTGGTGGACAGCTTGGGGCCCTTCTGGTGGACAGCTTGGGGCCTTCTGGTGGACAGCTTGGGGCCCTTCTGGTGGACAGCTTGGGACCTTCTGGTGGACAGCTTGGGACCTTCTGGTGGACAGCTTGGGGCCTTCTGGTGGACAGCTTGGGCCTTGACTGTAGATCCCCTCTGAAGCTCACACGAATCAGCGGAAAGCCCTTTACTCCCAAACGTGTTCCTCTCTTGTTTAATTGCAGTTAATGAACATGTAATTACCTCAGATTTGAAACTAAGATTTATTTATCTTTATCCATATCTTTTTATCCATATTTCTCTCTTCCTCCCCCCTCTTCTTCCCCCTCTTCTTCCCCCTCTTTCCCTCTTCCTCTCTCCCTATGTTTTGTCCTCCCTCACAACATCCCTTCTGTATGCATTTATTAATTCTCTTCCCCTGGTCTCCTTCTGGTCTCTTCCTTCTGGTCTCTTCCCCTGGTCTCCTTCTGGTCTCTTCCTTCTGGTCTCTTCCCTGGTCTCTTCCTTCTGGTCTCTTCCCCTGGTCTCCTTCTGGTCTCTTCCTTCTGGTCTCTTCCCCTGGTCTCTTCCTTCTGGTCTCTTCCTTCTGGTCTCTTCCCCTGGTCTCCTTCTGGTCTCTTCCTTCTGGTCTCTTCCTTCTGGTCTCTTCCTTCTGGTCTCTTCCCCTGGTCTCTTCCTTCTGGTCTCTTCCTTCTGGTCTCTTCCTTCTGGTCTCTTCCTTCTGGTCTCTTCCTTCTGGTCTCTTCCTTCTGGTCTCTTCCTTCTGGTCTCTTCCCCTGGTCTCTTCCTTCTGGTCTCTTCCCCTGGTCTCTTCCTTCTGGTCTCTTCCTTCTGGTCTCTTCCTTCTGGTCTCTTCCTTCTGGTCTTCTTCCCCTGGTCTTCTTCCCCTGGTCTTCTTCCCCTGGTCTTCTTCCCCTGGTCTTCTTCCCTGGTCTTCTTCCCTGGTCTTCTTCCCCTGGTCTTCTTCCCCTGGTCTTCTTCCTTGTCTCTTTCTTGTGGTCTCCTTCTCTCTGCTTTTCATCTCTCTACCGCTCTGCTCCAACATGCCTCTTCATCTCTCTCTGCAGGCAGACTTCAGTGAGCTGCTGGGGTTGAAGGACTACATGGGGGTGATGATGTTCATCACGTTCGCTGAGCGGGTGGTGCCCGTGTCAGACCAACGTGTGCACGTCACGGAGGAGCTGTTTGATGAGGTGGAGGTGGTGGTGTACCAGCCCAAACTGCAGGGCGGAGACACTGAGCTGAGGAGAGCAGTCATATACCTGCACGGAGGAGGCTGGTGCCTGGGCAGCGCCAGTGAGTAGCGGATTTACATGTGCATTTGTGATCACAGGTTGTGTCGATCAAGGGAGGAAATGAAAGGTGCATTGAATGGCAAAAGGATGTTGGAATCCGGCCAGCATAATGTGATGTCGTAGGGGTTCAGTGGGCTGAATGTCGGCACTGGGAATCGAGCCAAGAAAGAACCAGAGGCCCCAGCGATATGGGGGAGGGGAATGGGCAGGGTATATGCCAATGAAATACTGTAGTTTTTACTATAGTCAAAAAAAAGTAGTGTTTTTACGGACCGTGATGTTTTTGCGGATATTACTGTAGTATTTACTATAGTATTCTAGTGTATACTACAACATTCTATAGTAAATACGAGACATGATTGAGCGATACAACAGTGTGTAGTGTGGTGTACAATGGTGTGTAGTGTAAAAGTGTGTAGTATACAACAGTGTGTAGTGTAAAAGTGTGTAGTATACAACAGTGTGTAGTATACAACAGTGTGTAGTATAAAAGTGTGTAGTATAAAAGTGTGTAGTGTAAAAGTGTGTAGTGTAAAAGTAGTGTAAAAGTGTGTAGTGTAAAAGTAGTGTAAAAGTGTGTAGTGTAAAAGTGTGTAGTGTAGTACAGTGTAGTACAGTGTAGTGTAGTACAGTGTAGTGTAGTACAGTGTAGTGTAGTACAGTGTAGTACAGTGTAGTGTAGTAGTACTACAGTGTCAGTGTACTGTAGTGTAGTGTAGAAGGACAGTATGTAGTGTAGTGTAGAACAGTGTAGTGTAGAACAGTGTGTAGTGTAGTGTAGAACAGTGTGTGTAGTGTAGAACAGTGTGTACAGTGTGTAGTGTAGAACAGTGTGTAGTGTAGAACAGTGTGTAGTGTAGAACAGTGTGTAGTGTAGAACAGTGTGTAGTGTAGAACAGTGTGTAGTGTAGAACAGTGTGTAGTGTAGAACAGTGTGTAGTGTAGAACAGTGTGTAGTGTAGAACAGTGTGTAGTGTAGAACAGTGTGTAGTGTAGAACAGTGTGTAGTGTAGAACAGTGTGTAGTGTAGAACAGTGTGTAGTGTAGAGGTCGACCGATTATGATTTTAACGCCGATACGGATGAATCTACTGTATTATTTAATTTTTTAATATTTATAATAATGACAATTACAACAATACGGAATGCAGAATGAACACTATTTTAACTTAATATAAAAACATAAATAAAATCTGTTTAGTCTCAAATAAATAATGAAATGTTAAATTTGGTTTAAATAATGCAAAAACAAAGTGTTGGAGAAGGAAGTAAAAGCGCAATATGTGCCATTTAAAAAAAAAAAAGCAAAAACATGAGAACATATGAAAGCTGGTGGTTCAATATTCCCAGTTCTTCAATATTCCCAGTTCTTCAATATTCCCAATTCTTCAATATTCCCAGTTAAGAAGTTTTAGGTGGTAGTTATTATAGGAATTATGATGCGTCAACTGTTTCTCTCTATACCATTTGTATTTCATATACAGTTAAACTCAGAAGTTTACATACACCTTAGCCAAATACATTTAAACTCAGATTTTCACAGATTTCTGACATTTAATCCTAGTATAAATTCCCTGTTTTAGGTCAGTTACGATCACCACTTTATTTTAAGAATGTGAAATGTCAGAATAATAGTAGAATGATTTATTTCAGTGTTCATTTCTTTCATCACATTCCCAGTGGGTCAGAAGTTTACATACATTCAATTAGTATTTGGTAGCATTGCCTTTTTAAATTGTTTAACTTGGGTCAAATCTTTTGGGTTGCCTTCCACAAGCTTCCCAAAATAAGTTGGGTGAATTTTTGCCCACTCCAATTAACAGGTGGTTAATTAACAGGCGGTTGATTATATGCAACGCAGGACAAGCTAGTTAACTACATATGGTTTATTACAAGGTTAACTAGTGATTATGTTAAGATTGATTGTTTTTTATAAGATAAGTTTATTGCTAGCTAGCAACTTACCTTGGCTCCTTGCTGCACTCGCGTAACAGGTGGTCAGCCTGTCACGCAGTCTACTCACGGAATGCAATGTAATCGGCCATAATCGGTGTCCAAAAATGCCCATTTACGGATTTGTTATGAAAACTTGAAATCGCCGGTCAACCTCTAGTGTATGGTATTCTACAGTTTACTATAGAATTAATTTACACTCTGTTTACCCTCCACGTCTCCTGAGGAACATTAGCTCCGTTTAAGCTGTTCAGCACAGAGACCGTGGTGAATCATTTGACAAGTGGTAACCAAAGGCAATCATTTGACAAGTGTCATGTTGTGCCTGGAATCTGCTGTGCGTTTGTTACTTTCCAGGACTACGAGAGTATTGAGAATGAGATGCTCAACATACTATTGAGTACGTTGCAGCTGTTGATGATATAATATGATATTAGATCTAGTCTCTGATGGCTCTCTGCTCTCCTCTCTGTGTGCAGGAATGGGACCATATGACCTCCTGGCTAGGCAGATGGTCATGGATCTGAACTCTGTGGTCGTGTCTGTAGAGTGAGTATATCTTTGCTGTGTATCTGACATGCAGCCGGTGTTATGATACACATCTTGTGTACAGTAGTACTAAGGGTGAGAGTGAGATGGTGGGTGTACAGTAGTACTAAAGGTGAGAGTGAGATGGTGTGTGTACAGTAGTACTAAGGGTGAGAGTGAGATGGTGGGTGTGTACAGTAGTACTAAGGGTGAGAGCGAGATGGTGTGTGTGTACAGTAGTACTAAGGGTGAGAGTGAGATGGTGGGTGTGTACAGTAGTACTAAGGGTGAGAGAGAGAGTGTGTGTGCAGTAGTACTAAGGGTGAGAGAGAGAGTGTGTGTGCAGTAGTACTAAGGGTGAGAGCGAGATGGTGTGTGTGCAGTCTGCCAGCTAAATTCCTGTGGGTGTACAGTAGTACTAAGGTTGAGAGCGAGATGGTGGGTGTGTACAGTAGTACTAAGGGTGAGAGTGAGATGGTGGGTGTGTACAGTAGTACTAAGGGTGAGAGCGAGAGAGTGTGTGTACAGTAGTACTAAGGGTGAGAGAGAGTGTGTGTGTGCAGTCTACCAGCCAAATTCCTGTCAACATTCCAATGCTAAAATGTTTTATTCTCTAAACTGCTTCATGTGTTCATGGGCTGAATTATGACTTTATTATACAGTATCATTATGACTTGTCTTATCTGCACACCATCTAATGAAAAGCAATGCTCTTGTATCAGCTAGCCTTTGGTCCTACACAGTAGATAGAACAACCTCCTCATCCTGTATAATCTAATGTCCATTGCTCGTGTTTCTTGGCCCAAGAAAGTTTCTTCTTATTGGTGTCCTTTAGCAGTGGTTT
The DNA here is from genome assembly GCF_023373465.1 of Oncorhynchus keta. NCBI lineage: Eukaryota > Metazoa > Chordata > Actinopteri > Salmoniformes > Salmonidae > Oncorhynchus > Oncorhynchus keta. The sequence goes on from NC_068421.1 coordinate 9,179,742, forward strand.
CTTTACAGCAATTTGACAATGAAGGCCTGATTCACACAGTCTCCTCAACAATTGATGTTGAGATGTCTGTTACTTGAACTCTGAAGCATTTATTTGGGCTGCAATTTCCGAGGCTGGTAACTGTAATGAACTTTTCCTCTGTAGCAGAGGTAACTATGGGTCTTCCTTTCCTGTGGCGGTCCTCATGAGAGCCAGTTTCATCACAGTGCTTGATGGCTTTTGCAACTGCACTTGAAGAAACTTTAAAAGTTCTTGAAGGTCAGACAATTTGGAAAACTTAATGTCTTAAATGACAGTCCATCATTACTTTATCTGCACATTTGAGTTGTTTTTGCCATAATATGGACTTGGTCTTTTACCAAATAGACAATCTTCTGTATACCACCCTTACCTAGTCACAACACAACTGATTGGCTCAAACGCATTAAGAAGGAAAGAAATTCACAATTTCCCTTTCAACAAGGCACACCTGTTAATTTAGATGCATTCCAGGTGACTACCTCATGAAGCTGGTTGAGAGAATGCCAAGAGTGTGCAAAGCTGTCTTCAAGGCAAAGGATGGCTACTTTGAAGAATCTCAAATATGAAATATATTTTGATTTGTTAAACACTTTTTTGATTACTACATGATTGCATATGTTATTTGATAGATTTGATGTCTTCACTATTATTCTACAATGTAGAAATAAACTCCTTAATGAGCAGGTATTCTGCACTACTTTTGACCGTTAGTGTACCTCAGCTGGTACACAAACGTGTTTCCCAGGTGTGATGACCTGAATTCTATCTAACCCCTGTTTCTTCCCAGGTACCGCCTGGCCCCCGAGCACCATTTCCCCGTCCCCTATGAGGACGTGTACCGGGCGGTGAAGCACTTCCTCCAGATGGGGGTGCTGGCCCAGTACTCTGTAGACCCGGGACGCATCGCTGTATCTGGGGACAGCGCCGGGGGAAACCTGGCTGCTGCCGTGTCCCAGCAGGTTAGCTGTGTGTGTTAAAAAAGCAGTATTATCTATCCACTGTTTTGATCTATAATTAGCTGAGATTAGGAGGAGCCATCCAAGGCTGCAGTACAGTACAGACCACAAGTTCTAATGGTCCTGTGTGTGTGCCTCCAGCTGCAGCAGGATCCAGAACAGCAGTTGCAGCTGAAGGTCCAGGCCCTGCTCTACCCTGTGCTGCAGGCTCTGGACCTCAATACTCCATCCTACCAGCAGAACCAGAACATGCCTATCCTGCCCCGTACCCTAATGGTGCGCTTCTGGAGCGAGTACTTCACCAGCAACAAGACCTTCTTCAGGGCCATGATGACCAACACTCACAACAGCCCAGAGTCCGCTGCTCTGCTCAAATTCGTCAACTGGGGTGCCTTCCTGCCAGAGTCCTACCGGGGCAAGTACAACTACAGCGCTCCGGTTGTGGCGTTGTCGGCGGGAGGGGCGGGGTCGGACAGGCCATCGCGCTCCATCGCTGACCCCCGGGCCTCGCCCCTGCTGGTCCCGGATGCCGCTCTACGCTCGCTACCGAAGGCCTACGTTCTGACGTGCGAGTACGATGTGCTGCGGGACGACGGGGTGATGTATGCCGCGCGCTTGCGTCGCGCCGGAGTCGAGGTGACTCACGAACACTACGCCAGAGGTTTCCACGGCGCCCTCATGTTCACCATGTGGCCAACCGACTTCCTGATTGGACGCACGATGACAGAAAACTTAATCAGATGGCTGCAGCATAACTTGTAGAAAACAGAAAAAATAGTTATGGTGTTTCAATGTTCATTCCTGTTTCCCATAGCAACCCTGCACCCGTTATGTGCTGCTGTACTTTACGTTTAGTCTCTTTGGTTGTTTTTACTCATCTTTTGTTATTGTTTTTTTAAACAAACTAAAGCACTGTCTGTTTGTAAATCAAAAGGGCACCTACTAAGGCTTTTTGCACTCTGATACTACATCCCCACAACAATACCAGATGCCAGTCAAAAACTGGTCAAAAACTGGTTAGCCTGGATTTTCTAATCACCAAGGAAACCAATGATGCAGACACAACTGATGCCAGATACAAGACGTTTGATGAAGCCAAGTGTTGTACATTTCACGTTGGACATCTGGTTCTGCAGCTGAATTCACTATAATAGCCTGAGTGTTTTATTAGCAGAATCCCTACGGCCACAGGGAGAAAGACGAGGACGAATGGTAGTTTGGTGTTGTCTTTTAGAATTGAGTGGGTATGGATATATTGTTTGTCGAGGACCAGTCCAGATTACTAGGGAGGAACATTGTTGTCTTGAGTTCTTCTCATCCCCTAAAGGCCTGTTAGGCTCAGTGATCATGTGAGGTGTAGTGAGCCTGTTATCATCTCACCTTTCTGTCTCAAACCGGCCCTGTGACATGGAAGGATCAACACGAGGGGGAAGGACAAGGGGTTAAGGAAACCCCCCTACAGCATGTCAGGCTCGAGGTCTTTTTGTAGTCTGAGCATGTAGCTGTTATTGAGGTTGAACAGAGCTGCAGTCAGCAGTAGCTTAGAGCTGCAGGTCTCCCTATCGGTTCCCCAGCTGACACTCCTCCTGTAACAGTAGCTTAGAGCTGCAGGTCTCCCTATCGGTTCCCCAGCTGACACTCCTTCTGTAACAGTAGCTTAGAGCTGCAGGTCTCCCTATCGGTTCCCCAGCTGACACTCCTCCTGTAACAGTAGCTTAGTGCTGCAGGTCTCCCTATCGGTTCCCCAGCTGACACGGCTCCTGTAACAGTAGCTTAGAGCTGCAGGTCTCCCTATCGGTTCCCCAGCTGACACTCCTCCTGTAACAGTAGCTTAGAGCTGCAGGTCTCCCTATCGGTTCCCCAGCTGACACTCCTCCTGTAACAGTAGCTTAGAGCTGCAGGTCTCCCTATCGGTTCCCCAGCTGACACTCCCCCTGTAACAGTAGCTTAGTGCTGCAGGTCTCCCTATCGGTTCTCCAGCTGACACTCCTCCTGTAACAGTAGCTTAGAGCTGCAGGTCTCCCTATCGGTTCCCCAGCTGACACTCCTCCTGTAACAGTAGCTTAGAGCTGCAGGTCTCCCTATCGGTTCCCCAGCTGACACTCCTCCTGTAACAGAAACATCTTGTTGGGGGAAACGATGCTCCGTGTTCTTTATCATGGGATGAATCAGGCTTGATGACTTGCACACATAATATAGACATCTAATCTGAGATACTATTTTGTTTTGCTTCAGTATTCACCTTACAAATCCTTGTAAATATCATGACTGTCATGTGTAGTGTTTTTGTTTTTCATGTGAAATACAGAGAATTGAATATGTGCATAATAAAATGACCTGATGGTCTGCTTCCCATGCAATCTCCATAGACCAACATTGGCAGTAGAATGGCCTGTACTGAAGAGCTCAGTGACTTTCAATATGGCACCTTTTTTGAATTAGTTAAAACCCAAACCAAACTAGTTGTTTGTAAAGAGACAGTGAGAGGTATGGAGAGAGGAAGCAAAAGCCAAGAAAAATACACATTACTTTATAAGGACCGAATTCTAACAATTCTGCCAAGCTTGATACAGCTTCAATTAGCACTGACGTGTCAAGTGAGAGTTGTCAAAGCCCTTTAGCCCAACAATGGCAGGAGAGTCGCACAGTCTACCCCAACCAAATGGAGAGGCCTTAGAAGCTGCCTCCCGCTGTTCAGAGGTAATTAAAATACAGTACCCTGTGTATGTAAAGAATAATGCAAGAAAATAAGACAAAATGAAGCTCCTTATGGAAAATCAAGAGACCCTTTTTTACTGACTATCACAAAAATGGGACCATCAGCAACCTTCCACACAGACCATCCCCTGACATGGCACAGTGCTCAATTAGCACACTACCCCTTTGTTACGAGAGGGGGGGGGGATGTTAACTTCTTGATACACCCATCCCTTTAGCGGGATCATTTTCATCAAACACCCGCTGAATTGCAGCGCGCCAAATTAAATTACTAAAAATACAAGTGCAATATAGCAAAACACAGTTTAGCTTATTGTTAATCCACCTGGCGTGTCAGATTTAAATACAGCTTTTCGGGGAAAGCGTAACAAGCGTCTATTGTAAGAATATCTCTCTCAGTAGACTAAATATTACAAACACTAGCAGCCAAGTCGATTGGTCACGAAAGTCAGAAAAGCAATAGATTAAATCGCTTACCTTTCATGATCTTTGGTTTTTTGCACTCACGAGACTCCCAGTTTCCAGCAATACTGTGAAAAGTATTAACAAAATGGAATTGCATTGAAAAGTCATCATCTCAGTGAATGATGTGTTTTCACTGCAGTCATTTAGGCTGCATTGTCTCTGATGGGGAATAGGAGCTGAAGTAAAATAAGGAGCTGAAAATAAGGAGCTGAAGCTGGAAAGCTGGTAGATTTATATTACTGCTGTGGGAGAGAGAGATGGTTTATATTACTGCTGTGGGAGAGAGAGAGAGAGATGGTTTATATTACTGCTGTGGGAGAGAGAGAGATGGTTTATATTACTGCTGTGGGAGAGAGAGATGGTTTATATTACTGCTGTGAGAGAGAGAGAGAGATGGTTTATATTACTGCTGTGGGAGAGAGAGATGGTTTATATTACTGCTGTGGGAGAGAGAGATGGTTTATATTACTGCTGTGAGAGAGAGAGAGATGGTTTATATTACTGCTGTGGGAGAGAGAGATGGTTTATATTACTGCTGTGGGAGAGAGAGATGGTTTATATTACTGCTGTGGGAGAGAGAGAGATGGTTTATATTACTGCTGTGGAGAGAGAGAGATGGTTTATATTACTGCTGTGGGGGAGAGAGAGAGATGGTTTATATTACTGCTGTGGGAGAGAGAGAGATGGTTTATATTACTGCTGTGGGAGAGAGAGAGATGGTTTATATTACTGCTGTGGGAGAGAGAGAGATGGTTTATATTACTGCTGTGGGAGAGAGAGAGAGAGATGGTTTATATTACTGCTGTGGGAGAGAGAGAGATGGTTTATATTACTGCTGTGGGAGAGAGAGATGGTTTATATTACTGCTGTGGGAGAGAGAGATGGTTTATATTACTGCTGTGGGAGAGATAGGAGAGAGAGAGAGAGATGGTTTATATTACTGCTGTGGGAGAGAGAGATGGTTTATATTACTGCTGTGGGAGAGAGAGAGATGGTTTATATTACTGCTGTGGGAGAGATGGTTTATATTACTGCTGTGGAGAGAGAGATGGTTTATATTACTGCTGTGAGAGAGAGAGAGATGGTTTATATTACTGCTGTGGGAGAGAGAGAGATGGTTTATATTACTGCTGTGGGAGAGAGAGAGAGAGAGATGGTTTATATTACTGCTGTGGGAGAGAGAGATGGTTTATATTACTGCTGTGGGAGAGAGAGAGATGGTTTATATTACTGCTGTGGGAGAGAGAGATGGTTTATATTACTGCTGTGGGAGAGAGAGAGATGGTTTATATTACTGCTGTGAGAGAGAGAGAGATGGTTTATATTACTGCTGTGGGAGAGAGAGAGATGGTTTATATTACTGCTGTGAGAGAGAGAGATGGTTTATATTACTGCTGTGAGAGAGAGAGAGATGGTTTATATTACTGCTGTGAGAGAGAGAGATGGTTTATATTACTGCTGTGGAGAGAGAGAGATGGTTTATATTACTGCTGTGAGAGAGAGAGAGATGGTTTATATTACTGCTGTGGGAGAGAGAGAGATGGGAGAGAGAGAGATGGTTTATATTACTGCTGTGGGGAGAGAGAGATGGTTTATATTACTGCTGTGGGAGAGAGAGATGGTTTATATTACTGCTGTGGGAGAGAGAGAGATGGTTTATATTACTGCTGTGGAGAGAGAGATGGTTTATATTACTGCTGTGGGAGAGAGAGATGGTTTATATTACTGCTGTGAGAGAGAGAGATGGTTTATATTACTGCTGTGGAGAGAGAGAGATGGTTTATATTACTGCTGTGGGGGAGAGAGAGATGGTTTATATTACTGCTGTGGGGAGAGAGAGATGGTTTATATTACTGCTGTGAGAGAGAGAGATGGTTTATATTACTGCTGTGAGAGAGAGAGATGGTTTATATTACTGCTGTGGGAGAGAGAGATGGTTTATATTACTGCTGTGGGAGAGAGAGATGGTTTATATTACTGCTGTGGGAGAGAGAGAGATGGTTTATATTACTGCTGTGGAGAGAGAGAGATGGTTTGTATTACTGCTGTGGGAGAGAGAGAGATGGTTTATATTACTGCTGTGAGAGAGAGAGATGGTTTATATTACTGCTGTGGAGAGAGAGAGATGGTTTATATTACTGCTGTGGGGAGAGAGAGAGAGATGGTTTATATTACTGCTGTGGAGAGAGAGAGATGGTTTATATTACTGCTGTGGGAGAGAGAGAGATGGTTTATATTACTGCTGTGGGAGAGAGAGATGGTTTATATTACTGCTGTGAGAGAGAGAGAGAGATGGTTTATATTACTGCTGTGGGAGAGAGAGATGGTTTATATTACTGCTGTGGGAGAGAGAGATGGTTTATATTACTGCTGTGGGAGAGAGAGAGATGGTTTATATTACTGCTGTGGGAGAGAGATGGTTTATATTACTGCTGTGGGAGAGAGAGAGATAGTTTATATTACTGCTGTGGGAGAGAGAGATGGTTTATATTACTGCTGTGGGAGAGAGAGATGGTTTATATTACTGCTGTGGGAGAGAGATGGTTTATATTACTGCTGTGGGAGAGAGAGAGATGGTTTATATTACTGCTGTGAGAGAGAGAGAGATGGTTTATATTACTGCTGTGAGAGAGAGAGAGATGGTTTATATTACTGCTGTGGAGAGAGAGAGATGGTTTATATTACTGCTGTGGAGAGAGAGAGATGGTTTATATTACTGCTGTGGAGAGAGAGAGAGATGGTTTATATTACTGCTGTGGAGAGAGAGAGGTTTATATTACTGCTGTGGAGAGAGAGAGATGGTTTATATTACTGCTGTGGGAGAGAGAGAGATGGTTTATATTACTGCTGTGGAGAGAGAGAGATGGTTTATATTACTGCTGTGGGAGAGAGAGCGATGGTTTATATTACTGCTGTGAGAGAGAGAGAGATGGTTTATATTACTGCTGTGAGAGAGAGAGATGGTTTATATTACTGCTGTGGGAGAGAGAGAGATGGTTTATATTACTGCTGTGGGAGAGAGAGAGATGGTTTATATTACTGCTGTGGGAGAGAGAGAGATGGTTTATATTACTGCTGTGGGAGAGAGAGAGAGAGAGAGAGATGGTTTATATTACTGCTGTGAGAGAGAGAGAGATGGTTTATATTACTGCTGTGGGAGAGAGAGATATGGTTTATATTACTGCTGTGAGAGAGAGAGAGATGGTTTATATTACTGCTGTGGGAGAGAGAGAGATGGTTTATATTACTGCTGTGGAGAGAGAGAGATGGTTTATATTACTGCTGTGAGAGAGAGAGAGATGGTTTATATTACTGCTGTGGGAGAGAGAGAGATGGTTTATATTACTGCTGTGAGAGAGAGAGATGGTTTATATTACTGCTGTGAGAGAGAGAGAGATGGTTTATATTACTGCTGTGAGAGAGAGAGATGGTTTATATTACTGCTGTGAGAGAGAGATGGGAGAGAGAGAGATGGTTTATATTACTGCTGTGGAGAGAGAGAGATGGTTTATATTACTGCTGTGGGAGAGAGAGAGAGAGATGGTTTATATTACTGCTGTGGGAGAGAGAGATGGTTTATATTACTGCTGTGGGAGAGAGAGATGGTTTATATTACTGCTGTGGGAGAGAGAGAGATGGTTTATATTACTGCTGTGAGAGAGAGAGATGGTTTATATTACTGCTGTGGGAGAGAGAGATGGTTTATATTACTGCTGTGAGAGAGAGAGATGGTTTATATTACTGCTGTGGGAGAGAGAGAGATGGTTTATATTACTGCTGTGGGAGAGAGAGAGATGGTTTATATTACTGCTGTGGAGAGAGAGAGAGATGGTTTATATTACTGCTGTGGGAGAGAGAGATGGTTTATATTACTGCTGTGAGAGAGAGAGAGATGGTTTATATTACTGCTGTGGGAGAGAGAGATGGTTTATATTACTGCTGTGAGAGAGAGAGAGATGGTTTATATTACTGCTGTGGGAGAGAGAGAGATGGTTTATATTACTGCTGTGGGAGAGAGAGATGGTTTATATTACTGCTGTGGGAGAGAGAGATGGTTTATATTACTGCTGTGGGAGAGAGAGAGATGGTTTATATTACTGCTGTGGGAGAGAGAGAGATGGTTTATATTACTGCTGTGAGAGAGAGAGAGATGGTTTATATTACTGCTGGGAGAGAGAGAGATGGTTTATATTACTGCTGTGGGAGAGAGAGAGATGGTTTATATTACTGCTGTGGGAGAGAGAGAGATGGTTTATATTACTGCTGTGGGAGAGAGAGATGGTTTATATTACTGCTGTGGGAGAGAGAGAGATGGTTTATATTACTGCTGTGGGAGAGAGAGAGATGGTTTATATTACTGCTGTGGGAGAGAGAGAGAGATGGTTTATATTACTGCTGTGGGAGAGAGAGATGGTTTATATTACTGCTGTGGGAGAGAGAGATGGTTTATATTACTGCTGTGGGAGAGAGAGAGATGGTTTTATTACTGCTGTGGGAGAGAGAGAGAGAGAGATGGTTTATATTACTGCTGTGGGAGAGAGAGAGATGGTTTATATTACTGCTGTGGGAGAGAGAGATGGTTTATATTACTGCTGTGGGAGAGAGAGATGGTTTATATTACTGCTGTGAGAGAGAGAGAGAGAGAGATGGTTTATATTATGGAGAGAGAGAGATGGTTTATATTACTGCTGTGGGGAGAGAGAGAGATGGTTTATATTACTGCTGTGGGAGAGAGAGAGAGAGATGGTTTATATTACTGCTGTGGGAGAGAGAGATGGTTTATATTACTGCTGTGGGAGAGAGAGAGATGGTTTATATTACTGCTGTGGGAGAGAGAGATGGTTTATATTACTGCTGTGGGAGAGAGAGAGAGATGGTTTATATTACTGCTGTGGGAGAGAGAGAGATGGTTTATATTACTGCTGTGGGAGAGAGAGAGAGATGGTTTATATTACTGCTGTGGGAGAGAGAGAGAGAGATGGTTTATATTACTGCTGTGGGAGAGAGAGAGATGGTTTATATTACTGCTGTGGGAGAGAGAGAGATGGTTTATATTACTGCTGTGGGAGAGAGAGAGATGGTTTATATTACTGCTGTGAGAGAGAGAGATGGTTTATATTACTGCTGTGGGAGAGAGAGAGATGGTTTATATTACTGCTGTGGGAGAGAGAGAGATGGTTTATATTACTGCTGTGAGAGAGAGAGAGAGATGGTTTATATTACTGCTGTGGGAGAGAGAGATGGTTTATATTACTGCTGTGGGAGAGAGAGAGATGGTTTATATTACTGCTGTGGGGAGAGAGAGATGGTTTATATTACTGCTGTGGGAGAGAGAGATGGTTTATATTACTGCTGTGGGAGAGAGAGATGGTTTATATTACTGCTGTGGAGAGAGAGAGATGGTTTATATTACTGCTGTGGGAGAGAGAGAGATGGTTTATATTACTGCTGTGAGAGAGAGAGAGATGGTTTATATTACTGCTGTGGGAGAGAGAGAGATGGTTTATATTACTGCTGTGGAGAGAGAGAGATGGTTTATATTACTGCTGTGGAGAGAGAGAGATGGTTTATATTACTGCTGTGGGAGAGAGAGAGATGGTTTATATTACTGCTGTGGAGAGAGAGAGATGGTTTATATTACTGCTGTGGAGAGAGAGAGATGGTTTATATTACTGCTGTGGAGAGAGAGAGATGGTTTATATTACTGCTGTGGGAGAGAGAGATGGTTTATATTACTGCTGTGAGAGAGAGAGAGAGATGGTTTATATTACTGCTGTGGGAGAGGAGAGAGAGAGAGATGGTTTATATTACTGCTGTGGGAGAGAGAGATGGTTTATATTACTGCTGTGGAGAGAGAGAGATGGTTTATATTACTGCTGTGGGAGAGAGAGATGGTTTATATTACTGCTGTGGGAGAGAGAGATGGTTTATATTACTGCTGTGGGAGAGAGAGAGATGGTTTATATTACTGCTGTGGGAGAGAGAGGGTTTATATTACTGCTGTGGGAGAGAGAGATGGTTTATATTACTGCTGTGGGAGAGAGAGATGGTTTATATTACTGCTGTGGGAGAGAGAGATGGTTTATATTACTGCTGTGGGAGAGAGAGATGGTTTATATTACTGCTGTGGGAGAGAGAGAGATGGTTTATATTACTGCTGTGAGAGAGAGAGAGATGGTTTATATTACTGCTGTGGAGAGAGAGAGATGGTTTATATTACTGCTGTGGAGAGAGAGAGATGGTTTATATTACTGCTGTGGAGAGAGAGAGATGGTTTATATTACTGCTGTGGGAGAGAGAGAGATGGTTTATATTACTGCTGTGGAGAGAGAGAGATGGTTTATATTACTGCTGTGGGAGAGAGAGAGATGGTTTATATTACTGCTGTGGGAGAGAGAGAGAGATGGTTTATATTACTGCTGGAGAGAGAGAGATGGTTTATATTACTGCTGTGGAGAGAGAGAGATGGTTTATATTACTGCTGTGGGAGAGAGAGAGATGGTTTATATTACTGCTGTGGGAGAGAGAGAGATGGTTTATATTACTGCTGTGGGAGAGAGAGATGGTTTATATTACTGCTGTGGGAGAGAGAGATGGTTTATATTACTGCTGTGGGAGAGAGAGATGGTTTATATTACTGCTGTGGGAGAGAGAGAGATGGTTTATATTACTGCTGTGGGAGAGAGAGAGATGGTTTATATTACTGCTGTGAGAGAGAGGATGGTTTATATTAGAGAGAGAGATGGTTTATATTACTGCTGTGGGAGAGAGAGAGATGGTTTATATTACTGCTGTGAGAGAGAGAGAGATGGTTTATATTACTGCTGTGGGGGAGAGAGAGAGATGGTTTATATTACTGCTGTGGAGAGAGAGATGGTTTATATTACTGCTGTGGGAGAGAGAGAGATGGTTTATATTACTGCTGTGGGAGAGAGAGAGATGGTTTATATTACTGCTGTGGGAGAGAGAGAGATGGTTTATATTACTGCTGTGGGAGAGAGAGAGATGGTTTATATTACTGCTGTGAGAGAGAGAGATGGTTTATATTACTGCTGTGAGAGAGATGGTTTATATTACTGCTGTGGGAGAGAGATGGTTTATATTACTGCTGTGGGAGAGAGAGAGATGGTTTATATTACTGCTGTGAGAGAGATGGTTTATATTACTGCTGTGGGAGAGAGAGAGATGGTTTATATTACTGCTGTGGGAGAGAGAGAGATGGTTTATATTACTGCTGTGAGAGAGAGAGAGATGGTTTATATTACTGCTGTGGGAGAGAGAGAGATGGTTTATATTACTGCTGTGAGAGAGAGAGATTGTTTATATTACTGCTGTGGGAGAGAGAGATGGTTTATATTACTGCTGTGGGAGAGAGAGATGGTTTATATTACTGCTGTGAGAGAGAGAGATGGTTTATATTACTGCTGTGTGGAGAGAGAGAGATGGTTTATATTAGAGAGAGATGGTTTATATTACTGCTGTGGGAGAGAGAGATGGTTTATATTACTGCTGTGGGAGAGAGAGAGATGGTTTATATTACTGCTGTGAGAGAGAGAGATGGTTTATATTACTGCTGTGGAGAGAGAGAGAGATGGTTTATATTACTGCTGTGGAGAGAGAGAGATGGTTTATATTACTGCTGTGGAGAGAGAGAGATGGTTTATATTACTGCTGTGGGAGAGAGAGAGATGGTTTATATTACTGCTGTGGAGAGAGAGAGATGGTTTATATTACTGCTGTGGGAGAGAGAGAGATGGTTTATATTACTGCTGTGGGAGAGAGAGAGATGGTTTATATTACTGCTGTGTGGGGAGAGAGAGAGATGGTTTATATTACTGCTGTGGGAGAGAGAGAGATGGTTTATATTACTGCTGTGGGAGAGAGAGATGGTTTATATTACTGCTGTGGGAGAGAGAGATGGTTTATATTACTGCTGTGGAGAGAGAGAGATGGTTTATATTACTGCTGAGAGAGAGAGGTTTATATTACTGCTGTGGGAGAGAGAGAGATGGTTTATATTACTGCTGTGGGAGAGAGAGATGGTTTATATTACTGCTGTGGGAGAGAGAGATGGTTTATATTACTGCTGTGGGAGAGAGAGAGATGGTTTATATTACTGCTGTGGGAGAGAGAGAGATGGTTTATATTACTGCTGTGGAGAGAGAGAGATGGTTTATATTACTGCTGTGGGAGAGAGAGAGATGGTTTATATTACTGCTGTGGAGAGAGAGAGATGGTTTATATTACTGCTGTGGGAGAGAGAGATGGTTTATATTACTGCTGTGGAGAGAGAGAGATGGTTTATATTACTGCTGTGGGAGAGAGAGAGATGGTTTATATTACTGCTGTGGGAGAGAGAGAGATGGTTTATATTACTGCTGTGGGAGAGAGAGAGATGGTTTATATTAGAGAGAGAGATGGTTTATATTACTGCTGTGGGAGAGAGAGAGATGGTTTATATTACTGCTGTGGGAGAGAGAGATGGTTTATATTACTGCTGGGAGAGAGAGAGATGGTTTATATTACTGCTGTGGGAGGAGAGAGAGAGATGGTTTATATTACTGCTGTGGGGGGAGAGAGATGGTTTATATTACTGCTGTGGGAGAGAGAGATGGTTTATATTACTGCTGTGGGAGAGAGAGAGATGGTTTATATTACTGCTGTGGGAGAGAGAGAGATGGTTTATATTACTGCTGTGGGAGAGAGAGAGATGGTTTATATTACTGCTGTGGGAGAGAGAGAGATGGTTTATATTACTGCTGTGGGAGAGAGAGAGATGGTTTATATTACTGCTGTGAGAGAGAGAGATGGTTTATATTACTGCTGTGGAGAGAGAGATGGTTTATATTACTGCTGTGGGAGAGAGAGAGATGGTTTATATTACTGCTGTGGGAGAGAGAGAGATGGTTTATATTACTGCTGTGGAGAGAGAGAGATGGTTTATATTACTGCTGTGGAGAGAGAGAGATGGTTTATATTACTGCTGTGGGGAGAGAGAGATGGTTTATATTACTGCTGTGGAGAGAGAGAGATGGTTTATATTACTGCTGTGAGAGAGATGGTTTATATTACTGCTGTGGGAGAGAGAGATGGTTTATATTACTGCTGTGGGAGAGAGATGGTTTATATTACTGCTGTGGGAGAGAGAGAGATGGTTTATATTACTGCTGTGGAGAGAGAGAGATGGTTTATATTACTGCTGTGAGAGAGAGAGAGATGGTTTATATTACTGCTGTGGGGAGAGAGAGAGATGGTTTATATTACTGCTGTGAGAGAGAGAGATGGTTTATATTACTGCTGTGGGAGAGAGAGATGGTTTATATTACTGCTGTGGAGAGAGAGAGATGGTTTATATTACTGCTGTGGAGAGAGAGAGATGGTTTATATTACTGCTGTGGAGAGAGAGAGATGGTTTATATTACTGCTGTGAGAGAGAGAGATGGTTTATATTACTGCTGTGGGAGAGAGAGAGATGGTTTATATTACTGCTGTGGGAGAGAGAGAGATGGTTTATATTACTGCTGTTTGAGAGAGAGAGAGATGGTTTATATTACTGCTGTGGGAGAGAGAGAGATGGTTTATATTAGAGAGAGAGATGGTTTATATTACTGCTGTGAGAGAGAGAGAGATGGTTTATATTACTGCTGTGAGAGAGATGGATGGTTATATATTACTGCTGTGAGAGAGAGAGAGATGGTTTATATTACTGCTGTGAGAGAGAGAGAGAGATGGTTTATATTACTGCTGTGGAGAGAGAGAGATGGTTTATATTACTGCTGTGGGAGAGAGAGAGATGGTTTATATTACTGCTGTGGAGAGAGAGAGATGGTTTATATTACTGCTGTGGAGAGAGAGAGATGGTTTATATTACTGCTGTGGGAGAGAGAGAGATGGTTTATATTACTGCTGTGGGAGAGAGAGAGATGGTTTATATTACTGCTGTGGGGAGAGAGAGATGGTTTATATTACTGCTGTGGGAGAGAGAGAGATGGTTTATATTACTGCTGTGGGAGAGAGAGAGATGGTTTATATTACTGCTGTGGAGAGAGAGAGATGGTTTATATTACTGCTGTGGGAGAGAGAGAGATGGTTTATATTACTGCTGTGGAGAGAGAGAGATGGTTTATATTACTGCTGTGGGAGAGAGAGAGATGGTTTATATTACTGCTGTGGGAGAGAGAGAGATGGTTTATATTACTGCTGTGGAGAGAGAGAGATGGTTTATATTACTGCTGTGGGGAGAGAGAGATGGTTTATATTACTGCTGTGAGAGAGAGAGAGATGGTTTATATTACTGCTGTGGGAGAGAGAGAGATGGTTTATATTACTGCTGTGGGAGAGAGAGAGATGGTTTATATTACTGCTGTGGAGAGAGAGAGATGGTTTATATTACTGCTGTGGAGAGAGAGAGATGGTTTATATTACTGCTGTGGGAGAGAGAGAGAGATGGTTTATATTACTGCTGTGGAGAGAGAGATGGTTTATATTACTGCTGTGGGAGAGAGAGATGGTTTATATTACTGCTGTGGGAGAGAGAGATGGAGAGAGAGAGATGGTTTATATTACTGCTGAGAGAGAGATGGTTTATATTACTGCTGTGGGAGAGAGAGAGATGGTTTATATTACTGCTGTGGGAGAGAGAGAGATGGTTTATATTACTGCTGTGGGAGAGAGAGATGGTTTATATTACTGCTGTGGGAGAGAGAGATGGTTTATATTACTGCTGTGAGAGAGAGAGATGGTTTATATTACTGCTGTGGGAGAGAGAGAGATGGTTTATATTACTGCTGTGAGAGAGAGAGAGAGAGATGGTTTATATTACTGCTGTGGGAGAGAGAGATGGTTTATATTACTGCTGGGAGAGAGAGAGATGGTTTATATTACTGCTGTGGGAGAGAGAGATGGTTTATATTACTGCTGTGGGAGAGAGAGATGGTTTATATTACTGCTGTGGGAGAGAGAGAGATGGTTTATATTACTGCTGTGAGAGAGAGAGAGATGGTTTATATTACTGCTGTGGAGAGAGAGAGATGGTTTATATTACTGCTGTGGGAGAGAGAGAGATGGTTTATATTACTGCTGTGGGAGAGAGAGAGATGGTTTATATTACTGCTGTGGGAGAGAGAGATGGTTTATATTACTGCTGTGGGAGAGAGAGATGGTTTATATTACTGCTGTGGGAGAGAGAGAGATGGTTTATATTACTGCTGTGAGAGAGAGAGAGATGGTTTATATTACTGCTGTGGGAGAGAGAGAGATGGTTTATATTACTGCTGTGGGAGAGAGAGATGGTTTATATTACTGCTGTGGGAGAGAGAGAGAGAGAGAGAGATGGTTTATATTACTGCTGTGGGAGAGAGAGATGGTTTATATTACTGCTGTGGGAGAGAGAGAGATGGTTTATATTACTGCTGTGAGAGAGAGAGATGGTTTATATTACTGCTGTGAGAGAGATGGTTTATATTACTGCTGTGAGAGAGAGAGAGAGATGGTTTATATTACTGCTGTGGGAGAGAGAGAGATGGTTTATATTACTGCTGTGGGAGAGAGAGAGATGGTTTATATTACTGCTGTGGGAGAGAGAGATGGTTTATATTACTGCTGTGGGAGAGAGAGAGATGGTTTATATTACTGCTGTGGGAGAGAGAGAGATGGTTTATATTACTGCTGTGGGAGAGAGAGAGATGGTTTATATTACTGCTGTGGGAGAGAGAGAGATGGTTTATATTACTGCTGTGAGAGAGAGAGAGATGGTTTATATTACTGCTGTGGGAGAGAGAGAGATGGTTTATATTACTGCTGTGGGAGAGAGAGAGATGGTTTATATTACTGCTGTGGAGAGAGAGAGATGGTTTATATTACTGCTGTGGAGAGAGAGAGATGGTTTATATTACTGCTGTGGAGAGAGAGAGATGGTTTATATTACTGCTGTGGGAGAGAGAGAGATGGTTTATATTACTGCTGTGGAGAGAGAGAGATGGTTTATATTACTGCTGTGGGAGAGAGAGAGATGGTTTATATTACTGCTGTGGAGAGAGAGAGATGGTTTATATTACTGCTGTGAGAGAGAGAGATGGTTTATATTACTGCTGTGGAGAGAGAGAGATGGTTTATATTACTGCTGTGGGAGAGAGAGAGATGGTTTATATTACTGCTGTGGAGAGAGAGAGATGGTTTATATTACTGCTGTGAGAGAGAGAGAGATGGTTTATATTACTGCTGTGGGAGAGAGAGAGATGGTTTATATTACTGCTGTGGGAGAGAGAGAGATGGTTTATATTACTGCTGTGAGAGAGAGAGATGGTTTATATTACTGCTGTGGGAGAGAGAGATGGTTTATATTACTATATTGTGGGAGAGAGAGAGATGGTTTATATTACTGCTGTGGAGAGAGAGAGATGGTTTATATTACTGCTGTGGAGAGAGAGAGATGGTTTATATTACTGCTGGAGAGAGATGGTTTATATTAGAGAGAGAGATGGTTTATATTACTGCTGTGGGAGAGAGAGAGATGGTTTATATTACTGCTGTGGGAGAGAGAGAGAGAGATGGTTTATATTACTGCTGTGGGAGAGAGAGAGATGGTTTATATTACTGCTGTGGGAGAGAGAGAGATGGTTTATATTACTGCTGTGGGAGAGAGAGAGATGGTTTATATTACTGCTGTGGGGAGAGAGAGAGATGGTTTATATTACTGCTGTGGGAGAGAGAGAGATGGTTTATATTACTGCTGTGGGAGAGAGAGAGATGGTTTATATTACTGCTGTGGGAGAGAGAGAGATGGTTTATATTACTGCTGTGGGAGAGAGAGAGAGAGATGGTTTATATTACTGCTGTGGGAGAGAGAGAGATGGTTTATATTACTGCTGTGGGAGAGAGAGAGAGAGATGGTTTATATTACTGCTGTGGGGGAGAGAGAGATGGTTTATATTACTGCTGTGGGAGAGAGAGAGATGGTTTATATTACTGCTGTGGGAGAGAGAGAGATGGTTTATATTACTGCTGTGGGAGAGAGAGAGATGGTTTATATTACTGCTGTGGGAGAGAGAGAGATGGTTTATATTACTGCTGTGGGAGAGAGAGAGATGGTTTATATTACTGCTGTGGGAGAGAGAGAGAGAGAGAGAGAGAGAGAGATGGTTTATATTACTGCTGTGGGAGAGAGAGAGATGGTTTATATTACTGCTGTGGAGAGAGAGAGATGGTTTATATTACTGCTGTGGGAGAGAGAGAGATGGTTTATATTACTGCTGTGGAGAGAGAGAGATGGTTTATATTACTGCTGTGGGAGAGAGAGAGATGGTTTATATTACTGCTGTGGGAGAGAGAGAGATGGTTTATATTACTGCTGTGGGAGAGAGAGAGATGGTTTATATTACTGCTGTGGGAGAGAGAGAGATGGTTTATATTACTGCTGTGGGAGAGAGAGATGGTTTATATTACTGCTGTGGGAGAGAGAGAGATGGTTTATATTACTGCTGTGAGATGGTTTATATTAGAGAGATGGTTTATATTACTGCTGTGGGGAGAGAGAGAGATGGTTTATATTACTGCTGTGGGAGAGAGAGAGATGGTTTATATTACTGCTGTGGAGAGAGAGAGATGGTTTATATTACTGCTGTGAGAGAGAGAGATGGTTTATATTACTGCTGTGGGAGAGAGAGAGATGGTTTATATTACTGCTGTGGAGAGAGAGAGATGGTTTATATTACTGCTGTGGGAGAGAGAGAGATGGTTTATATTACTGCTGTGAGAGAGAGAGATGGTTTATATTACTGCTGTGGGAGAGAGAGATGGTTTATATTACTGCTGTGGAGAGAGAGAGATGGTTTATATTACTGCTGTGAGAGAGAGAGAGATGGTTTATATTACTGCTGTGGAGAGAGAGAGATGGTTTATATTACTGCTGTGGGAGAGAGAGAGATGGTTTATATTACTGCTGTGAGAGAGAGAGATGGTTTATATTACTGCTGTGGAGAGAGAGAGATGGTTTATATTACTGCTGTGGAGAGAGAGAGATGGTTTATATTACTGCTGTGGAGAGAGAGAGATGGTTTATATTACTGCTGTGGGAGAGAGAGAGATGGTTTATATTACTGCTGTGGGAGAGAGAGAGATGGTTTATATTACTGCTGTGGAGAGAGAGAGAGATGGTTTATATTACTGCTGTGGGAGAGAGAGAGATGGTTTATATTACTGCTGTGGAGAGAGAGAGATGGTTTATATTACTGCTGTGGAGAGAGAGAGATGGTTTATATTACTGCTGTGGGAGAGAGAGAGATGGTTTATATTACTGCTGTGGGAGAGAGAGAGAGAGATGGTTTATATTACTGCTGTGGGAGAGAGAGAGATGGTTTATATTACTGCTGTGGGAGAGAGAGAGATGGTTTATATTACTGCTGTGAGGAGAGAGAGAGATGGTTTATATTACTGCTGTGGGAGAGAGAGAGATGGTTTATATTACTGCTGTGGGAGAGAGAGAGATGGTTTATATTACTGCTGTGGGAGAGAGAGAGATGGTTTATATTACTGCTGTGGGAGAGAGAGATGGTTTATATTACTGCTGTGGGAGAGAGAGATGGTTTATATTACTGCTGTGGAGAGAGAGAGATGGTTTATATTACTGCTGTGGGAGAGAGAGAGATGGTTTATATTACTGCTGTGGGAGAGAGAGAGATGGTTTATATTACTGCTGTGGGAGAGAGAGAGATGGTTTATATTACTGCTGTGAGAGAGAGAGAGATGGTTTATATTACTGCTGTGGGAGAGAGAGAGAGAGATGGTTTATATTACTGCTGTGGGAGAGAGAGATGGTTTATATTACTGCTGTGGGAGAGAGAGAGATGGTTTATATTACTGCTGTGGGAGAGAGAGAGATGGTTTATATTACTGCTGTGGGAGAGAGAGAGATGGTTTATATTACTGCTGTGGGAGAGAGAGAGATGGTTTATATTACTGCTGTGGGAGAGAGAGAGATGGTTTATATTACTGCTGTGGGAGAGAGAGAGATGGTTTATATTACTGCTGTGGGAGAGAGAGAGATGGTTTATATTACTGCTGTGAGAGAGATGGTTTATATTACTGCTGTGGGAGAGAGAGAGATGGTTTATATTACTGCTGTGGGAGAGAGAGATGGTTTATATTACTGCTGTGGAGAGAGAGAGATGGTTTATATTACTGCTGTGGAGAGAGAGAGATGGTTTATATTACTGCTGTGAGAGAGAGAGAGATGGTTTATATTACTGCTGTGGGAGAGAGAGAGATGGTTTATATTACTGCTGTGGGAGAGAGAGATGGTTTATATTACTGCTGTGAGAGAGAGATGGTTTATATTACTGCTGTGGGAGAGAGAGAGATGGTTTATATTACTGCTGTGGGAGAGAGAGAGATGGTTTATATTACTGCTGTGGGAGAGAGAGAGATGGTTTATATTACTGCTGTGGAGAGATGGTTTATATTACTGCTGTGGGAGAGAGAGAGATGGTTTATATTACTGCTGTGGGAGAGAGAGAGATGGTTTATATTACTGCTGTGGGGAGAGAGAGATGGTTTATATTACTGCTGTGGGGAGAGAGAGATGGTTTATATTACTGCTGTGGAGAGAGAGAGATGGTTTATATTACTGCTGTGGGAGAGAGAGAGATGGTTTATATTACTGCTGTGGGAGAGAGAGATGGTTTATATTACTGCTGTGGGAGAGAGAGAGATGGTTTATATTACTGCTGTGGGAGAGAGAGATGGTTTATATTACTGCTGTGGGGAGAGAGAGAGATGGTTTATATTACTGCTGTGGGAGAGAGAGAGATGGTTTATATTACTGCTGTGGAGAGAGAGAGATGGTTTATATTACTGCTGTGGGAGAGAGAGAGATGGTTTATATTACTGCTGTGGAGAGAGAGAGAGATGGTTTATATTACTGCTGTGGAGAGAGAGAGATGGTTTATATTACTGCTGTGAGAGAGAGAGATGGTTTATATTACTGCTGTGGGAGAGAGAGAGATGGTTTATATTACTGCTGTGGGAGAGAGAGAGATGGTTTATATTACTGCTGTGGAGAGAGAGAGATGGTTTATATTACTGCTGTGGAGAGAGAGAGATGGTTTATATTACTGCTGTGGGAGAGAGAGAGATGGTTTATATTACTGCTGTGGGAGAGAGAGAGAGGGTTTATATTACTGCTGTGGGGAGAGAGAGAGATGGTTTATATTACTGCTGTGGGGAGAGAGAGAGAGATGGTTTATATTACTGCTGTGGGGGAGAGAGAGAGATGGTTTATATTACTGCTGTGGGAGAGAGAGAGATGGTTTATATTACTGCTGTGGAGAGAGAGAGATGGTTTATATTACTGCTGTGGGAGAGAGAGAGATGGTTTATATTACTGCTGTGGAGAGAGAGATGGTTTAGAGAGAGATGGTTTATATTACTGCTGTGGGAGAGAGAGATGGTTTATATTACTGCTGTGGAGAGAGAGAGATGGTTTATATTACTGCTGTGGGGAGAGAGAGATGGTTTATATTACTGCTGTGGGAGAGAGAGAGATGGTTTATATTACTGCTGTGGAGAGAGAGAGATGGTTTATATTACTGCTGTGGGAGAGAGAGAGATGGTTTATATTACTGCTGTGGGAGAGAGAGAGATGGTTTATATTACTGCTGTGGAGAGAGAGAGATGGTTTATATTACTGCTGTGGGAGAGAGAGAGAGAGATGGTTTATATTACTGCTGTGGGAGAGAGAGATGGTTTATATTACTGCTGTGGGAGAGAGAGAGAGATGGTTTATATTACTGCTGTGGGAGAGAGAGAGATGGTTTATATTACTGCTGTGGGAGAGAGAGAGATGGTTTATATTACTGCTGTGAGAGAGAGAGATGGTTTATATTACTGCTGTGAGAGAGAGAGATGGTTTATATTACTGCTGTGAGAGAGAGAGATGGTTTATATTACTGCTGTGGGAGAGAGAGATGGTTTATATTACTGCTGTGGGAGAGAGAGAGATGGTTTATATTACTGCTGTGGGAGAGAGAGAGATGGTTTATATTACTGCTGTGAGAGAGAGATGGTTTATATTACTGCTGTGGGAGAGAGAGAGATGGTTTATATTACTGCTGTGGGAGAGAGAGAGATGGTTTATATTACTGCTGTGGGAGAGAGAGAGAGAGATGGTTTATATTACTGCTGTGGGAGAGAGAGAGATGGTTTATATTACTGCTGTGGGAGAGAGAGAGATGGTTTATATTACTGCTGTGAGAGAGAGAGAGATGGTTTATATTACTGCTGTGGGAGAGAGAGATGGTTTATATTACTGCTGTGGGAGAGAGAGATGGTTTATATTACTGCTGTGAGAGAGAGAGATGGTTTATATTACTGCTGTGGAGAGAGAGAGAGATGGTTTATATTACTGCTGTGGGAGAGAGAGATGGTTTATATTACTGCTGTGGGAGAGAGAGAGATGGTTTATATTACTGCTGTGGGAGAGAGAGAGATGGTTTATATTACTGCTGTGGGAGAGAGAGATGGTTTATATTACTGCTGTGGGAGAGAGAGATGGTTTATATTACTGCTGTGGGAGAGAGAGATGGTTTATATTACTGCTGTGGGAGAGAGAGAGATGGTTTATATTACTGCTGTGGGAGAGAGAGATGGTTTATATTACTGCTGTGGGAGAGAGAGATGGTTTATATTACTGCTGTGGGAGAGAGAGAGAGAGATGGTTTATATTACTGCTGTGGGAGAGAGAGAGAGAGATGGTTTATATTACTGCTGTGGAGAGAGAGAGATGGTTTATATTACTGCTGTGGAGAGAGAGAGATGGTTTATATTACTGCTGTGGGAGAGAGAGAGAGAGATGGTTTATATTACTGCTGTGGGAGAGAGAGAGAGATGGTTTATATTACTGCTGTGGGAGAGAGAGATGGTTTATATTACTGCTGTGGGAGAGAGAGAGATGGTTTATATTACTGCTGTGGGAGAGAGAGATGGTTTATATTACTGCTGTGGAGAGAGAGAGAGATGGTTTATATTACTGCTGAGAGAGAGAGATGGTTTATATTACTGCTGTGAGAGAGAGAGATGGTTTATATTACTGCTGTGGGAGAGAGAGAGATGGTTTATATTACTGCTGTGGAGAGAGAGAGATGGTTTATATTACTGCTGTGGGAGAGAGATATAGTTTATATTACTGCTGTGGAGAGAGAGAGATGGTTTATATTACTGCTGTGGGAGAGAGAGAGAGAGATGGTTTATATTACTGCTGTGGGAGAGAGAGAGAGAGATGGTTTATATTACTGCTGTGGGAGAGAGAGAGATGGTTTATATTACTGCTGTGGGAGAGAGAGAGAGATGGTTTATATTACTGCTGTGGGAGAGAGAGAGATGGTTTATATTACTGCTGTGGGAGAGAGAGAGATGGTTTATATTACTGCTGTGGGAGAGAGAGAGATGGTTTATATTACTGCTGTG
The DNA here is from genome assembly GCF_023373465.1 of Oncorhynchus keta. Lineage (NCBI taxonomy): Eukaryota > Metazoa > Chordata > Actinopteri > Salmoniformes > Salmonidae > Oncorhynchus > Oncorhynchus keta. The sequence goes on from NC_068421.1 coordinate 9,202,361, forward strand.
GGAGAGAGAGAGATGGTTTATATTACTGCTGTGGGAGAGAGAGAGATGGTTTATATTACTGCTGTGGGAGAGAGAGATGGTTTATATTACTGCTGTGAGAGAGAGAGAGATGGTTTATATTACTGCTGTGGGAGAGAGAGAGATGGTTTATATTACTGCTGTGGGAGAGAGAGAGATGGTTTATATTACTGCTGTGAGAGAGAGAGAGATGGTTTATATTACTGCTGTGGGAGAGAGAGATGGTTTATATTACTGCTGTGGGAGAGAGAGATGGTTTATATTACTGCTGTGGGAGAGAGAGAGAGAGAGAGATGGTTTATATTACTGCTGTGGGAGAGAGAGAGAGAGATGGTTTATATTACTGCTGTGGGAGAGAGAGATGGTTTATATTACTGCTGTGAGAGAGAGATGGTTTATATTACTGCTGTGAGAGAGAGAGAGATGGTTTATATTACTGCTGTGGGAGAGAGAGATGGTTTATATTACTGCTGTGAGAGAGAGAGAGATGGTTTATATTACTGCTGTGGGAGAGAGAGATGGTTTATATTACTGCTGTGAGAGAGAGAGAGATGGTTTATATTACTGCTGTGGGAGAGAGAGATGGTTTATATTACTGCTGTGGGAGAGAGAGAGATGGTTTATATTACTGCTGTGGGAGAGAGAGATGGTTTATATTACTGCTGTGGGAGAGAGAGAGATGGTTTATATTACTGCTGTGGGAGAGAGAGATGGTTTATATTACTGCTGTGGGATGGTTTATATTAGAGAGAGATGGTTTATATTACTGCTGTGGAGAGAGAGATGGTTTATATTACTGCTGTGAGGAGAGAGAGATGGTTTATATTACTGCTGTGGGAGAGAGAGAGATGGTTTATATTACTGCTGTGGGAGAGAGAGATGGTTTATATTACTGCTGTGAGAGAGAGAGATGGTTTATATTACTGCTGTGAGAGAGAGAGAGATGGTTTATATTACTGCTGTGAGAGAGAGAGATGGTTTATATTACTGCTGTGGGAGAGAGAGAGATGGTTTATATTACTGCTGTGAGAGAGAGAGATGGTTTATATTACTGCTGTGGGAGAGAGAGAGATGGTTTATATTACTGCTGTGAGAGAGAGAGAGATGGTTTATATTACTGCTGTGGGAGAGAGAGAGATGGTTTATATTACTGCTGTGAGAGAGAGAGAGAGATGGTTTATATTACTGCTGTGGGAGAGAGAGAGATGGTTTATATTACTGCTGTGGGAGAGAGAGAGATGGTTTATATTACTGTTGTGTGAGAGAGAGAGATGGTTTATATTACTGCTGTGGAGAGAGAGAGATGGTTTATATTACTGCTGTGAGAGAGAGAGAGAGATGGTTTATATTACTGCTGTGGGAGAGAGAGATGGTTTATATTACTGCTGTGGGAGAGAGAGAGATGGTTTATATTACTGCTGTGAGAGAGAGAGATGGTTTATATTACTGCTGTGAGAGAGAGAGAGATGGTTTATATTACTGCTGTGGGAGAGAGAGAGATGGTTTATATTACTGCTGTGGGAGAGAGAGAGATGGTTTATATTACTGCTGTGGGAGAGAGAGAGATGGTTTATATTACTGCTGTGGGAGAGAGAGAGATGGTTTATATTACTGCTGTGGGAGAGAGAGATGGTTTATATTACTGCTGTGGGAGAGAGAGAGATGGTTTATATTACTGCTGTGGGAGAGAGAGAGATGGTTTATATTACTGCTGTGGGAGAGAGATGGTTTATATTACTGCTGTGGGAGAGAGAGATGGTTTATATTACTGCTGTGGGAGAGAGAGAGAGAGATGGTTTATATTACTGCTGTGGGAGAGAGAGATGGTTTATATTACTGCTGTGGGAGAGAGAGAGATGGTTTATATTACTGCTGTGGGAGAGAGAGAGATGGTTTATATTACTGCTGTGGGAGAGAGAGATGGTTTATATTACTGCTGTGGGAGAGAGATGGTTTATATTACTGCTGTGAGAGAGAGAGATGGTTTATATTACTGCTGTGAGATGGTTTATATTAGAGAGAGATGGTTTATATTACTGCTGTGGAGAGAGAGAGATGGTTTATATTACTGCTGTGAGAGAGAGATGGTTTATATTACTGCTGTGGGAGAGAGAGAGATGGTTTATATTACTGCTGTGGGAGAGAGAGATGGTTTATATTACTGCTGTGGAGAGAGAGAGATGGTTTATATTACTGCTGTGAGAGAGAGATGGTTTATATTACTGCTGTGAGAGAGAGAGATGGTTTATATTACTGCTGTGGGAGAGAGAGATGGTTTATATTACTGCTGTGAGAGAGATGGTTTTATATTACTGGAGAGAGAGATGGTTTATATTACTGCTGTGAGAGAGAGAGATGGTTTATATTACTGCTGTGAGAGAGAGAGATGGTTTATATTACTGCTGTGAGAGAGAGAGATGGTTTATATTACTGCTGTGAGAGAGAGGAGAGAGAGAGATGGTTTATATTACTGCTGTGGGAGAGAGAGATGGTTTATATTACTGCTGTGGGAGAGAGAGAGATGGTTTATATTACTGCTGTGGAGAGAGAGATGGTTTATATTACTGCTGTGGGAGAGAGAGATGGTTTATATTACTGCTGTGGAGAGAGAGAGATGGTTTATATTACTGCTGTGAGAGAGAGAGATGGTTTATATTACTGCTGTGGAGAGAGAGAGATGGTTTATATTACTGCTGTGGAGAGAGAGAGATGGTTTATATTACTGCTGTGGAGAGAGAGAGATGGTTTATATTACTGCTGTGAGAGAGAGAGATGGTTTATATTACTGCTGTGAGAGAGAGAGAGATGGTTTATATTACTGCTGTGAGAGAGAGAGAGATGGTTTATATTACTGCTGTGAGAGAGAGAGATGGTTTATATTACTGCTGTGAGAGAGAGAGATGGTTTATATTACTGCTGTGAGAGAGAGAGATGGTTTATATTACTGCTGTGGAGAGAGAGAGATGGTTTATATTACTGCTGTGAGAGAGAGAGAGATGGTTTATATTACTGCTGTGGAGAGAGAGAGATGGTTTATATTACTGCTGTGAGAGAGAGAGAGATGGTTTATATTACTGCTGTGAGAGAGAGAGAGATGGTTTATATTACTGCTGTGAGAGAGAGAGAGATGGTTTATATTACTGCTGTGGGAGAGAGAGATGGTTTATATTACTGCTGTGGAGAGAGAGATGGTTTATATTACTGCTGTGGAGAGAGAGAGATGGTTTATATTACTGCTGTGGAGAGAGAGAGATGGTTTATATTACTGCTGTGGGAGAGAGAGATGGTTTATATTACTGCTGTGGAGAGAGAGAGATGGTTTATATTACTGCTGTGGAGAGAGAGATGGTTTATATTACTGCTGTGAGAGAGAGAGATGGTTTATATTACTGCTGTGAGAGAGAGAGAGATGGTTTATATTACTGCTGTGAGAGAGAGAGAGATGGTTTATATTACTGCTGTGGGAGAGAGAGAGATGGTTTATATTACTGCTGTGGGAGAGAGAGATGGTTTATATTACTGCTGTGAGAGAGAGAGAGATGGTTTATATTACTGCTGTGAGAGAGAGAGATGGTTTATATTACTGCTGTGGAGAGAGAGAGATGGTTTATATTACTGCTGTGGGAGAGAGAGAGATGGTTTATATTACTGCTGTGGGAGAGAGAGAGATGGTTTATATTACTGCTGTGAGAGAGAGATGGTTTATATTACTGCTGTGGGAGAGAGAGATGGTTTATATTACTGCTGTGGGAGAGAGAGAGAGATGGTTTATATTACTGCTGTGAGAGAGAGAGATGGTTTATATTACTGCTGTGAGATGGAGAGAGAGATGGTTTATATTACTGCTGTGAGAGAGAGAGAGATGGTTTATATTACTGCTGTGGAGAGAGAGAGAGATGGTTTATATTACTGCTGTGGGGAGAGAGAGAGATGGTTTATATTACTGCTGTGGGAGAGAGAGAGAGATGGTTTATATTACTGCTGTGGGAGAGAGAGATGGTTTATATTACTGCTGTGGGAGAGAGAGAGATGGTTTATATTACTGCTGTGGGAGAGAGAGATGGTTTATATTACTGCTGTGGGAGAGAGAGATGGTTTATATTACTGCTGTGAGAGAGAGAGAGATGGTTTATATTACTGCTGTGAGAGAGAGAGAGAGAGATGGTTTATATTACTGCTGTGGGAGAGAGAGATGGTTTATATTACTGCTGTGGGAGAGAGAGATGGTTTATATTACTGCTGTGGGAGAGAGAGATGGTTTATATTACTGCTGTGGGAGAGAGAGATGGTTTATATTACTGCTGTGGGAGAGAGAGATGGTTTATATTACTGCTGTGAGAGAGAGAGAGATGGTTTATATTACTGCTGTGGGAGAGAGAGATGGTTTATATTACTGCTGTGGGAGAGAGAGATGGTTTATATTACTGCTGTGGGAGAGAGAGAGATGGTTTATATTACTGCTGTGGGAGAGAGAGATGGTTTATATTACTGCTGTGGGAGAGAGAGATGGTTTATATTACTGCTGTGGGAGAGAGAGATGGTTTATATTACTGCTGTGGGAGAGAGAGATGGTTTATATTACTGCTGTGGGAGAGGAGAGAGAGATGGTTTATATTACTGCTGTGGGAGAGAGAGAGATGGTTTATATTACTGCTGTGGGAGAGAGAGAGATGGTTTATATTACTGCTGTGGGAGAGAGAGATGGTTTATATTACTGCTGTGAGAGAGAGAGAGATGGTTTATATTACTGCTGTGGGAGAGAGAGAGATGGTTTATATTACTGCTGTGGGAGAGAGAGAGATGGTTTATATTACTGCTGTGGGAGAGAGATGGTTTATATTACTGCTGTGGGAGAGAGAGATGGTTTATATTACTGCTGTGGGAGAGAGAGAGATGGTTTATATTACTGCTGTGGGAGAGAGAGATGGTTTATATTACTGCTGTGGGAGAGAGAGAGAGAGATGGTTTATATTACTGCTGTGGGAGAGAGAGAGAGAGATGGTTTATATTACTGCTGTGGAGAGAGAGAGATGGTTTATATTACTGCTGTGGGAGAGAGAGAGATGGTTTATATTACTGCTGTGGGAGAGAGAGAGAGAGATGGTTTATATTACTGCTGTGGGGAGAGAGAGATGGTTTATATTACTGCTGTGGGAGAGAGAGATGGTTTATATTACTGCTGTGGGAGAGAGAGATGGTTTATATTACTGCTGTGGGAGAGAGAGAGATGGTTTATATTACTGCTGTGGAGAGAGAGAGATGGTTTATATTACTGCTGTGAGAGAGAGAGATGGTTTATATTACTGCTGTGAGAGAGAGAGAGATGGTTTATATTACTGCTGTGGGAGAGAGAGATGGTTTATATTACTGCTGTGGGAGAGAGAGATGGTTTATATTACTGCTGTGGGAGAGAGAGAGATGGTTTATATTACTGCTGTGGGAGAGAGAGATGGTTTATATTACTGCTGTGGAGAGAGAGAGAGAGAGAGATGGTTTATATTACTGCTGTGGGAGAGAGAGATGGTTTATATTACTGCTGTGGGAGAGAGAGATGGTTTATATTACTGCTGTGGAGAGAGAGAGATGGTTTATATTACTGCTGTGGGAGAGAGAGAGAGAGATGGTTTATATTACTGCTGTGAGAGAGAGAGATGGTTTATATTACTGCTGTGGGAGAGAGAGAGATGGTTTATATTACTGCTGTGAGAGAGAGAGAGATGGTTTATATTACTGCTGTGGGAGAGAGAGAGATGGTTTATATTACTGCTGTGGGAGAGAGAGATGGTTTATATTACTGCTGTGGGAGAGAGAGAGATGGTTTATATTACTGCTGTGGGAGAGAGAGAGATGGTTTATATTACTGCTGTGGGAGAGAGAGAGATGGTTTATATTACTGCTGTGGGAGAGAGAGATGGTTTATATTACTGCTGTGGAGAGAGAGAGATGGTTTATATTACTGCTGTGGAGAGAGAGAGATGGTTTATATTACTGCTGTGAGAGAGAGAGAGATGGTTTATATTACTGCTGTGGGAGAGAGAGAGATGGTTTATATTACTGCTGTGGGAGAGAGAGATGGTTTATATTACTGCTGTGGGAGAGAGAGAGATGGTTTATATTACTGCTGTGAGAGAGAGAGAGATGGTTTATATTACTGCTGTGAGAGAGAGAGAGATGGTTTATATTACTGCTGTGGAGAGAGAGAGATGGTTTATATTACTGCTGTGGGAGAGAGAGAGATGGTTTATATTACTGCTGTGGGAGAGAGAGAGATGGTTTATATTACTGCTGTGAGAGAGAGAGATGGTTTATATTACTGCTGTGAGAGAGAGAGAGATGGTTTATATTACTGCTGTGGGAGAGAGAGAGATGGTTTATATTACTGCTGTGGGAGAGAGAGAGATGGTTTATATTACTGCTGTGAGAGAGAGAGAGATGGTTTATATTACTGCTGTGGGAGAGAGAGATGGTTTATATTACTGCTGTGGGAGAGAGAGAGAGAGAGATGGTTTATATTACTGCTGTGAGAGAGAGAGAGATGGTTTATATTACTGCTGTGGGAGAGAGAGAGATGGTTTATATTACTGCTGTGGGAGAGAGAGATGGTTTATATTACTGCTGTTTTATTAGCTTTCCAGAGATGATATGCCCCTCAAAACAGACAGAAGTGGAGAGATGAAAGAAACAGAGAGATGAAAGACTCAATAAGAGTGTTTGTGTTCACACACACACACACACACACACACACACACACACACACACACACACACACACACACACACACACACACACACACACACACACACACACACACACACACAAACACACACAAACATACGTTATTAACGTTGCACTTGAAAACACTCTAAAGCCTGTCTCGGACCACTGTTAGAACCATAATTCACCAAAATCCTACTTAAAAACAAAAATGAAAGTAGGAAGTTCCAGTGACGAGATCAATAAAAAAAACTGGTCAGATGAAGCAGGTGCTAAACTACAGGACTGTTTTACTAGCACAGACTGGAATATGTTTCGAGATTCCTCCAATGGCATTGAGGAGTACACCACATCAGTCATTGGCTTCATCAATAAGTGCCTCGATGACTTCGTCCCCACAGTGACCCCAACCAGAAGCCATGGATTACAGACAACATCAGCACTGGGCTAAAAGCTAGAGCTGCCGCTTTCAGGGAGTGGGACTCTAACTCGGAAGCTTATAAGAAATCCCTCTATGCCCTCCTACGAACCATCAAAAAGGCATAACGACAATACAAGACTTAGATCTAATCGTACTACACCAGCTCTGACTCTCGTCGGCTGTGGCACCATGAGACTACAAAGGGAAGCACAGCAGGGAGCTGCCCAGTGACACGAGCCTACCAGACAAGCTAAACTACTTCTGTGCTCGCTTCGAGGCAAATAACACTGAAACATGCATAAGAGCACCAGCTGTTCTGGACAACTGTGTCATCACGCTCACCGCAGCCAATGTGAGTAAGACATTTAAACAGGTCAACATTCTCAAGGCCGCAGGGCCAGACAGATTGCCAGGACGTGCACTGAGAACATGCGCTGACCAACTGGGAAGTGTCTTTACTGACATTTTCAACCTCTTCCTGTCCGAGTCTGTAATACCAACATGAATAAAGCAGACCACCATAGTGCTTGTGCCCAAGAACACTAAGGTAACCTGCCTAAACAACTACCGACCCATAGCACTCTGGTCTGTAGCCATGAAGTGCTTCGTAAGGCTGGTCATGGCTCACATCAACACCATTATCCCAGACACCCTAGACCCACTCCAATGTGTATACTGCCCGAACAGGTCCACAGATGATCATTCTCTATTGCACTCTACACTGCCCTTTCCCACCTGGACAAAAGGAACACCTATGTAGGACCCTGGAACTAAACACCTCCCTCTGTATTTGGATCCTGGACTTCCTGATGGGCTGCCCCCAAGTGGTAAGGGTAGGTAACAACGCATCTGCCACGCTGATCCTCAACACAAGGGCCCCTCAGGGATGCGTGCTCAGTCCACTCCTGTACTCCTTGTTCACTCATGACTGCACGGCCAGGCACGACTCCAACACCATCATTAAGTTTGCCGGTGACACAACTGTGGTTGGCCTGATTAACGACGAGACAGCCTATAGGGAGGAGGTCAGAGACCTGGCTGTGTGGCGCCAGGACAACAACCTCTCCTTCAACGTGATCAAGAGAAAGGAGATGATTGTAGACGACAGGAAAATGAGGACCGAGGATGCCCCCATTCTCATTGACGGGGCTGCAGTGGAGCAGGTTGAGAGCTTCAAGTTCCTTGGTGTCCACATCACCAATGAACTAACATGGTCCAAGCACACCAAGACAGCCGTGAGGAGGGCAAGACAAAACCTATTCCCCCTCAGGAGACTGACAAGATTTGGCATGGATCCTCAGATCCTCAAAAGGTTCCACAGCTGCACCATCGAGAGCGTCCTGACTGGTTGCATCACTGCCTGGTATGGCAATTGCTCAGCCTTTGACCGCAAGGCACTACAGAGGGTAGTGCGAACAGCCCAGTACATCACTGGGGCCAAGCTTCCTGCCATCCTGCCACCTCTATACCAGGCGGTGTCAGAGGAAGGCCCTAAAAATTATACTCTCGCTATTGTTATTTTACTGTTGCTCTTTAATTACTTGTTACTTTTATTTCTTATTCTTATCCATATTGTTTTTTTTTAAAAACTGCATAGTTGGTTAGCGGCTCGTAAGTAATTTCACTTTAACACCTGTTGCATTCGACGTATGTGACTAACTACAATTTGATTTGAAAAGTGCTAAGTGCTTCGTTAGAAGGTTTTTTGCCCTCCCGAGTACTATTTATGCACAGGAGATCTCTCCTAAACGTAGAATCACATTGTTTATCCGTATCTTACATGACCGCCGATAACTCCAGAGTTGTTTACAAACAAGCAAAAGGCTAAAAATAGGCTTTAAATGGAAACCGAGATTACTGCATTAAAAGAGAAATAGCCTACCTACAATATAGGCCTATATAAATGAACTGTAAATGATATTGAAAACCAATTTCACGTTCATTCAAATTAATTTGATTTTGCTATTTGGCTACTGTGTAATGTTTTGCATCACTATACGTTATAATGTGTAGCCTAACATGTGACCTTTATTTTATTTCATAGGAGCGGCAGGTAGCCTAGTGGTTAGAGTGTAGAGGAGGCAGGTAGCCTAGTGGTTAGAGTGTAGAGGAGGCAGGTAGCCTAGTGGTTAGAGTGTAGAGGAGGCAGGTAGCCTAGTGGTTAGAGTGTAGAGGAGGCAGGTAGCCTAGTGGTTAGAGTGTAGAGGCGGCAGGTAGCCTAGTGGTTAGAGTGTAGAGGCGGCAGGTAGCCTAGTGGTTAGAGTGTAGAGGCGGCAGGTAGCCTAGTGGTTAGAGTGTAGAGGCGGCAAGTAGCCTAGTGGTTAGAGTGTAGAGGTGGCAGGGTAGCCTAGTGGTTAGAGTGTAGAGGAGGCAGGTAGCCTAGTGGTTAGAGTGTAGAGGCGGCAGGTAGCCTAGTGGTTGGAGTGTTGAGCCAGTAACTGAAAGGTTGTTGCATCGAATCCCCGAGCTGACAAGGTAAAAATCTGTCGTTCTGCCCCTGACCAGGCAATTAACCCACTGTTCCTAGGCCGTCATTGTAAAATAATAATTTGTTCTTAACTGACTTGCCTGGTTAAATAAAGGTAATATAAAAAACTATTGAGCATTAGAATAAACTGCCTCAATGTTTGCAGCCGTAGGTGGTAGTATCTCTCTAGGAGCTAATCTGTCGTATATATTCTCAAATAATACTTTAGCGAACGTTCTCTCTTGGTGGCATGTTTATGAAACGCGTGTCTTCGGCCTGTTTTAAAGGAAAGATGATAAAAACACTCAATTCCGTCGCTATCGGACCAGGAAATCAACTTGTCTTGGTCTGCTGTTCAACGTTATGAAAGACTTTTTGCTATTGGTTCAGTGCAACGGGTCATAATAACAAGTTAATAACATAACGAGGTCATGTGGTTCCTTAAGAGCATTTCGAACAAGCTGTGATCTCCACAAGTTGTGGGGTTTTAGTCTTCACAATGTCCAACGTGGGATGGATGTTCTGTTCAGTTACTTAGAAAAGCAAACAGGGTGTGCATTTCTCCTGAGAAGTTTTTTGAGTTCTGTCTTATCTGATCAAAACCTCCAAACTCTCACACACACACACACCAACACACACACACACACACACACACACACACACACACACACACACACACACACACACACACACACACACACACACACACACACACAGACAAACACAGACACACAGACAAACACACACACACAAACAGACACACACACAGGCACTCTCATACACACAGACACACACACAGGCACTCTCACACACACAGACCCACACACACACAGACACACACACACACACACACACAAACACACACAGAGACACACACACACCACTACCACCTACCTCCCTTACATATATATGTACACGACTGTGGGAGAGATGCCTTCTGGTGGAAAGTCATGTAACAGTGGATTTGCACCGTCTAACCATTACGAGGCAGCGTTGGGCAACAGATTGTCAGCTACAACGAGCTATGGACAAAACAACAACATTCTCAGAAGACATCTTGCATTATTGAGGGAGATAATAAACACGGCATGGAGTCTCATTCTCACGGCATGTGTTTTATATCGTCCCAACGTGACAGTTTAAATAAGAACAGATGAAGACCACGTGTGTCACAGTTCCATAGAGAGAGAGAGAGAGAGAGAGAGAGAGAGAGAGAGAGAGAGAGAGGACAATCATTTGTAACCGTAATCTTGAGCGAGCCTATCAATCTTCAGTTTGGGCTCCAAAATGTAGCCTGCTCTCTTCAGCTGTGTCTTCATAGGATCTGGGTTATCGTGCTCTTGCCTCGAGCCTAGACCACTGTGAGGTTATCATGCTCTTGCCTCGAGACTAGACCACTGTGAGGTTATCGTGCTCTCGCCTCGACTAGACCACTGTGAGGTTATCGTGCTCTCACCTCGAGACTAGACCACTGTGAGGTTATCGTGCTCTCACCTCGAGACTAGACCACTGTGAGGTTATCGTGCTCTCACCTCGAGACTAGACCACTGTGAGGTTATCGTGCTCTCACCTCGAGACTAGACCACTGTGAGGTTATCGTGCTCTCACCTCGAGACTAGACCACTGTGAGGTTATCGTGCTCTCACCTCGAGACTAGACCACTGTGAGTTTGATACAGTTACCCTCCTATTTCATTGTATTGCTCTCGTGAGACAACCACTGTGAGGATGACTGAGAAAGACCACTGTGAGGTTATCGTGCTCTCACCTCGAGACTAGACCACTGTGAGGTTATCGTGCTCTCACCTCGAGACTAGACCACTGTGAGTTTGATACAGTTACCCTCCTATTTCATTGTATTGACGTGGACAAATGCTTAAGATGACTGAAAATAATATGTGAGATGTCTGTCTGTCTGTCTGTCTGTCTGTCTGTCTGTCTGTCTGTCTGTCTGTCTGTCTGTCTGTCTGTCTGTCTGTCTGTCTGTCTGTCTGTCTGTCTGTCTGTCTGTCTGTCTGTCTGTCTGTCTGTCTGTCTGTCTGTCTGTCTGTCTGTCTGTCTGTCTGTCTGTCTGTCTGTCTGTCTGTCTGTCTGTCTGTCTGTCTGTCTGTCTGTCTGTCTGTCTGTCTGTCTGTCTGTCTGTCTGTCTGTCTGTCTGTCTGTCTGTCTGTCTGTCTGTCTGTCTGTCTGTCTGTCTGTCTGTCTGTCTGTCTGTCGGTCGTATAAAGACCCATCCTATCTCTATCAGCAGTAAGGTCATATTTCTCAATATCTCTGCACTTCCGATTGTTGTGCTTCTCTCCATTTTCCCTTTCTTTTTGCATTTTTGTTTGTTTGAGTGAGTGAGTGAGTTTGTGTGTGTGTCCAACAGGATCTCACATTGCGGACCTTCTCTTCTATCCGTCTCACCAGGCCTCTGATCTTAGTCAATAGGAGCGAACGCCACCTGCCTGGTCAGGATGTATACACTCTGTGTACACCCTGGGGAACACAGACAGCCCTGCCCAGGGATGCCGCGATGCTATCCTCACATTTCTCATCACATGACAGGGCAGGTACCAGAAACATGGCAACTACAGCACAGACCACCTGGCAAAACGATGTCCCTGTGCCCTGTACCTCTTCCTCTTTGGCACGGAGGAGCCTGGTGATGTGGTAGGAGAAGAGGCCCATCAGAGGCAGCTGGTAGCCAGTCACTGTCAGGCTCAGGCTGTATCCCAGTGTGTAGGGGAGAGGAGAGGAGAGGAGAGGAGAGGAGAGGAGAGGAGAGGGGAGGAAAGGAAAGGAAAGGGGAGGGGAGGGGAGGTGAGAGAGGAGAGGAGAGGAGAGGAGAGGAGAGGAGAGGAAAGGAGAGGGGAGGATTTGAAAGGAGTGTTGAGGAGGGGAGGGGACGAGGACAGGAAAAAAGAGGAGAGGAGGAGAAATATACAATACATATATTATACTATTCAACAGTGAAAGTCAGTTCCTGTCTAGTAACCTTGGTCTGTTATCACTTCCTGTCTAGGAACCTTGGTCTGTTATCACTTTCTGTCTAGGAACCTTGGTCTGTTGTCACTTCCTGTCTAGGAACCTTGGTCTGTTATCACTTCCTGTCTAGGAACCTTGGTCTGTTATCACTTTCTGTCTCGGGAACCTTGGTCTGTTGTCACTTCCTGTCTAGGAACCTTGGTCTGTTATCACTTCCTGTTGGGTTGACTGTGGTGATTTTTCCTTGTCATCCTTAATCAACTTTTTCTTGAAACGAACCAATCGAGCTTCCCAGGAATTGAGCTTGAGCTTTACTTGAGTCTCCCAGGAAAATGTTGACCGAGGTAGCAACAGTAACCAAGGGGTGTGCGGCATAGCAAAGGATGAATTGCAGAACATACATTTATTAGCTTGTCCGATGCAACAGTGTCTAATTACATTGTCTCTCTGTCTGCAATGAACTCCCGTTGGCCAATATGGAGAAATGAGCAACAAAGTGTAGTAGCTGTTTGTGTATAGGCTATTCTTGTGTTGCACAACAGTGCTCTCTGGTGGCAGAACACAGAAGATACCATGAAGATGTACAGTAAGTATACCAAACATTAAGAACACCTTCCTAGTATTGAGCTGTCCTCAGAACAGCCTCAATTGGTCGGGGCGTGGACTATACAAGGTGTCGAAAGCGTTTACATTTACATTACATTTAAGTCATTTAGCAGACGCTCTTATCCAGAGCGACTTACAAATTGGTGCATTCACCTTATGACATCCAGGCGTTTCACAGGGACGCTGGCTAATGTTGACTCCAATGCTTCCCACAGACGTGTCATGTTGGCTGGATGTCCTTTGGGTGGTGGACCATTCTTGATACACACGGGAAACTGTGGAGCGTGAAAAACCCAGCAGCGTTGCAGTTCTTGACTCAAACCGGTGCGCCTACTTACCATACCCCGTTCAATTGTCTAAAAGGCTTAAAAATGATTCTTTAATCTGTCTCCTCCCCTTCATCTACACTACTACTTCTACTGCCTTATACTGTAACTGGTGTATCTCATAGGAAGGTGGAGAACAATGAGGTCATGTAAGCAGAACAGACACTAGTAAACAGGGTAACAGTAAAACTCTTAACATGCACAGTGTTTAAAGCTGATGGTCAACTCTAAAAACTGCTGTAATTTAGCTTTTTGATTTTTGAATTTTAGCACCTCCTTAGGTCTAAAAAAATATATATTTATTTAAAAATGATTGAAAAAAGTATTGAATTTGGCCCTTGAATTTGCACAAATATGATAACATCTAAATGGGTAACTTTAAATCTTTAGCCTATAGCCGACAGACAGATACCCATTGAATAATGGTAATAAAGATATTCCAAAAATAGATCAGAAGGAATAAGGTTTTGAAGTGTCTGTCCTAAGGAAATATTTTAGTTTTTTTTCCCCGACACCTATTTAACCCCTTCGATTAATTTGCACAAAACCTCCGTACATCCATTCGTTTGTTTACCATCAGACGAGTCCCGTGGGTTCGTAGAGCAAAACGGAGAACAGCCAAATCGTTACAGACGTTTTCGTGAGACCAATTTTTGTCATGTCTGACAAACATCTCTGGTAGCTCTGCCACCTTCCACCACAGATGACTGGCTCTGCCACCTTCCGACTGGCTCTGCCACTTCCAACTGGCTCTGCCACCTTCCACCACAGATGACTGGCTCTGCCACCTTCCACCACAGATGACTGGCTCTGCCACCTTCCACCACAGATGACTGGCTCTGCCACCTTCCACCACAGATGACTGGCTCTGCCACCTTCCACCACAGATGACTGGCTCTGCCACCTTCCACCACAGATGACTGGCTCTGCCACCTTCCACCACAGATGACTGGCTCTGCCACCTTCCACCACAGATGACTGGCTCTGCCACCTTCCACCACAGATGACTGGCTCTGCCACCTTCCACCACAGATGACTGGCTCTGCCACCTTCCACCACAGATGACTGGCTCTGCCACCTTCCACCACAGATGACTGGCTCTGCCACCTTCTGACTGGCTCTGCCACCTTCCACCACAGATGACTGGCTCTGCCACCTTCCACCACAGATGACTGACAGGGATTTTTTATTATGTTACTTAGATTGACGGTCGGGTGCGTCAATAGATTTAAGGATTATTCATGGTGTTACTTTTTCAGAAGGTTATGTTTTTACTCCATTATGATTAACGACAGCATTACTCATGTAGATAATTGTATCCTCAGATCAACTCTGCAATTATGTGTCGTGGTGAGTAGGCAGCGCTTTATAGCGCTCACATCAGAAACATCTCTCTTTCTATTAGATAGACAAAATACATTACTTTATTTCTCTCTCTCTCTCTGTCTCTTTTCCTCTCTCTCTGTCTCTCTCTCTCTCTATATATATATATATATATATATCTTTCTCTCTCTATCTCTCTCGATGTTAGGATGAAGCAATAAGAGGTAATAAGAGGTCAACATAAGCAGCTGGTCTCCTCCCTGGCCCTCTTTCTGGGACTCACCCACAAACAGGACCAAGCCTGGCCTGTTGAGGAGTGACGGACTCCATCCTAGCTGGACGGGTGCTCTCATCTAATCTATGAACATTGTTATGATTTTTAAAAATAATGACTAAATGATGTATACATTTAACGTAGAACTATAACTAACAGAATTCTATCTTTCTATAATGATAAATAATGTTTGTTCATGAGAAAGGAATGTATGTGTGTGTCAAAAGAGAACGAAGAGGGGCATTAACCTATGTTTGAACCGACCCGGCTGTAACTCTGGGGAAGATAAGACAGGGAGAGCCCCCCCCCCCCAGAGCTCTCGTATCTGGGAGAGACTGGAACTGTCAGCTGAGTGGTGATAAACTGTGGTGAGACTTCATGAGAATATCCAAAGGTGTGTGTGTATGTATGTGTGTAGGTTAAGAGAAAGTTATAAAGGGAGCATCTTTGTATATGCACAGCAGAGCTCTCGTAAATAAACCTTGCTGACTATTGTAGACTGGCCTCTGTCTGTTTCATTTCAATAAGAACCTTACAATTCTTAGTAACAGACAGAGTAGTTTAAGTGAAGTTCAGTTTATGAACATTGAGAACAAAATTCTCATGACAACATAGACAAGGCTCTAACTCCTCTAGCTCCACAATTAGATAGGGTGCAGGCTAGAGGCAGCAGGCTGTTAGCCAGACTGCCAGCTTAGTGGAGTCTGCCATTAACACAGTCAGTGTAGTCAGCTCAGCTATCCTCATTGAGACCGTATCTGTGCCTCGACCTAGGTTGGGCAAAACTAAACATGGCGGTGTTCGCCTTAGCAATCTCACTAGGATAAAGACCTCCCCCATTCCTGTCATTATTGAAAGAGATTGTGATATCTCACATCTCAAAATAGGCATACTTAATGTTAGATCCCTCACTTCCAAGGCAGTTATCGTCAATTAACTAATCACTGATCATAATCTTGATGTGATTGGCCTGACTGAAACATGGCTTAAGCCTGATGAATTTATTGTGATAATTGAGGCCTCACCTCCTGGTTACACTAGTGACCATATCCCCCACGCATCCCGCAAAGGCGTAGGTATTGCTAACACTCACAATAGCACATTTCAATTTACAAAAACAAAAATGATTGCGTTTTCGTCTTTTGAGCTTCAAGTCATGAAATCTATGCAGCCTACTCAATCACTTTTTATAGCTACTGTTTACAGGCCTCCTGGGCCATATACACCGTTCCTCACTTAGTTCCCTGAATTCCTGTCGGACCTTGTAGTCATGGCAGATAATATTCTAATCTTTGGTGACTTTAATATTCACATGGAAAAGTCCACAGACCCACTCCAAAAGGCTTTCGGAGCCATCATCGACCCCGTGGGTTTTGTCCAACATGTCTCTGGACCTACTCACAGTCATACTCTGGACCTAGTTTTGTCCCACTGAGAGGAGAGGAGAGGACCATCAGAACTGGGACTAACATGGTACTGCCCCACTGAGAGGAGAGGACCATCAGAACTGGGACTAACATGGTACTGCCCCACTGAGAGGAGAGGACCATCAGAACTGGGACCAACATGGTACTGCCCCACTGAGAGAAGAGGACCATCAGAACTGGGACCAACATGGTACTGCTCCACTGAGAGGAGAGGACCATCATAACTGGGACTAACATGGTACTGCCCCACTGAGTGGAGAGGACCATCAGAACTGGGACCTACCATGGTACTGCCCCACTGAGAGGAGAGGACCATCAGAACTGGGACTAACATGGTACTGCCCCACTGAGAGGAGAGGACCATCAGAACTGGGACTAACATGGTACTGCCCCACTGAGAGGAGAGGACCATCAGAACTGGGACCTAACATGGTACTGCCCCACTGAGAGGAGAGGACCATCAGAACTGGGACTAACATGGTACTGCCCCACTGAGAGGAGAGGAGAGGACCATCATACTGGGACTAACATGGTACTGCCCCACTGAGAGGAGAGGAGAGGACCATCAGAACTGGGACTAACATGGTACTGCCCCACTGAGAGGAGAGGACCATCAGAACTGGGACTAACATGGTACTGCCCCACTGAGAGGAGAGGAGAGGACCATCATAACTGGGACTAACATGGTACTGCCCCACTGAGAGGAGAGGACCATCAGAACTGGGACTAACATGGTACTGCCCCACTGAGAGGAGAGGACCATCAGAACTGGGACTAACATGGTACTGCCCCACTGAGAGGAGAGGACCATCATACTGGGACTAACATGGTACTGCCCCACTGAGAGGAGAGGACCATCAGAACTGGGACTAACATGGTACTGCCCCACTGAGAGGAGAGGAGAGGACCATCATAACTGGGACTAACATGGTACTGCCCCACTGAGAGGAGAGGACCATCAGAACTGGGACTAACATGGTACTGCCCCACTGAGAGGAGAGGACCATCAGAACTGGGACTAACATGGTACTGCCCCACTGAGAGGAGAGGACCATCATACTGGGACTAACATGGTACTGCCCCACTGAGGAGAGGACCATCAGAACTGGGACTAACATGGTACTGCCCCACTGAGGAGAGGACCATCAGAACTGGGACTAACATGGTACTGCCCCACTGAGGAGAGGACCATCAGAACTGGGACTAACATGGTACTGCCCCACTGAGAGGAGAGGACCATCATACTGGGACTAACATGTTACTGCCCCACTGAGGAGAGGACCATCAGAACTGGGACTAACATGGTACTGCCCCACTGAGGAGAGGACCATCATACGGCAGCGTAGCCTAGTGGTTAGAGCGTTGGACTAGTAACCAGAAGGTTGTGAGTTCAAACCCCGAGCTGACAAGGTACAATGGTTAGAGCGTTGGACTAGTAACCGGAAGGTTGTGAGTTCAAACCCCGAGCTGACAAGGTTCTGCCCCTGAACAGGCAGTTAACCCACTGTTCCCAGGTCGTCATTGAAAATAAGAATATGTTCTTAACTGACTTGCCTGGTTAAATAAAGGTAAAAAATAAATAAAAAATACTGGTACTAACATGGTACTGCCCCACTGAGTGGAGAGGACCATCATAACTGGGACTAACATGGTACTGCCCCACTGAGAGGAGAGGACCATCATAACTGGGACTAACATGGTACTGCCCCGAGGAGAGGAGAGGAGAGGAGAGGAGAGGACCATCAGAACTGGGACCAACATGGTACTGCCCCACTGAGAGGAGAGGACCATCATACTGGTACTAACATGGTACTGCCCCACTGAGTGGAGAGGACCATCATAACTGGGACTAACATGGTACTGCCCCACTGAGAGGAGAGGACCATCATAACTGGGACTAACATGGTACTGCCCCGAGGAGAGGAGAGGACCATCAGAACTGGGACCAACATGGTACTGCCCCACTGAGAGGAGAGGACCATCAGAACTGGGACTAACATGGTACTGCCCCACTGAGTGGAGAGGACCATCATAACTGGGACTAACATGGTACTGCCCCACTGAGAGGAGAGGACCATCAGAACTGGGACTAACATGGTACTGCCCCACTGAGTGGAGAGGACCATCATAACTGGGACTAACATGGTACTGCCCCACTGAGAGGAGAGGACCATCATACTGGTACTAACATGGTACTGCCCCACTGAGAGGAGAGGACCATCATAACTGGGACTAACATGGTACTGCCCCACTGAGAGGAGAGGACCATCATAACTGGGACTAACATGGTACTGCCCCACTGAGAGGAGAGGACCATCAGAACTGGTACTAACATGGTACTGCCCCACTGAGAGGAGAGGGCCATCAGAACTGGTACTAACATGGTACTGCCCCACTGAGAGGAGAGGACCATCATACTGGTACTAACATGGTACTGCCCCACTGAGTGGAGAGGACCATCATAACTGGGACTAACATGGAAAAATATTGTGGATCGTAATGTTTTTCCTCATAATCCTGGACAATCGGACCACCATTTTACTACATTTGCAACCGCAACAAATAATCTGCTCAAACCCCAACCAGGATCATCAAAAGCCGTGCTAGAAATTCTCGGACAACCCAAAGATCCCTAGATGCCCTTCCAGACTCCCTCCACCTACCCAAGGACGTCAAGAGTACAAAAATTGGTTAACCACCTAATTGAGGAACTAAATGTAACCTTGCGTAATACCCTAGATGCAGTCGCACCCCTAAAAACAAAAAACATTGGTCATAAGAAACTAGCTCCCTGGTATACAGAAAATACCCATGCCCTGAAACAAGCTTCCAGAACATTGGAACGGAAATGGCGCTCCACCAAACTGGAATTCTTCCGACTAGCTTGGAAAGAGAGTACCGTGCAGTATCGAAGAGATCTCACTGCTGCTCCACCAAACTGGAAGTCTTCCGACTAGCTTGGAAAGAGAGTACCGTGCAGTATCGAAGAGATCTCACTGCTGCTCCACCAAACTGGAAGTCTTCCGACTAGCTTGGAAAGAGAGTACCGTGCAGTATCGAAGAGATCTCACTGCTGCTCCACCAAACTGGAAGTCTTCCGACTAGCTTGGAAAGACAGTACCGAAGAGATCTCACTGCTGCTCGATCATCCTATTTTTACAACTTAATTGAGGAGAATAAGAACAATCCAAAATGTATGTTTGATAATGTTGCAAAGCCGACTAAAAAGCAGCGTTCCCCAAGAGAGGATGGCTTTCACTTCAGCAGTGATGAATTAATTAACTTCTTTGTCGAAAAGATAATGATCAATAGAAAGCAAATGACGGACTCCTCTTTAAATCTGCGTATTCCTCCAAAGCTCAGTTGTCCTGGGTCTGCACAACTCTGCCAGGACCTAGGATCAAGGGAGACACTCAAGTTTTTTTAAACATTTTGACACATTCATGAAAATAGGCATGGCTTCTAAACCTTCAAGCTATTCCAACTCAACTACTGAAAGAGCTGCTTCCTGTGCTTGGCCCTCCTATGATGAACATAATAAACGGTTCTCTATCCACCGGATGTGTACCAAACTCACTAAAAGTGGCAGTAATAAAGCCTCTCTTGAAAAAGCCAAACCTTGACACAGAAAATATAAAAAACTATCGGCCTAAACTATCGAATCTCCTCTCAAGTTTAAAAAAAAAAGTCACTGCCTTCCTAAAGACAAACAATGAAACGCTTAATTCTGGTTTTAGACACTATCATAGCACTGAGACTGCACCTTAATTCTGGTTTTAGACACTATCATAGCACTGAGACTGCACCTTAATTCTGGTTTTAGACACTATCATAGCACTGAGACTGCACCTTAATTCTGGTTTTAAGACACTATCATAGCACTGAGAAAGACACTATCATAGCACTGAGACTGCGCCTTAATTCTGGTTTTAGACACTATCATAGCACTGAGACTGCACCTTAATTCTGGTTTTAGACACTATCATAGCACTGAGACTGCACCTTAATTCTGGTTTTAGACACTATCATAGCACTGAGACTGCACCTTAATTCTGGTTTTAAGACACTATCATAGCACTGAGACTGCGCCTTAATTCTGGTTTTAGACACTATCATAGCACTGAGACTGCACCTTAATTCTGGTTTTAGACACTATCATAGCACTGAGACTGCACCTTAATTCTGGTTTTAGACACTATCATAGCACTGAGACTGCACCTTAATTCTGGTTTTAAGACACTATCATAGCACTGAGACTGCACCTTAATTCTGGTTTTAAGACACTATCATAGCACTGAGACTGCACCTTAATTCTGGTTTTAGACACTATCATAGCACTGAGACTGCACCTTAATTCTGGTTTTAGACACTATCATAGCACTGAGAATGCACCTTAATTCTGGTTTTAGACACTATCATAGCACTGAGACTGTAACTTAATTCTGGTTTTAATGTGAAAGTTACCTCGTGTTCCATTGCTTTTCTACAGACAAAGGAATTCTCCGGTTGGAACATTATTGAAGATTTATGTTAAAAACATCCTAAAGATTGATACTATATTTCGCTTGACATGTTTCTACGACCTGTAATATAACTTTTTGGACTTTTCGTCCGACCTTTCGGCTGGACTTGCACGCGCGTTTGGATTTGTTTACCAAACGACCTAACAAAGGAAGCTTTTTGGACATAAATTATGAACTTTATCGATCAAATCAAACATTTATTGATTATGGGGTATTGTGATGTCATTATGGGGTATTGTGATGTCATTATGGGGTATTGTGACGTCATTATGGGGTATTGTGATGTCATTATGGGGTATTGTGATGTCATTATGGGGTATTGTATGTAGATTGTTTATTGTGGAACTGGGATTCCTGTGAGTGCATTCTGATGAAGATCATCAAAGGTAAGTGAATATTTATAATGCTATTTTTGACTAATGTTGACTACACAACATGGCTGATATCTTTTTGGCTGTTTTGGTATCTGAGCGCCGTACGGCATGGTGTGTTTTTTAAAAATCTGACACAGCGGTTGAAAAAGTTTATCTAAAGTTCCATGTATAATAGTTGTATCTTTTATCAATGTTTATTATGAGGATTTCTGTGAATTGATGTGGCTCTCTGTAAAATCACTGCATGTTTTGGAACTACTGAGCATAACACGCCAATGTAAAATGAGAATTTTGGATATAAATATGAACTTTATCGAACAAAACATACATGCATTGTGTAACATGAAGTCCTATGAGTGTCATCTGATTAATTTTATCTATATTTCTGCTTTTTGTGACTCCTCTCTTTGGCTGGAAAAATGACTGTTTTTCTGTGACCTAACATAATCGTTTGTGGTGCTTTTGCTGTAAAATCAGACACTGTGGCTGGATTAACAATAATTTTATCTTTAAAATGGTGTAAAATACTTGTACGCTTGAGGAATTTTAAATTTTAATTATGAGATTTTTGTTGTTTTGTATTTGGCGCCCTGCGCTTTCACTGGCTGTTGGCGGGGTGGGACGCTACCGTCCCGAATATCCCAGAGAGGTTAATGGCGTCAGACCAAGGATCTGCATCTGTCCTCGTGCTCCTAGACCTTAGTGTTGCTTTTGACACCATCAATCCCCCATTCTTTTGGAGAGATTGGAAACCCAAATTGGCCTACACGGACAAGTTCTGGCCTGGTTTAGATCTTATCTGTCGGAAAGATATCAGTTTGTCTCCGTGGATGGTTTGTCCTCTGACAAATCAACTGTAAGTTTGGAGTTACTCAAGGTTCCGTTTTAGGACCACTATGGTTTTCACTATATATTTTACCACTTGGTGGAAACATAATGTTAACTTTCACTGCTATGCGGATGACACACACCTGTACATTTCGATGAAACATGGTGAAGCCCCAAAATTGCCCTCCCTGGAGCCTGTGTTTCAGACATAAGTGGATGGCAGCAAATGTTTTACTTTTAAATTCGGACAAAACAGAGATGCTAGTTCTAGGTTCCAAGAAACAAAGAGATCTTCTGTTGGATCTGACAATTAATCTTGATGGTTGTACCGTTATCTCAAATAAAATTGTGAAGGACCTTGGTGTTACTCTGGACCCTGATCTCTCTTTTGACGGGCTGATCTCTCTTTTGAAGGGCAGGTTTTTTCCATCTACATAACATTGCAAAAATCTGAAACTATTTGTCCAATAATGATGCAGAAAAATGTATCCATGCTTTTGTCACTTCTAGATTAGACTACTGCAATGCTCTACTGTCCGGCTACCCTGATGAATCACTAAATAATCTTCAGTTAGTGCTCGACTGATAGAACCAAACAATTTGATCATATTACTCCAATGCCTCTCTACACTGGCTTCCTGTAAAGGCAAGGGCTGATTTCAAGGTTTTACTGCTAACCTACAAAGCATTACATGGGCTTGCTTGTACCTTTTTCTCTGATTTGGTCCTGCCGTACATACCTACACGTACGCTACGGTCACAAGACGCAGGCCTCCTTTATTGTCCTTAGAATTTCTAAGCTAACAGGTCGAGGCAGGGCTTTCTCCTATAGAGCTCCATTTATCTGGGATGATCTGACTACCCATGTGAGAGACGCACACTCAGTCTCGACCTTTAAGTCTTCAGTAGGTCCTATGATTGAGTGTAGTCTAGCCCAGTGGTGTGAAGTTAAACGGAAAGATACTGGAGCGATGAACCGCCCTTGCTGTCTCTGCCTGGCTGGTTCCCCTCTTTCCACCGGGATTCTCTGCCTCTAACCCTATTACAGGGGCGGAGTCACTGGCTTACTGGTGCTCTTCCATGCCGTCCCTAGGAGGCATGTGTCAGTTGAGTCTGTTGAGTCACTGATGTGATATTCCTGTCTGGGTTGGTGCCCCCCTAGTGTTTGTGCTGTGGGGGAGATCTTTGTGGGCTATACTCAGCCTTGTCTCAGTGTAGTAAGTTGGTGGTTTGAAGATATCCCTCTAGTGGTATGGGGCTATGCTTTGGCAATGTGGGTGGGGTTATATCCTGCCTGTTTGGCCCTGTCCAGGAGTGTCGTCGGACTGGGCCACAGTGTCTCCTGACCCCTCCTGTCTCAGCCTCCAGTATTTATGCTGCAATAGTTTGTGTCGGGCGGCTAGGGTCAGTTTGTTATATCTGGAGTACTTCTCCTGTCTTATCCGGTGTCCTGTGTGAATTTAAGTATGCTCACTCTAATTCTCTCCCTCTCCCTCCCCTCCCCGGAGGACCTTGCCTCTGGACTACCTGACCTGAAGACTCCTTGCTGTCCCCAGTCCACCTGGTCGTGCTGCTGCACCAGTTACAACTGTTCTGCCTGTGGCTATGGAACCCTGACCTGTTCACCAGACGTGCTACTGTCACGACTTCAGCCGAAGTCGGTTCCTCTCCTTGTTCGGGCGGCGCTCGGCGGTCTACTATCCATTGCCGATCCACTTTTCATTTTCCATTTGTTTTGTCTTTGTTTCTACACACCTGTTTTTCATTTCCCTAATTGTTGTTCATGTATTTAACCCTCTGTTTCCCCCATGGTGTTGTGCGGGATTGTTTTATGTCATGTTCGGTAATGTTGGTGACTGGTTATTTCGACGGGTGCTGTTTCTTGCCCGTGCGTAAAAGTTTGTGTTTGTGTGTTTTGGGTAAGTGTATTGTTTTACCTTGCACCATTCGTGATTCTGAGTAAAAATATGTTGCTCCCAATTCTCTGCTCTCCTGCGCCTGACTGCACACACCAGCTACACCCACCATTCTGACAGCTACCTTGTCCCAGACTTGTTGTTTTTGACTCTCTCTCTCTCTACCGCACTTGCTGTCTCCATCTTTGAATGCTCGGCTATGAATAGCCAGCTGACATTTGCTCCTGAAGTGCTGACCTGTTGCACCCTCTACAACCTCTGTGATTATTATTATTATTTGACCCTGCTGGTCATCTATGAACGTTTTAATGTCTTGGCCATGTACTGTTATAAAGGGGCGGCAGGTGGTTAGAGTGTTGGTCCAGGAACCAAAAGGTTGCTCGATTAAATCACCGAGCTGACAAGGTAAAAATCTGTTGTTCTGCCCGAGAACAAGGAAGCTAACACACCGTTCCTAGGGCGTCATTGTAAATAATAATGTATTATTTTAACTGACTTGCCTAGTATAATAAATAATAATATTCTCAACCCGGCACAGACAGAAGAGGACTGGCCACCCCTCAGAGCCAGGTTCATCTCTAGGTTTATAATCTCCACCCGGCACAGCCAGAAGAGGACTGGCCACCCCACATAGCCTGGTTCCTCTCTAGGTTTCTTCCTAGGTTTTGGCCTTTCTAGGGAGTTTTTCCTGGCCACCGTGCTTCTACACCTGCATTGCTTGCTGTTTGGGGTTTTAGGCTGAGTTTCTGTACAGCACTTTTTTTCCCTTTTTTTTAACCTTCATTTAACTAGACAAGTCAGTTAAGAACAAATTCTTATTTTCAATGACAGCCTAGTGGGTTAACTGCCTGTTCAGGGGCAGAATGACAGATTCGTACCTTGTCAGCTCGGGGGTTTGAACTTGCAACCTTCCGGTTACTAGTCCAACGCTCTAACCACTAGGCTACCCTGCCACACCTTTGAGATATCAGCTGATGTACGAAGGGCTATAATGAATACATTTGATTTGAATTGATATAAAGATACGTGGGAGGGCAAAAAAATGACTAACGAAGCACCTAGCTGTTCAAATCAAATGATATTAGTCACATGCGCCAAATACAACAGATTTAGACATTACAGTGAAATGCTTACTTACGAGCCCCTAATCAACAATGCAAATAAAAAAAAATACAGATAAAAATAAGATACAATTAACAAGTAATTAAAGAGCAGCAGTAAAATAACAATAGTGAGACGATATACAGGCTGGTACAGAGTCAATGTGTGGTGGCACCGGTTAGTTGTGAGTACTCCCTTAATCCAGAAGAGGGCAGAATACGCCTGCTAGTTGAGTGAACTAAGACAGAGAGGGAGAATATGGTGAACTCAGACAGAGAGGGAGAATACAGTGAACTAAGACAGAGAGGGAGAATACAGTGAACTAAGACAGAGAGGGAGAATACAGTGAACTAAGACAGAGAGGGAGAATATAGTGAACTAAGACAGAGAGGGAGAATATAGTGAAGACAGAGGGGGAGAATATAGTGAAGACACACAGAGGGAGAATATAGTGAACTAAGACAGAGAGGGAGAAAATAGTGAACTAAGACAGAGAGGGAGAATATAGTGAAGTAAGACAGAGAGGGAGAATATAGTGAAGACAGAGAGGGAGAATATAGTGAAGTAACACAGAGGGAGAATATAGTGAACTGAGACAGAGAGGGAGAATATAGTGAACTAAGACAGAGAGGGAGAATATAGTGAACTGAGACAGAGAGGGAGAATATAGTGAACTAAGACAGAGAGGGAGAATATAGTGAAGTAAGACAGAGAGGGAGAATATAGTGAACTAAGACAGAGGGAGAATATAGTGAAGTAACACAGAGGGAGAATATAGTGAAGACAGAGAGGGAGAATATAGTGAACTAAGACAGAGGGGAGAATATAGTGAAGACAGAGAGGGAGAATATAGTGAAGTAACACAGAGGGAGAATATAGTGAAGACAGAGAGGGAGAATATAGTGAACTGAGACAGAGAGGGAGAATATAGTGAACTAAGACAGAGAGGGAGAATATAGTGAAGTAAGACAGAGAGGGAGAATATAGTGAACTAAGACAGAGGGAGAATATAGTGAAGTAACACAGAGGGAGAATATAGTGAAGACAGAGAGGGAGAATATAGTGAACTAAGACAGAGAGGGAGAATATAGTGAACTAAGACAGAGAGTGAGAATATAGTGAACTAAGACAGAGAGGGAGAATATAGTGAACTAAGACAGAGAGGGAGAATATAGTGAACTAAGACAGAGAGGGAGAATATAGTGAAGACAGAGAGGGAGAATATAGTGAAGACAGAGAGGGAGAATATAGTGAAGACAGAGAGGGAGAATATAGTGAAGACAGAGAGGGAGAATATAGTGAAGTAATTCAGAGAGGGAGAATATAGTGAAGACAGAGAGGGAGAATATAGTGAACTAAGACAGAGAGGGAGAATATAGTGAACTAAGACAGAGAGGGAGAATATAGTGAAGTAAGACAGAGAGGGAGAATATAGTGAACTAAGACAGAGAGGGAGAATATAGTGAACTAAGACAGAGAGGGAGAATATAGTGAACTAAGACAGAGAGGGAGAATATAGTGAACTAAGACAGAGAGGGAGAATATAGTGAACTAAGACAGAGAGGGAGAATATAGTGAAGTAAGACAGAGAGGGAGAATATAGTGAAGTAAGACAGAGAGGGAGAATATAGTGAAGTAAGACAGAGAGGGAGAATATAGTGAACTAAGACAGAGAGGGAGAATATAGTGAAGTAAGACAGAGAGGGAGAATATAGTGAAGTAAGACAGGCATGACAACATCCCCTGTGTCTGCAGTGTCCACACAAAAGTTACACACAGAACCGTGTGTGTGTGTGTGTGTGTGTGTGTGTGTGTGTGTGTGTGTGTGTGTGTGTGTGTGTGTGTGTGTGTGTGTGTGTGTGTGTGTGTGTGTGTGTGTGTGTGTGTGTGTGTGTGTAGTGTGAGTAGATGGCGGACAGAGAAAATTACATTACCATCGACTCTCCATTCCACACACACATCCTATCAGGACATTGTGACCTAGGGAAAGGCCAGCGTCTGCCTCCTCTCTTCCAGCCCTGTGTACCTTTTACACACAATCCCTTTACTGCTCTTATCCCCATCTCTTCCTCTCTTCCTCTCCCTCCATCATTACCCCCTCCACTTTCACACTGCCTCTCTGGCTCTCATCCATCTCTCTCCCCATCTCTCTGCCTCTCTCTCCCCATCTCTCTCCTCTCTCTCTCTCTCTCTCTCTCTCTCTCTCTCTCTCTCTATCTCTCTCTCTCTCTCTCTCTCTCTCTCTCTCTCTCTCTCTCTCTCTCTCTCTCTCTCTCTCATCCATCTCTACCTCTCTTCCTCTCCCTCCATCATTACCCCCTCCACTTTCACACTGTCTCTCTCTCTCTCTCTATCTCTCTCCATCTCTCTCTCTCTCTCATCCATCCTCATCTCCTCTCTCTCTCCATCCTCCATCCATCCATCCATCCATCTCCATCCATCCATCCATCCATCCCTCTCTTCCTCTCCATCCATCCATTATCCCCTCCACTTTCACACTGTCATCCCTCTCTCTCTCTCCATCTATCTCTCTCATCCATCTCTACCTCTCTTCCTCTCCCCTATCCATTACCCCTCCACTTTCACATCTGTCTCTCTCTCTCTCTCTCTCTCTCTCATCCATCTCTACCCTCTTCCTCTAACCCTCTATCCATTACCCCTCCACTTTCACACTGTCTCTCTCTCTCTCTCTCTCTCTCTCTCTCTCTCTCTCTCTCTCTCTCATCCATCTTCTTTCTCTCTAACCCTAACCCCTAACCCCTATCCCACTCTCTATCCCTCTCTCTCATCTATCCATCTCTCCATCCCTCTCTCCACACCTCCATCCATCCATCCATCCATCCATCCATCCATCCATCCATCCATCCATCCCTCTCCCTATCCCACTAACCCCGAACCCCTAACCCCTAACCTTAACCCTAACCCCTAACCCTAACCCTAACAGTGACAGGTATAGTTAAATGTGCTTCCACACAGGCGGTTTGGTCCGAGGCTACGAAGAGAGAGAGAGGAGAGTCCTATGGATTCAGATGGTATTTATTTACAGATGTAGAAGGTTAGGATGGAACCGTGGATATGACGTTGATGGAATCTGACATCTGTAATTTAAATGGCCAATTCACTGAAGCTTCTGCTTATTAAGGCCTTCAAACTAGGCCATGGGTTATTGAGAGCCCCGAGACGACATGTCAGTCCACACTAACCTCCCCTGGGACGACATGTCAGTCCACACTAACCTCCCCTGGGACGACATGTCAGTCCACACTAACCTCCCCTGGGACGACATGTCAGTCCACACTAACCTCCCCTGGGACAACATGTCAGTCCACACTAACCTCCCCTGGGACGACATGTCAGTCCACACTAACCTCCCCTGGGACGACATGTCAGTCCACACTAACCTCCCTGGGACGACATGTCAGTCCACTAACCTCCCCTGGGACGACATGTCAGTCCACACTAACCTCCTGGGACGACATGTCAGTCCACACTAACCTCCCCTGGGACGACATGTCAGTCCACACTAACCTCCCCTGGGACGACATGTCAGTCCACACTAACCTCCCCTGGGACAACATGTCAGTCCACACTAACCTCCCCTGGGACAACATGTCAGTCCACACTAACCTCCCCTGGGACAACATGTCAGTCCACACTAACCTCCCCTGGGACAACATGTCAGTCCACACTAACCTCCCCTGGGACGACATGTCAGTCCACACTAACCTCCCCTGGGACGACATGTCAGTCCACACTAACCTCCCCTGGGACAACATGTCAGTCCACACTAACCTCCCCTGGGACGACATGTCAGTCCACACTAACCTCCCCTGGGACGACATGTCAGTCAACACTAACCTCCCCTGGGACAACATGTCAGTCCAGACTAACCTCCCCTGGGACGACATGTCAGTCCACACTAACCTCCCCTGGGACAACATGTCAGTCCACACTAACCTCCCCTGGGACAACATGTCAGTCCACACTAACCTCCCCTGGGACAACATGTCAGTCCACACTAACCTCCCCTGGGACAACATGTCAGTCCACACTAACCTCCCCTGGGACAACATGTCAGTCCACACTAACCTCCCCTGGGACGACATGTCAGTCCACACTAACCTCCCCTGGGACGACATGTCAGTCCACACTAACCTCCCCTGGGACAACATGTCAGTCCACACTAACCTCCCCTGAGACAACATGTCAGTCCACACTAACCTCCCCTGAGACGACATGTCAGTCCACACTAACCTCCCCTGGGACGACATGTCAGTCCACACTAACCTCCCCTGGGACGACATGTCAGTCCACACTAACCTCCCCTGAGACAACATGTCAGTCCACACTAACCTCCCCTGGGACAACATGTCAGTCCACACTAACCTCCCCTGGGACAACATGTCAGTCAACACTAACCTCCCCTGAGACAACATGTCAGTCCACACTAACCTCCCCTGGGACAACATGTCAGTCCACACTAACCTCCCCTGAGACAACATGTCAGTCCACACTAACCTCCCCTGAGACAACATGTCAGTCCACACTAACCTCCCCTGGGACGACATGTCAGTCCACACTAACCTCCCCTGGGACGACATGTCAGTCCACACTAACCTCCCCTGGGACAACATGTCAGTAGTCACTAACCTCCCCTGGGACGACATGTCAGTCCACACTAACCTCCCCTGGGACAACATGTCAGTCCACACTAACCTCCCCTGGGACAACATGTCAGTAGTCACTAACCTCCCCTGGGACGACATGTCAGTCCACACTAACCTCCCCTGGGACAACATGTCAGTCCACACTAACCTCCCCTGGGACAACATGTCAGTCAACACTAGCCTCCCCTGGGACAACATGTCAGTCCACACTCATGTCAGTCCATACACACTCACAGATACAGTGACAACACTATACAATACAATGCCATACCATGCTACACTGTACTATACCATACTATACTATGCTAAACTGTACTATACTATGCTATACTATGCCATGCACACTCCCTTACCTCACCTCGCTCATCAACTCATCCCTGACCGCTGGCTACGTCCCTTCTGTCTTCAAGAGAGCGAGAGTTGCACCCCTTCTGAAAAAACCTACACTCGATCCCTCCGATGTCAACAACTACAGACCAGTATCCCTTCTTTCTTTTCTCTCCAAAACTCTTGAACGTGCCGTCCTTGGCCAGCTCTCCCGCTATCTCTCTCAGAATGACTTTCTTGATCCAAATCAGTCAGGTTTCAAGACTAGTCATTCAACCAGCAGAACAACTAACAGAACAACCAGCAGAACAACCAGCATAACAACTGGCAGAACAACCAGCATAACAACCAGCTGAACAACTAACAGAACAACCAGCAGAACAACCAGCAGAACAACCAACAGAACAACCAGCAGAACAACCAACAGAACAACTAGCAGAACAACCAACAGAACAACTAGCAGAACAACCAGCAGAACAACTAGCAGAACAACCAACAGAACAACCAGCAGAACAACCAACAGAACAACCAACAGAACAACCAGCAGAACAACCAACAGAACAACTAGCAGAACAACCAACAGAACAACCAGCAGAACAACCAGCAGAACAACCAACAGAACAACCAGCAGAACAACCAACAGAACAACCAGCAGAACAACCAGCAGAACAACCAGCAGAACAACCAGCAGAACAACCAACAGAACAACCAGCAGAACAACCAACAGAACAACCAGCAGAACAACCAACAGAACAACCAGCAGAACAACCAGCAGAACAACCAGCAGAACAACCAGCAGAACAACTAACAGAACAACCAGCAGAACAACCAGCATAACAACTGGCAGAACAACCAGCAGAACAACCAACAGAACAACCAGCAGAACAACCAACAGAACAACCAGCAGAACAACCAGCAGAACAACCAGCAGAACAACCAGCAGAACAACCAACAGAACAACCAGCAGAACAACCAACAGAACAACTAGCAGAACAACCAACAGAACAACCAGCAGAACAACCAGCAGAACAACCAGCAGAACAACCAGCAGAACAACCAGCAGAACAACCAGCAGAACAACCAGCAGAACAACCAACAGAACAACCAGCAGAACAACCAGCAGAACAACCAACAGAACAACCAGCAGAACAACCAGCAGAACAACCAGCATAACAACTGGCAGAACAACTGTAACGATCTTCGGCTTCATCGGATGAGGAGTAGGAAGGATCGGACCAAAAAGCAGCGTGGTAAGTGTCCATGATTATTTATTATAACAGAACACGAAAATACCAAATATCAAAGTGAACGTAAGAAATGTAGACATACACACGCACGCAGTCCTTCACTTCTAAGTGCATCAACTTTACTGTCACGTCTGCTCCCACTCTCCCTCTCTGGCACTCGAGGGCTCTAGGCTGCCCTTCATTACACACAGCTGTCACCATCATTACGTGCAGCTGCGCAATATTGGACTCACCTGGACTCCGTTAATTCATTGATTACCCCCTCTATATCTGTCTGCTCCTCAGTTTGTTCCCTGTGTCAGCATTGATGTCGTTATTTTTCCCCTGTCCAGACGCTGTTCCTGTTCTGTTTCATGTCCGTTGTTTATTAAATGTTCACCCTGCTTCTCGTCTCCAGTGTCAAACCTCAAATTTCATTCTGTTTTGAAGTGTAAATTAGCCGTTTCGTCAGTTGACAGACAGGCGAGGGCTGAGGAATGAAAACCTGCCACTTCTCTCCAGGCTGTAACGACTACTGTCATGACATCAGCCAGTGTACCACTCTAACCTGTATTTTCCTCTCTCTCTCTCTCTCGCGCTCTCTCTCTCTCTCTCGCTCTCTCTCGCTCTCTCGTTCTACCTCTCCTCTCTGTTTAGCTCAATCTTAATTCTATGACTTAATTCTATGACTTGTTGTCCGTTACTCTGTCTGACTCTGGACCTGTTTGTCATATCTTTACTTAGATAATACAGTGCCTTGCGAAAGTATTCGGCCCCCTTGAACTTTGCGACCTTTTGCCACATTTCAGGCTTCAAACATAAAGATATAAAACTGTATTTTTTTGTGAAGAATCAACAACAAGTGGGACACAATCAAAATCAAACTTTTTTAACAAATCAAAAACTGAAAAATTGGGCGTGCAAAATTATTCAGCCCCTTTACTTTCAGTGCAGCAAACTCTCTCCAGAAGTTCAGTGAGGATTTCTGAATGATCCAATGTTGACCTAAATGACTAATGATGATAAATACAATCCACCTGTGTGTAATCAAGTCTCCGTATAAATGCACCTGCACTGTGATAGAGGTCCGTTAAAAGTGCAGAGAGCATCATGAAGAACAAGGAACACACCAGGCAGGTCCGAGATACTGTTGTGAAGAAGTTTAAATCCGGATTTGGATACAAAAAGATTTCCCAAGCTTTAAACATCCCAAGGAGCACTGTGCAAGCGATAATATTGAAATGGAAGGAGTTTCAGACCACTGCAAATCTACCAAGACCTGGCCGTCCCTCTAAACTTTCAGCTCATACAAGGAGAAGACTGATCAGAGATGCAGCCAAGAGGCCCATGATCACTCTGGATGAACTGCAGAGATCTACAGCTGAGGTGGGAGACTCTGTCCATAGGACAACAATCAGTCGTATATTGCACAAATCTGGCCTTTATGGAAGAGTGGCAAGAAGAAAGCCATTTCTTATAGATATCCATAAAAAGTGTCTTTTAAAGTTTGCCAAAAGCCACCTGGGAGACACACCAAACATGCAAAACGTTATGTTTGGCGTAAAAGCAACACAGCCCATCACCCTGAACACATCATCCCCACTGTCAAACATGGTGGTGGCAGCATCATGGTTTGGGCCTGCTTTTCTTCAGCAGGGACAGGGAAGATGGTTAAAATTGATGGGAAGATGGATGGAGCCAAATACAGGACCATTCTGGAAGAAAACCTGATGGAAACCTGATGAAGGCCTGATTTACGCAGAGTCTCCTCTGAACAGTTGATGTTGAGATTTGTATGTCACTTGAACTCTATTTCAGTATGTCATGTTGTGATTGGCTGGTATTTCAGTATGTCATGTTGTGATTGGCTGGTATTTCAGTATGTCATGTTGTGATTGGCTGGTATTTCAGTATGTCATGTTGTGATTGGCTGGTATTTCAGTATGTCATGTTGTGATTGGCTGGTATTTCAGTATGTCATGTTGTGATTGGCTGGTATTTCAGTATGTCATGTTCCGATTGCCTGGTATTTCGGTATATCATGTTGTGATGGGCTGGTATTTCAGCATGGAAGGATGTGATTGGCTTGTATTTCAGTATGTCATAGTGTGATTGACTGGTATCTCTCTCTCTCTCTCTCCCTCTCCCTTCCTCTCTGCCCTATTAATCCTGTCCTTTCATCCCACAGAGCAGTGAGTCATAGACACCCTGTGAGGGTATCATGCAGAGGAGATAACCACACAGGGTAGTAAGGAGTAAGGAGAGAAGGTGAGGAAGAGACGGTTGGTATGCAGGTCCTGCATCTATGCCTCTAATACCGGTCTATAGGCATCTCAATCCCACCCCTCTGTTCTACACATCTGTTCCTGCCTCGACCTGTTCAATAGACCATTCAACTGACCTGTACTACGATACAGTAACTATACTATATAAGACCCTGTCCTGTAGTACGATACAGTAACTATAATATATAAGACCCTGACCTGTAGTACGATACAGTAACTATACTATATAAGACCCTGTCCTGTAGTACGATACAGTAACTATAATATATAAGACCCTGACCTGTAGTACGATACAGTAACTATAATATATAAGACCCTGACCTGTAGTACGATACAGTAACTATAATATATAATACCCTGTCCTGTACTACGATACAGTAACTATACTATATAAGACCCTGTCCTGTAGTACGATACAGTAACTATAATATATAAGACCCTGACCTGTAGTACGATACAGTAACTATAATATATAAGACCCTGTCCTGTAGTACGATACAGTAACTATAATATATAAGACCCTGTCCTGTAGTACGATACAGTAACTATAATATATAAGACCCTGTCCTGTAGTACGATACAGTAACTATAATATATAAGACCCTGTCCTGTAGTACGATACAGTAACTATAATATATAAGACCCTGTCCTGTAGTACGATACAGTAACTATAATATATAAGACCCTGTCCTGTACTACGATACAGTAACTATACTATATAAGACCCTGTCCTGTAGTACGATACAGTAACTATACTATATAAGACCCTGTCCTGTACTACGATACAGTAACTATACTATATAAGACCCTGTCCTGTACTACGATACAGTAACTATACTATATAAGACCCTGTCCTGTACTACGATACAGTAACTATACTATATAAGACCCTGTCCTGTACTACGATACAGTAACTATACTATATAAGACCCTGTCCTGTACTACGATACAGTAACTATAATATATAAGACCCTGTCCTGTAGTACGATACAGTAACTATACTATATAAGACCCTGTCCTGTAGTACAATACAGTAACTATAATATATAAGACCCTGTCCTGTAGTACGATACAGTAACTATAATATATAAGACCCTGTCCTGTAGTACGATACAGTAACTATACTATATAAGACCCTGTCCTGTAGTACGATACAGTAACTATAATATATAAGACCCTGTCCTGTACTACGATACAGTAACTATACTATATAAGACCCTGTCCTGTAGTACAATACAGTAACTATAATATATAATACCCTGACCTGTACTACGATACAGTAACTATAATATATAAGACCCTGACCTGTACTACGATACAGTAACTATACTATATAAGACCCTGACCTGTACTACGATACAGTAACTATAATATATAAGACCCTGTCCTGTAGTACGATACAGTAACTATAATATATAATACCTGACCTGTACTACGATACAGTAACTATAATATATAATACCCTGTCCTGTAGTACGATACAGTAACTATAATATATAAGACCCTGTCCTGTACTACGATACAGTAACTATACTATATAAGACCCTGTCCTGTAGTACAATACAGTAACTATAATATATAATACCCTGACCTGTACTACGATACAGTAACTATAATATATAATACCCTGTCCTGTAGTTTGATACAGTAACTATAATATATACTAAACTATAATATATAATACCCTGTCCTGTACTACGATACAGTAACTATAATATATAAGACCCTGTCCTGTACTACGATACAGTAACTATAATATATAATACCCTGACCTGTACTACGATACAGTAACTATAATATATAAGACCCTGACCTGTAGTACAATACAGTAACTATACTATATAAGACCCTGTCCTGTAGTACGATACAGTAACTATAATATATAAGACCCTGTCCTGTAGTACAATACAGTAACTATAATATATAAGACCCTGTCCTGTAGTACGATACAGTAACTATAATATATAAGACCCTGTCCTGTAGTACGATACAGTAACTATAAT
Source organism: Oncorhynchus keta (assembly GCF_023373465.1). Classification (NCBI taxonomy): domain Eukaryota; kingdom Metazoa; phylum Chordata; class Actinopteri; order Salmoniformes; family Salmonidae; genus Oncorhynchus; species Oncorhynchus keta. The sequence goes on from NC_068421.1 coordinate 9,238,156, forward strand.
ATATAAGACCCTGTCCTGTAGTACAATACAGTAACTATAATATATAAGACCCTGTCCTGTAGTACGATACAGTAACTATAATATATAAGACCCTGTCCTGTAGTACAATACAGTAACTATAATATATAATACCCTGTCCTGTACTACGATACAGTAACTATACTATATAAGACCCTGTCCTGTAGTACGATACAGTAACTATAATATATAAGACCCTGACCTGTAGTACGATACAGTAACTATAATATATAAGACCCTGTCCTGTAGTACGATACAGTAACTATAATATATAATACCCTGTCCTGTACTACGATACAGTAACTATAATATATAAGACCCTGACCTGTAGTACGATACAGTAACTATAATATATAAGACCCTGTCCTGTAGTACGATACAGTAACTATAATATATAAGACCCTGTCCTGTAGTACGATACAGTAACTATAATATATAAGACCCTGTCCTGTAGTACGATACAGTAACTATAATATATAAGACCCTGTCCTGTAGTACGATACAGTAACTATAATATATAAGACCCTGTCCTGTACTACGATACAGTAACTATACTATATAATACCCTGTCCTGTACTACGATACAGTAACTATAATATATAATACCCTGTCCTGTACTACGATACCGTAACTATATTATTATTATTATAATATATAATACCCTGTCCTGTACTACGATACAGTAACTATAATATATAATACCCTGACCTGTACTACGATACCGTAACTATAATATATAATACCCTGTCCTGTACTACGATACAGTAACTATAATATATAATACCCTGACCTGTAGTATGATACAGTAACTATAATATATAATAATACCCTGATCTGTAGTACGATACAGTAACTATAATATATAATACCCTGTCCTGTAGTTTGATACAGTAACTATAATATATAATACCATGTCCTGTAGTTTGATACAGTAACTATAATATATAATACCCTGTCCTGTAGTTTGATACAGTAACTATAATATATAATACCCTGTCCTGTACTACGATACAGTAACTATAATATATAATACCCTGACCTGTACTACGATACAGTAACTATAATATATAATACCCTGTCCTGTACTACGATACAGTAACTATAATATATAAGACCCTGTCCTGTACTACGATACAGTAACTATAATATATAATACCCTGACCTGTACTACGATACAGTAACTATAATATATAATACCCTGACCTGTACTACGATACAGTAACTATAATATATACTAAACTATAATATATAATACCCTGTCCTGTACTACGATACAGTAACTATAATATATAATACCCTGTCCTGTACTACGATACCGTAACTATATTATTATTATTATAATATATAATACCCTGTCCTGTACTACGATACAGTAACTATAATATATAATACCCTGACCTGTACTACGATACAGTAACTATAATATATAATACCCTGTCCTGTACTACGATACAGTAACTATAATATATAATACCCTGTCCTGTAGTTTGATACAGTAACTATAATATATAATACCATGTCCTGTAGTTTGATACAGTAACTATAATATATAATATATATTAAATATATATATAATAAATATAATACTACAATACAGTATCTACACCAAGCCCATCTAACACCCTCATGATGTCAATCCCCCAGGATTTAGAACCAGCATTTCTAATTATTTAATGGGTCTTATATGTAATGGGTCTTTTTTGTAATGGGTGTTGTATATAATGGGTCTTGTATATAATGGATGTTGTATATAATGGGTCTTGTAAATAATGGGTTTTTGTTGACTGCTAGTGCTGGCTCACAGTGCAGTGGTCTGAAACAGTGTAGATGTGTATTGATATTACATATGCTGCCTCCTCCCTGCAAAAGCCTCAATTAAACCAGCCATGTCTAACCACAGCTTCACACCATTAACACTACACTAGCCCCTTTACTATCCTCTCTCTCTCTCTCTCTCTCTCTCTCTCTCTCTCTCTCTCTCTCTCTCTCTCTCTCTCTCTCTCTCCAGAATATCACTCTCTCTCTCTCTCCAGAATACCACTCTCTCTCTCCCTCCCAGAATACCACTCTCTCCTCCCAGAATACCACCCTCTCTCTCCCAGAATACCACTCTCTCTCTCCCAGAATACCTCCTCTCTCTCTCTCTCTCTCTCTCTCTCAGAATATCTCTCTCTCTCCCTCCCAGAATATCACTCTCTCACTCTCTCTCCAGATACCTCTCTCTCTCTCCCAGAATCGACTCTCTCTCTCTGTCTCTGTCCCTCTCAGAATACCTCTCTCTCTCTCTCTCTCTCCAGAATACCACTCTCTCTCTCTCTCTCTGTCTCTCTCTCTCTCTCCAGAATACCTCTCTCTCTCTCTCTCTCTCTCTCTCAGAATCTCTCTCTCTCTCTCACTCCCACTCACTCACTCTCACTCACTCACTCTCTCACTACGACTCTCTCTCTCTGTCTCACTCCCTCTCCACTCACTCACTCTCTCACTCACTCACTCACTCACTCACTCACTCACTCACTACTCACTCACTCACTCACTCACTCACTCACTCACTCACTCACTCACTCTCTCTCCCTCCCAGAATACCTCATTCTCTCTCCCAGACTCTCTCGCCACAACCTTTGCTCCATCCTTCGCTCCTTGTCTCGCTGATCAATTTCTTCCAAGTATCTTCTGTGACTTCTCTATCTCCTGCTTCATTTCCCAAAGTCCTGGCTCCTTGTAGTTAATTTTTTAAACCTAAATGGGAAGTGTAGTAGCCATTGTGAGCTGTGAGTGTGGTTCCTAAAGCATCCTGGGTAGTGTAGTGTGTGTGTGTGTGACTTGATGGAGGTCTGGGCTCGCCTGGTCCCTGGCATGGTGCTAAGGGGATTTGCTATGCTCTGGTAATGCTATTAGTGCTGCTGTGGATTATACTCACTCACAGGAGGGGAAGAGGGGTTTAGACCTGTGGCACTGTGTGTGTGTGTGTGTGTGTGTGTGTGTGTGTGTGTGTGTGTGTGTGTGTGTGTGTGTGTGTGTGTGTGTGTGTGTGTGTGTGTGTGTGTGTGTGTGTGTGTGTGTGTGTGTGTGTGTGTGTTTTCAAGTGCATGGGCCTGTGTTGGTCCGATGCATACACACAAACACACATGCATGGTAATTTAGTTCAGTTACCTTAGCTTTCTTGGGAACAGGAACAATGGTGGCCATCTTGAAGAATGTGGGGTCAACAGACTGGGATAGGGATTGACTGAATATGTCTGTAAACACACCATGCTCTGAGGACGGGGCTAGGGATGGTCCGGCAGCCTTGCGAGGGTTAACACGTTTAAACGTTTTCCTCACGTTTGCCATGGAGAAGGAGAGCCCACAGGCTTTGGTAGCAGGCCGTGTCAGCGGCACTGTATTGTCCTCAAAGCGATCAAAGAAATGGTTAAATTTGTCTGGGAGAGAGAGAGATGTTGATGTCCGCGACGGGGCTGGTTTTCTTTTTGCAATCCGTGATAGACTGTAGACCAACATACGTCTTGTGTTTGAGCCGTTGAATTGCAACTCTCCTTTGTCTCAATACTGACACTTTGCTTGTTTGGTCGACTTGCAGAGGGAATAACTACAATGTTTGTATTCGGTCATGTTTCCAGTCGCCTTGGAGAGACTAGTCAATGATCACATCACATCCACCCTACCTGATTCCCTAGACCCACTTCAATTTGCTTACCGCCCCAATAGGTCCACAGATGATGTAATCACCATCACACTGCACACTGCCCTATCCCATCTGGACAAGAGGAATACCTATGTAAGAATACTGTTCATCGACTACAGCTCAGCATTTAACACCATAGTACCCTCCAAACTCACCATTAAGGTGAGACCCTGGGTCTGAACCCTGCCCTGTGCATCTAGGTCCTGGACTTTCTGACGGGCCATCCCCCAGGTGGTGAAGGTAGGAAACAACATCTCCACTCCGTTGATCCTCAACACTGGGGCCCCACAAGGGTGTGTTCTCAGTCCACTCCTGTACTCCCAGTTCACCACGACTGCGTGGCCATGCACGCCTCCAACTAAATCATCAAGTTTGCAGACGACACTACAGTGGTAGACTTGATTACCACCAACGATGGGACGGCCTAGTGTCAGGAGGTGAGGCACCACAGAGTGCGGTGTCAGGAAAATAACCTCTCACTGTCATGTTCTGGCCTTAGTTACTTTTTATGTCTTTGTGTTAGGTTGGTCAGGGCGTGAGTTGGGGTGGGTAGGCTATGTTCTTTTTTCTATGTTGTTATATTTCTATGTGTATGGCCTAGTATGGTTCTCAATCAGAGGCAGGTGTCGTTCGTTGTCTCTGATTGAGAATCTTACTTAGGTAGCCTGTTTTCCCCATTTTGGTTGTGGGTGTTTAATTTCTGTTTAGTGTCTTGTCACCTTACAGAACTGTTTAGTTTCTTCCAATTTCACCTTGTTATTTGGTTTTATGCGTTCAGTCAAATAAAGTATGACGAACACTTACCATGCTGCATTTTGGTCCTCCGATCCTTCCTACTCTTCCTCAGACGAAGAAGAGATTCGTTATACTCACTCAACGCCAACAAAACACATGAGATGATCGTGGACTTCAGGAAATAGCAGAGGGAGCATCCCCCCATCCACATCGACATGGCATTAGTGGAGAAGGTGGAAAGTTTGAACCTCTCTAGGGTATGTGGGACGCGTCCCACCTGGCCATCATCCAGTGAGATTGCGGAGCGCCAAATTCAACTACAGAAATACTCATTATAAAAATTCAGAAAAGATACAACCTATTTTACATTGGTTTAAAGATTAACTTCTTGTGAATCCAACCACGGTGTCAGATTTAAAAAATGCGAAAGGATACATTACAATTATTTGAGAACATAGCCAGCAGACGAATCATTACAAACAGTAACCAGCCAAGTAGAAGAGTGACACAAGTCAGAAATAGAGATAAAATGAATCACTTACCTTTGATGATCTTCATATGTTTGCACTCAAAAGACATTCATTTATTCAATAAATGTTCCTTTTGTTCGATAAAGTCTCTCTTTATATCCGAAAACCTCAGTTTTGTTCACGCATTTTCTTCAGTAAACCACAGGCTAAAACGTAGTCAAAACAGGCAGACAAAAACAAAATCCAAATTGTATCCGTAAAGTTCGTAGAAACATGTCAAATGATGTTTATATTCAATCCTCAGGTTGTTTTTAGCCTAAATAATTGATAATATTTCAACCGGACATAACATCGTCAATATAAAAGGTAAACAAGAAAGGCACTCTCTCAGTCGCGCGCATGAAAAAGCTCTGTGACACAGCAGGGTCCTCTCATTCAGACTGCTCTTACTCCCTCATTTTTCAGAATACAAGCCTGAAACAATTTCTAAAGACTGGTGACATCTAGTGGAAGGCATATGATGCAAATTGCAATTCCTAAGTCAATAGATACTGTAATGGCATTGAATAGAAAACTACAACAAAATAAAAATCCTACTTCCTGAATGGATTTTTCTCAGGTTTTCGCCTGCAAATCAGTTCTGTTATACTCACAGACATTATTTTAACAGCTTTGGAAACTTTAGAGTGTTTTCTATCCAAATCCACTAATTATATGCATATCCTATCTTCAGGGCCTGAGTAGAAGGCAGTTTAATTTGGGCATTCTTTTCATCCAAAATTCCAAATGCTGCACACTACCTAGAGAAGTTAACTTCTTAGTGCTCCTTTTTTCTCAGTTTCCACATGACTGACGGGCCAAAAGTAAAATGCCTGTTGCTCAGGCCCTGAAGCCAGGATATGCATATAATTGGTACCATTGGAAAGAAAACACTTTGAGGTTTGTAGAAATGTTAAAATAATGTTGGAGAATATAACACAATAAATATGGTAGGAGAAAGTCAAAAGAAAAACAAACCTGAATTTTTTTTTTGGAGAGACAATGTGCTTACAATAGAAAGTATAGGGGCATTCTGAATTCTAGCTCACAGGGTGTCAGCAGTCGATGTTCAGGGTTTCAGGCTTGTAACTTCCAAAACGAATAAGAAATATGAGCTTTAGTACAGGGACACAGTCTTGGGAATTTGTGTTTGGACACGGGATGAAGACAAGCTCACTTATTAAATTGCCCCGAGGGGTAACTATTACCCCAGGGGAGGGTGTAACTGTATTACCCCAGGGGAGGGTGTAACTGTATTACCCCAGGGGAGGGTGTAACTGTATTACCCCAGGGGAGGGGGTAACTGTATTACCCCAGGGGAGGGGGTAACTGTATTACCCCAGGGGAGGGGGTAACTGTATTACCCCAGGGGAGTGGGTAACTGTATTACCCCAGCGTAGGTAACTGTATTACCCCAGGGGAGGGGTAACTGTATTACCCCAGGGGAGGGGGTAACTGTATTACCCCAGGGGAGGGGGTAACTGTATTACCCCAGGGGAGGGGGTAACTGTATTACCCCAGGGGAGGGGGTAACTGTATTACCCCAGGGGAGGGTGTAACTGTATTACCCCAGGGGAGGGTGTAACTGTATTACCCCAGGGGAGGGGTAACTGTATTACCCCAGGGGAGGGGGTAACTGTATTACCCCAGGGGAAGGTGTACCTGTATTACCCCAGGGGAGGGGGTAACTGTATTACCCCAGGGAAAGGTGTAACTGTATTACCCCAGGGGAGGGGGTAACTGTATTACCCCAGGGGAGGGGTAACTGTATTACCCCAGGGGAGGGGTAACTATATTACCCCAGGGGAGGGGTAACTGTATTACCCCAGGGGAGGGGGTAACTGTATTACCCCAGCGAAAGGGGTAACTGTATTACCCCAGGGGAGGGGGTAACTGTATTACCCCAGGGAGGGGGTAACTGTATTACCCCAGGGGAGGGTGTAACTGTATTACCCCAGGGGAGGGGGTAACTGTATTACCCCAGGGGAGGGGGTAACTGTATTACCCCAGGGAGGGTGTAACTGTATTACCCCAGCGTAGGTAACTGTATTACCCCAGGGGAGGGGGTAACTGTATTACCCCAGGGGAGTGGGTAACTGTATTACCCCAGGGGAGTGGTAACTGTATTACCCCAGGGGAGGGGGTAACTGTATTACCCCAGGGGAGAGGGTAACTGTATTACCCCAGGGGAGGGGGTAACTGTATTACCCCAGGGGAGAGGGTAACTGTATTACCCCAGGGGAGGGGGTAACTGTATTACCCCAGGGGAGGGGGTAACTGTATTACCCCGGGTTAGGCTTTCTCCAGGGGTTGCGTATCCATAAACATCTGTGGACTTGGATATGAGAGGGAAATGTCAGCCTGGGAACATTTTCCTACAGACTAATGTTTCCCAAACTCAGTCCTGGGGACCTCCCAAGGGTTTCACATTTTGGCTGGTTTTCCCTAGCACTGCACAGCTTATTCACATAATCAACTCGTCATCAAGCATTTTCCTACAGACTAATGTTTCCCAAACTCAGTCCTGGGGACCTCCCAAGGGTTTCACATTTTGGCTGGTTTTCCCTAGCACTGCACAGCTTATTCACATAATCAACTCGTCATCAAGCTTGGCTTATTTGAATCAGCTGTGTAGTGCTCGGGCCAAAACCCAGACGTGCGCCAATTTGGTCCCCCAGGACAGTGTTTGGGAAAAGCAGTCTAGCCAAACTATAGTCCAATTTACAGCGTAAACTACAGTCTAAATTACAGCCTAAACTACAGTAAGCTACAGCCCAAACTACAGTCTAAGTTACAGCCCAAACTACAGTTCAAGCTACAGCCCAAACTACAGTCCAATTTACAGACCAAACTACAGTCCAAGCTACAGCCCAAACTACAGTCTAAGTTACAGCCCAAACTACAGTCTAAGTTACAGCCCAATCTACAGTCTAAGTTACAGCCCAAACTACAGTCCAAGCTACAGCCCAAACTACAGTCTAAGTTACAGTCAAAACTCAGAGCAACCTCACAGCTACATACCATTGTCTTTCTGTTCCCGTAGCCACCAGTAGGTTATGGGATTGGTGGTTTCCCACCATGTGACTTCCACCTGTCCTATGACTGACAAAGAGATGCATGAAAGTGATGGTTCCACGAGACTGCTTTCACCGATCCAGTGAAATCAGATTAGTGACTGACTACTTCGAGGAGGTTTTGGCTAGATGGGATGCAGCAATTGTTAGAGTGATATCAAAGTCCTGCGACTTTGGGACTTGAGAGAACGTATAGAAACATTACATTAAAGGAGTCATTATTAATTGGTGTTTTCTAGCCATACACCTTCAAGGAAGGCAGGAAAGAGGTATGTCATATTGATGTGTTGGAACGGGGCCTTAATGTTTGATAAGGACTTAGCCGGTCAAACAAACACTAGCCCAGGGTTTTACCTCTCCCGGGGCTGATCTGAGATGTTTTTAACTGAGCTCTGCGGCCTTATAAAGAGGTAACACTACAGGGCCAGGGAACACTCCAGGGCCAGGTAACACTACAGGGCCAGGGAACACTACAGGGCCAGGTAACACTCCAGGACCAGGTAACACTCCAGGGCCAGGTAACACTCCAGGGCCAGGTAACACTCCAGGGTCAGGGAACACTCCAGGGCCAGGGAACACTACAGGGCCAGGTAACACTCCAGGACCAGGTAACACTCCAGGACCAGGTTACACTCCAGGACCAGGTAACACTCCAGGGCCAGGTAACACTCCAGGGCCAGGGAACACTACAGGGCCAGGGAACACTACAGGACCAGGTAACACTACAGGGCCAGGGAACACTCCAGGGCCAGGTAACACTACAGGGCCAGGAAACACTACAGGGCCAGGTAACACTCCAGGACCAGGTAACACTCCAGGACCAGGTTACACTCCAGGACCAGGTAACACTCCAGGGCCAGGGAACACTCCAGGGCCAGGGAACACTACAGGACCAGGTAACACTACAGGGCCAGGGAACACTCCAGGGCCAGGTAACACTACAGGGCCAGGGAACACTACAGGGCCAGGTAACACTCCAGGACCAGGTAACACTCCAGGACCAGGTAACACTACAGGACCAGGTAACACTACAGGGCCAGGGAACACTCCAGGGCCAGGTAACACTACAGGGCCAGGGAACACTCCAGGGCCAGGTAACACTACAGGGCCAGGGAACACTACAGGGCCAGGTAACACTCCAGGACCAGGTAACACTCCAGGACCAGGTAACACTCCAGGACCAGGTAACACTCCAGGGTCAGGTAACACTCCAGGGCCAGGGAACACTACAGGTCCAGGGAACACTACAGGGCCAGGGAACACTACAGGACCAGGTAACACTCCAGGACCAGGTAACACTACAGGACCAGGTAACACTACAGGGCCAGGGAACACTCCAGGGCCAGGTAACACTACAGGGCCAGGGAACACTCCAGGGCCAGGTAACACTACAGGGCCAGGGAACACTACAGGGCCAGGTAACACTCCAGGACCAGGTAACACTCCAGGACCAGGTAACACTCCAGGACCAGGTAACACTCCAGGGTCAGGTAACACTCCAGGGCCAGGGAACACTACAGGTCCAGGGAACACTACAGGGCCAGGGAACACTACAGGACCAGGTAACACTACAGGGCCAGGGAACACTCCAGGGCCAGGTAACACTACAGGGCCAGGGAACACTCCAGGACCAGGTAACACTCCAGGACCAGGTAACACTCCAGGACCAGGTAACACTCCAGGACCAGGTAACACTCCAGGACCAGGTAACACTCCAGGGCCAGGTAACACTCCAGGGCCAGGGAACACTCCAGGGCCAGGGAACACTACAGGACCAGGTAACACTACAGGGCCAGGGAACACTCCAGGGCCAGGGAACACTCCAGGGCCAGGGAACACTCCAGGGCCAGGGAACACTCCAGGGCCAGGGAACACTACAGGGCCAGGGAACACTCCAGGGCCAGGTAACACTCCAGGGCCAGGTAACACTCCAGGACCAGGTAACACTCCAGGACCAGGTAACACTCCAGGACCAGGTAACACTCCAGGACCAGGTAACACTACAGGGCCAGGGAACACTACAGGACCAGGTAACACTACAGGGCCAGGGAACACTCCAGGGCCAGGGAACACTACAGGGCCAGGGAACACTCCAGGGCCAGGAACACCCAGGGCCAGGTAACACTCCAGGGCCAGGTAACACTCCAGGGCCAGGTAACACTCCAGGACCAGGTAACACTCCAGGGCCAGGTAACACTACAGGGCCAGGTAACACTCCAGGACCAGGTAACACTCCAGGACCAGGTAACACTCCAGGACCAGGTAACACTCCAGGGCCAGGGAACACTCCAGGGCCAGGTAACACTCCAGGACCAGGTAACACTCCAGGGCCAGGTAACACTCCAGGGCCAGGTAACACTCCAGGGCCAGGTAACACTCCAGGACCAGGTAACACTCCAGGGCCAGGTAACACTCCAGGGCCAGGTAACACTCCAGGACCAGGTAACACTCCAGGGCCAGGGAACACTCCAGGGCCAGGGAACACTCCAGGGCCAGGAACACTCCAGGGCCAGGGAACACTCCAGGACCAGGTAACACTCCAGGGCCAGGTAACACTCCAGGACCTGGTAACACTCCAGGACCTGGCCTAACCCAAAAATGTTGTTCTGTCTCATCTCCTATCCTTTACAGCTGGTAGTGTGTCTGTGTCTGTGTGTGTTTGCATTTGTGTGTGTTTGTATGTGTGTGTTTGTGTTTGTATATGCATATATATATGTGTGTGTGTGTGTGTGTGTGTGTGTGTGTGTGTGTGTGTGTATTTGTGTGTGTGTATTTGTGTGTGTGCGTGTGCCTGTGGCTTATTTCCTCCTTTCTTGTAACTCCTCCCCTCTCTGTCACTGTAGCGTCTACAGGAAGCTCTAACCATCTTGGAGACATTATGTAGAGGTTAGGACCTAATGGAGACCCAGTCCGTTATGAATCATCTTACCCTCTGGCAAGCTCTTGAAGCTCTCCGCACTCAGACCCTGATTAGAAGGAGACACCAACGAAGACATAGTTTTTTTATTGGTCATCTCCCTGGTGACGGAGTGTGTTTTAATTGATCATCTCCACGGTGACAGTGTGTTGTTATTGGTCATCTCTAGTGACAGAGTGTGTTGTTATTGGTCATCTCTAGTGACAGAGTGTGTTTTAATTGATCATCTCCACGGTGACAGTGTGTTGTTATTGGTCATCTCTAGTGACAGAGTGTGTTTAATTGATCATCTCCCACGGTGACAGTGTGTTGTTATTGGTCATCTCTAGTGACAGAGTGTGTTTTAATTGATCATCTCCACGGTGATAGTGTGTTGTTATTGGTCATCTCTAGTGACAGAGTGTGTTTAATTGGTCATCTCCACAGTGACAGTGTGTTGTTATTGGTCATCTCCACAGTGACAGTGTGTTGTTATTGGTCATCTCCACGGTGACAGTGTGTTGTTATTGGTCATCTCCACGGTGACAGTGTGTTGTTATTGGTCATCTCCACTGTGACAGTGTGTTGTTATTGGTCATCTCCACGGTGACAGTTTGTTGTTATTGGTCATCTCCACTGTGACAGTGTGTTGTTATTGGTCATCTCCACGGTGACAGTGTGTTGTTATTGGTCATCTCCACAGTGACAGTGTGTTGTTATTGGTCATCTCCACAGTGACAGTGTGTTGTTATTGGTCATCTCCACGGTGACAGTGTGTTGTTATTGGTCATCTCTAGTGACAGTGTGTTTTAATTGATCATCTCCACGGTGACAGACTGTATTTTTATTGGTCATCTCCACAGTGACAGAGTGTGTTTTTATTGGTCATTCCACAGTGACAGTGTGTTGTTATTGGTCATCTCCACAGTGACAGTGTGTTGTTATTGGTCATCTCCACGGTGACAGTGTGTTGTTATTGGTCATTCCACAGTGACAGAGTGTGTTTTTATTGGTCATCTCCACAGTGACAGTGTGTTGTTATTGGTCATTCCACAGTGACAGAGTGTGTTTTTATTGGTCATCTCCACAGTGACAGTGTGTTGTTATTGGTCATCTCCACAGTGACAGTGTGTTGTTATTGGTCATTCCACAGTGACAGTGTGTTGTTATTGGTCATTCCACGGTGACAGTGTGTTGTTATTGGTCATCTCCACAGTGACAGTGTGTTGTTATTGGTCATCTCCACAGTGACAGTGTGTTGTTATTGGTCATCTCCACAGTGACAGTGTGTTGTTATTGGTCATCTCCACAGTGACAGAGTGTGTTTTAATTGATCATCTCCACAGTGACAGTGTGTTGTTATTGGTCATCTCCACAGTGACAGTGTGTTGTTATTGGTCATCTCCACAGTGACAGTGTGTTTTAATTGATCATCTCCACAGTGACAGTGTGTTGTTATTGGTCATCTCCACAGTGACAGTGTGTTGTTATTGGTCATCTCCACAGTGACAGTGTGTTGTTATTGGTCATCTCCACAGTGACAGTGTGTTGTTATTGGTCATCTCCACAGTGACAGTGTGTTGTTATTGGTCATCTCCACAGTGACAGTGTGTTTTAATTGATCATCTCCACGGTGACAGACTGTATTTTTATTGGTCATCTCCACAGTGACAGAGTGTGTTTTTATTGGTCATTCCACAGTGACAGTGTGTTGTTATTGGTCATCTCCACAGTGACAGTGTGTTGTTATTGGTCATCTCCACGGTGACAGTGTGTTGTTATTGGTCATTCCACAGTGACAGAGTGTGTTTTTATTGGTCATCTCCACAGTGACAGTGTGTTGTTATTGGTCATTCCACAGTGACAGAGTGTGTTTTTATTGGTCATCTCCACAGTGACAGTGTGTTGTTATTGGTCATCTCCACAGTGACAGTGTGTTGTTATTGGTCATCTCCACAGTGACAGTGTGTTGTTATTGGTCATCTCCACGGTGACAGTGTGTTGTTATTGGTCATCTCCACAGTGACAGTGTGTTGTTATTGGTCATCTCCACAGTGACAGTGTGTTGTTATTGGTCATCTCCACAGTGACAGTGTGTTGTTATTGGTCATCTCCACGGTGACAGTGTGTTGTTATTGGTCATCTCCACGGTGACAGTGTGTTGTTATTGGTCATCTCCACAGTGACAGTGTGTTGTTATTGGTCATCTCCACAGTGACAGTGTGTTGTTATTGGTCATCTCCACGGTGACAGAGTGTGTTTTTATTGGTCATCTCCACAGTGACAGTGTGTTGTTATTGGTCATCTCCACGGTGACAGTGTGTTGTTATTGGTCATCTCCGCGGTGACAGTGTGTTGTTATTGGTCATCTCCGCGGTGACAGAGTGTGTTTTAATTGATCATCTCCACGGTGACAGACTGTATTTTTATTGGTCATCGCCATGGTGACAGTGTGTTTTAATTGATAATCTCCACGGTGACACTGTATTTTTATTGATCATCTCCACGGTGACAGAGTGTGTTTTTATTGGTCATCTCCCTGGTGACGGAGTGTGTTGTTATTGGTCATCTCCACGGTGATAGTGTGTTGTTATTGGTCATCTCTAGTGACAGAGTGTGTTTTAATTGGTCATCTCCACAGTGACAGAGTGTGTTTTTATTGGTCATCTCCACAGTGACAGTGTGTTGTTATTGGTCATCTCCACGGTGACAGAGTGTGTTTTTATTGGTCATCTCCACAGTGACAGAGTGTGTTGTTATTGGTCATCTCCACAGTGACAGAGTGTGTTTTTATTGGTCATCTCCACAGTGACAGTGTGTTGTTATTGGTCATCTCCACGGTGACAGAGTGTGTTTTTATTGGTCATCTCCACAGTGACAGTGTGTTGTTATTGGTCATCTCCACAGTGACAGAGTGTGTTGTTATTGGTCATCTCCACAGTGACAGAGTGTGTTTTTATTGGTCATCTCCACAGTGACAGTGTGTTGTTATTGGTCATCTCCACGGTGACAGAGTGTGTTTTTATTGGTCATCTCCACAGTGACAGTGTGTTGTTATTGGTCATCTCCACGGTGACAGTGTGTTGTTATTGGTCATCTCCACAGTGACAGAGTGTGTTTTTATTGGTCATCTCCACAGTGACAGTGTGTTGTTATTGGTCATCTCCACGGTGACAGAGTGTGTTTTTATTGGTCATCTCCACAGTGACAGTGTGTTGTTATTGGTCATCTCCACGGTGACAGTGTGTTGTTATTGGTCATCTCCACGGTGACAGTGTGTTGTTATTGGTCATCTCCGCGGTGACAGAGTGTGTTTTAATTGATCATCTCCACGGTGACAGACTGTATTTTTATTGGTCATCGCCATGGTGACAGTGTGTTTTAATTGATAATCTCCACGGTGACACTGTATTTTTATTGATCATCTCCACGGTGACAGACTGTATTTTTATTGGTCATCTCCATGGTGACAGAGTGTGTTTTTATTGATTATGTCCACGGTGACAGAGTGTGTTTTTATTGATCATCTCCACGGTGACAGAGTGTGTTTTTACTGGTCATATCCACGATGACAGACTGTATTTTATTGGTCATATCCACGGTGACAGAGTGTGTTTTATTGGTCATCTCCATGGTGACAGTGTTGATCATTATGTTTAGAGGAGGTTTCAGTCTATGAATATTATGGCAGGGTTAAAAGGCTAGATGGGCAATCAGGGCTTTATCTCTCTAAAGGGATATAGGGGAGATCAGGTCTTTATCTCTCTAAAGGGATATAGGGGAGATCAGGCCTTTATCTCTCTAAAGGGATATAGAGGAGATCAGGCCTTTATCTCTCTAAAGGGATATAGGGGAGATCAGGCCTTTATCTCTCTAAAGGGATATAGGGGAGATCAGGCCTTTATCTCTCTAAAGGGATATAGGGGAGATCAGGCCTTTATCTCTCTAAAGGGATATAGGGGAGATCAGGTCTTTATCTCTCTAAAGGGATATAGGGTACGTCCGCGGGATGATTTTGTCTTGACTGGATGGTCAGGAGGGCCGGAACATAATTACAAGTAATTTGTAGACGGCAAGTAGACAGAACAGATATAATATTTGACTAAAACGTCATCATTTCCAAGCTTGCTTACATTTGTATACAATCACATATTCTGTGTGGGAATACCTTGGAACAGATATCCAAAATTAAAAACCACTTGGAGTTGATTTACTAGTGTTTTTACAGTCTTTTATGTCCCCTAACAAATACATTTTTTTGAAATATAAATGATATACGGTATATATATATAATTTTTTTGCTCCAGAAAACTTCAAACTTCACCTCCAGTTGGGGAATCCTGCCCTACTGGGTGTTAGGTTAGCTTGGGGAGCGGACAGGTACCTTCATGTTCCAGGCAAGGTGACTGATCATTAAGAGAGTACACTCAGGTCAGCCCCTTCAGTCCTTATTAGTGGCCAGGAGGCTGTAGGGGAGCGGTGTAATGTCTCTAA
Organism: Oncorhynchus keta; assembly: GCF_023373465.1. Taxonomy (NCBI): domain Eukaryota; kingdom Metazoa; phylum Chordata; class Actinopteri; order Salmoniformes; family Salmonidae; genus Oncorhynchus; species Oncorhynchus keta. Next base: position 9,253,564 of record NC_068421.1, read on the forward strand.
TGAATGTCTCTTCCACCTTCTGCTCTGCTCATTATGCCATTACACCCTGCGAGAGGAATTAACATACATACGAACAGACAATGCTGGGCCATACCCGCTTGAAGGGTCCTTCGTTTACAACGGCTAGAGATCTGTGGTGGAGAGAAACACAGAGGCTGTTTGGGAGTCTCTGGCCTTTCCTCATTTAGATTTGGTCAAAGGTCAGAGTTCATGAAGGAGATTCGGCGAGAGAGTGTATGTGGACGGACATGTGCTTTTTACTGCAGTGGGTTAAATCAGGGTCACACAGAATGATTCTTGGTATTCTTTAAACAATTCTACTTTGAAACAAAAGTATACACCTCACAGACATGGTTATGGGCTTAAAACCTGTTGAGTGTAGGGGGCAGTATTTTGATGTTTGGATGAAAAACATACTCAAATGAAACAGCCTATTTCTCAGGCCCAGAATTTAGAATATGCATATAATTAGGATAGAAAGATTAGGATAGAAAACACTCTAAAGTTTCCAAAACTGTCAAAATATTGTCTGTGAGTATAACAGAACTGATGTTGCAGGCGAAAACCTGAGGAAAATCCAACCCGGAAGTGAAGGTTTTTCCTGAAACCTCTCTGTTCCATTGCATGCCTTCATTCCATTTAAAGGGATATCAACCAGATTCCTTTTCCTATGGCTTCCACATGGTGTGAACAATCTTTAGACATAGTTTCAGGCTTTTATTTTGAAAAAGAGCAAGAAAGATCACATCGTGTCATTGGATGGCTTGGTGCTAGCAGCGTTTTGTATGCGCAACAGCTCGGAGCAGACATTTTCTCTCTCTCGCCTATTGAAGAAGCTACAGTCCGGTTGAAATATTATTGACTAACCTTTACAGGGGTGGATCCCAAACTAAATTACGTTTACAGGGGTGGATCCCAAACTAAATTAAGTTTACAGGGTTAGATCCCAAACTAAATTACGTTTACAGGGTTAGATCCCAAACTAAATTACATTTACAGGGTTGGATCCCAAACTAAATTACGTTTACAGGGGTGGATCCCAAACTAAATTACGTTTACAGGGGTGGATCCCAAACTGAATTACGTTTACAGGGGTGGATCCCAAACTAAATTAAGTTTACAGGGGTGGATCCCAAACTAAATTACGTTTACAGGGGTGGATTGCAAAGTAAATGTGCAAAGTGCTCAAAACAAATTCAGTTATATATTATTGTCACGTAGGGGTGGATTGCAAAGTAAATGTGCAAAGTGCTCAAAACAAATTACTCCCTCTCCGGCCTCTAGGTCATCAGACTGCTGGTTATCCCGGCACACCTGTCACCATCGTCTCATGACTCTCACCTGGACTCCATCACCTCCTTGATTACCTTCCCTATATCTATCACTCCCCTTGGTTCTTAAGTAACAGTATAATTTTAAACCGTCCCTCGCCCATACCCGGGCGCGAACCAGGGACCTTCTGCACACATCAGCAACAGTCACCCTCGAAGCATCGTTACCCATCGCTCCACAACAGCCGCGGCCCTTGCAGAGCAAGGGGAACTACTACTTCAAGGTCTCAGAGCAAGTGACGTAACCGATTGAAACGCTATTTAGCACACCGCTAACTAAGCTAGCCGTTTCACATCCGTTACACTTACCTCAGGTGTTATCGACTCTGTTTTCATGTTGGTGCTTTGTTTGTGTTTATTGTTTTGTTTATTTATTTAAACATTCACTCCCTGTCCTTGCTTTTCCGACTCTCAGCGCACTCGTTACAATTATAGATAAAACTAAATTAGCATATTGTTTTTAAACATTTGAATGTTTTTCTCAAAAGGGGTTGTGACAGATTTCAAAACTCTCCCGTGGCAGGATACACGTAACTTCTCTCTCCCTGTGTGTGTGTGTGTGAATGCATCTGCAGATGTGTTGGCTGTGGGACTGTGGTGATGATAATGGGCTGTGCACGGTGCTGGAACGGCGGTATTGTTAGTTGCAAATTTACACACACACACACAGTGAGATTAGAGAGGGTCATTCAATGCAGGGATTGTTCTATTATCTGTTGTTGTAATTACAGTAGAATAAATGTGTTGCCTGACCTCAGACACACACCTCTTGAACATAGACCTGGCCCAATGTCAATACACTGATATTTATATGTGTGTGTGTTTATAGGAGTGAGCTGATGAGGTTGTTACTATGATAAATAGGACCTGTATAATATTTATTCTCACTACTTTACCCACACTCCAACACACTGCCCACACTCCAATACACTGCCCACACTCCAACACACTGCCCACACTCCAACACACTGCCCACACTCCAACACACTGTGCGACCCTCACACTCCAACACACTGTGACGACCCTCACACTGCCCACACTCCAACACACTGCCCACACTCCAACACACTGCCCACACTCCAACACACTGCGACCATCACTCCAACACACTGCCCACACTCCAACACACTGCCCACACACTCCAACACACTGCCCACACTCCAACACACTGCCCACACACTCCAACACACTCCAACACACTGCCCACACTCCAACACACTGCCCACACTCCAACACACTGCCCACACTCCAACACACTGCCCACACTCCAACACACTGCCCACACACTGCCCACACTCCAACACACTGCCCACACTTCAACACACTACCCACACTCCAACACACTGCCCACACTCCAACACACTGCCCACACTCCAACACACTGCCAACACTCCAACACACTGCCCACACTCCAACACACTACCCACACTGGGTAGTATCGGTCGCTGGGTCAGATTCTCTCCTAATGATAGAGCATTCTGATACGAATCAGACACAACCACAACCGAGGCTGTGCTAACCGCAGCATAAAGGAAGATAGAGGTAGATGGAGAGGATGGAGGAGAGGTGGAAGGGAAGAGGGAGGAGAGACCAGATCAGGAAAAAAGTTGTGAATAAGTGCAGACCTGGGTGAAAGAATAAAGGAGAAACTGGGGGAGAGGGAGGGACAGTGATCTACTTTTGTCTCTACTGGGGTTTGTTGATGGACAGGGCCTGCAGGAGACCAAATGGCCTTCTGTGGAGTCTGTTGCCACGGGAGACGCTGCAGGTGGTTCTCTCTCTCTGTTTCCCTCTGTCTCCGTCTCTCAGTCTCTCTCTCTAGGTCTCTCTCTCTCCTTCTCTCTCAATTCAATTCAATTCAAGGGGCTTTATTGGCATGGGAAACATGTGTTAACATTGCCAAAGCAAGGTGAGGTAGATAATATATCAAGTGAATATATAAAGTGAAAAACAATAAAAATTAACATTAAACATTACACATACAGAAGTTTCAAAACAATAAAGACATTACAAATGTCATATTATATATATATACAGTGTTTTAACAATGACAATGACAACAGGCAGAATGTGGTACCGTTTACAAGGACTTTATTCCTTTACACGGTAATATGGGGAAAAGGGGCTGGACGGAACCAAAGCAAAGAAAGTAAATCTCAAAGCCCCCTCTCCTATCTTACCTGCCTACCCACTACTTACCTAATTTAGCACCCCTGGTGCCCTAACTAAAATACAAGGGGTGGTCCGCCCAGGTCTTACCTAGTGTGCCTAGACAGCGAATATGCTACGGGTATATGTATGCCCGCGGGCCTCTTGCCTAAGCACTCCCTAGGTGCCTTCTCCTTCCCCCAGGGAACAAATGAAACAGAATATTAAACATTTTCACAAACAAACTAAGAAACAAAGGACATCAAATAAGCTCTATCTGAGCAACAAACTCACAAAACATACCAACTCTCAGCAATGAACTCCCAGCAAAATCTCCAGCAAAATCTCTGCAATGACCTCCCAGCAAATCTCTGCAATGACCTCCCAGCAAATCTCTAGCAAATCTCCCTCCTGAACAGAACACTGGCTTTTATATAGCTTCTGAAGGAATGGGTAATTGGAGACAGCTGTGTCTTGACGAGGGGGCGGGGTCAGCTCTCCAATTAGCCATGGAGTCGACCAATCAGCTGCTTGGGGGATTTCAGGAAGCCATTTCCTGAAATAAACACATGCAAATACACAAACTACAACACATCAACTGGGGAACATAACAATGATTGTAGGTAAATTGTTTGTGTTTGTGTCTGTCTGTCTGCGTGTGTGTATATGTCTGTCAGAGAGAGAGAGAGAAGGAAGGATCTGGCTAAAAATACTTGAATCAGTCATAGAGCCCATTGCCCTTTATGGTTGTGAGGTCTGGGATCCGCTCACCAACCAAGAATTTACAAAATGGGACAAACACCAAATTGAGACTCTGCACGCAGAATTCCGCAAAAATATCCTCAGTGTACAATGATGAACACCAAATAATGCATGCAGAGCAGAATTAGGCCGATACCCGCTAATTACCAAAATCCAGGAAAGAGCAGTTAAATTCTGCAAGGGAAGCGATTCCCAAACCTTCCATAACAAAGAAATCACCTACAGAGAGATGAACCTGGAGAAGAGTCCCCTAAGCAAGCTGGTCCTGGGGCTCTGTTCACAAACACAAACAGACCCTACAGAGAGATGAACCTGGAGAAGAGTCCACTAAGCAAGCTGGTCCTGGGGCTCTGTTCACAAACACAAACAGACCCCACAGAGCCCCAGGACAGCAACACAATTAGACCCAACCAAATCAAAAAGATAATTACTTGACACAGAAACTGAGTAAACTAGAATGCTATTTGCCCTAAAGAGAGAGTAGAATGAGGCAGAATACCACTGTGACTGACCTAAACGTAATGACCCAAACGTAAGGAAATATTTGACTATGTACAGAGTCCGTGAGGATAGTCTTGCTAGTGAGAAAGGCCACTGTCGTGTCTTTGGCTATGCCGTATAAAGTGATATGACATGCTATTCTATAAAATAATTTCTCTGTAATTAATATTACCTGATTGAGCTAATCATATAAATGTAATTAACTAGAGAGTAGGGGCACCACAAAATAATATTTATAGAGCTGTTGCCTTCTGAATAAACTCTTAAAGACCTAGTAATATTTTACATCAATAGCTTTCAATATTAATCTTCACCTTAATTCAGTCTCATCTGAAAGTTGAAAATTCTTGGTTATCTGCACGAATCCTGGCTCACAAGTTGAATCAGCAATACAAAATTGGGTTTCATTATTTATTTACTAAATACTTAACTAATCACACAGAATTAAATATACACATAATTAAATCATAACTTGATTACAAATTACCTCATTAAAGGAAAACGTCCCTAGCGGGCGGAACAGATATGACAGCTTTTTATACAAAATAAAAGGGGTTGGGTTTGAGTGAAAGAGCGGGAAGACTGAGGAACAAAGGGAAGAAGCTGTGCTATCGTAAATATATCTCATGCATTCTAAATTACCACCCATTTGGAAAAGGAAAATGCTATATATATTTACTCTGAGCTGTGCTTCGGTAGGTTGGTGGTAGATGGAAGGCCGTGTTGCCGAACCGAGTCCTTTGCCCTTTGAAGAATGTCACTGCTGGAAAAATGGATACGTTGTAGTAATGTCGTTGTGTGGTAGGCGGGATACTCTGTCTGTTCCTTCCTAACCTGCCTTTGCAGCTGCTGTTGCTCACTCAACGGTTAGGAGGCATCACTTCTGTAGTGAATAAGAGTACAAAGTTCATACCATTCGCAACCAAAGCTCACGCTGATGTTGGCTTCGTTCTGTAGTTATTATCTGAACCATTCTGACATCGGACTGTCGTCCTCACATCCTCGGAACAGGAGGTTATATTGTCGTCAAGGGCTTATATAGGAAGGGAGAGGAGGGCGTGTTTGAAAAGTTTTATAGCCCATGTCCCTTCACAGGGGCGGGGCACTGATTGAGCAGTTTTCACCTTATGAAAACCCAAATCTCACATTTTAGATGCTAAAATCACATTTCCTTTCACATTTCCTCCCAATCCGATAACTCTGATGTGTAGACTTTCCACTGTAGAGTTTGTCATCTTATCATTGATGAGAATGTCATCAGATGACAACCGAACTGACATCATATTCATTAAGTACCACTGCATTGGTCGGATTACCAGAATATAGTTAATTTCCCCCCACCTTCTGATGTTCCCAGAATCTCTATGTTAACCAAGGGTTTTGCAAATGTAACCTCAGTTGGGTAGAGAGAGGAAAAAGGGGGGAAGAGGTATTTATGACTGTCATAAACCTACCCCCAGGCCAACGTCATGACACCACTGTAGGCAGACATGGCTCTCAAGAGAAGACAGGCTATGTGCACATTGCCCACAAAATGAGGTGGATACTGAGCTGCACGTCCTAACCACCTGACAAATGTATGACCATATTAGAGACACATATTTCCCTCAGATTACACAGATCCACTAAGAATATCTATTGGGTGAAATACCACAGTGTGAAATCACAGCAGCAATATTTGTGACCCGTTGCCACGAGAAAAGGGCAACCAGTGAAGAACAAACACCATTGTAAATACAACCCATATTTATGTGTTTTTATGTTTTGTACTTTTTGCACGTAATATGACATTTGAAATGTCTTCATTATTCTGTTGGAACTTTTGTGCGTGTTCTGTTTACTGTTCATTTGGTATTGTTTACTTCACTCTTGTTTATTATCTATTTCACTTGCCTTGGCAATGTAAACATATGTTTCCTATGCCAATAAAGCCCTTAAATTGAATTTAATTGAATTGAATTGAGAGACGAAGAGAGGGGGGGGAGGGAGGGAGGCAAATCTGTTGCTATAGTAACCTGAGTCGCCGTGGAGTCATACTGCTCCTGCATTTCGAGAGACGTTCGGTGCTTGTGTGCGTGATGTGTAGAATGAATGTGTGTTCATCCACCTCACTCCAGGCAGGAGAGGAGGACATCTTCCATCACTGAGGGAGAGAGGGAAAGATAGAGGGAAAGATAAAGAGAGAGGGAAAGGTGGAAAGAGAGAGAGAGAGAGGAGAGAGAGAGAGAGAGAGATAGATAGATAGAGGGAAAGATAGAGAGAGAGATGGAAAGATATACAGAGAGATGGAAAGATATAGAGAGAGATGGAAAGATATACAGAGAGATGGAAAGATATACAGAGAGATGGAAAGATATACAGAGAGATGGAAAGATATACAGAGAGATGGAAAGATATACAGAGAAAGATGGAAAGATATACAGAGAGATGGAAAGATATACAGAGGGAAAGATTGCATGGGAAAGATATACAGAGAGATGGAAAGATATACAGATAGAGATGGAAAGATAGAGAGGGAAAGATAGAGAGGGAAATATATATATACATAGAGGAAAGATAGAGAGGAAAGATATATATATAGAGAGGGAAAGATAGAGAGGGAAAGATATATATATAGAGAGGGAAAGATAGAGAGGGAAAGATATATATATAGAGAGGGAAAGATAGAGAGGGAAAGATATATATAGAGAGAGGGAAAGATAGAGAGGGAAAGAAATATATAGAGAGGGAAAGATATAGAGAGGGAAGATATATATATAGAGAGGGAAAGATAGAGAGGGAAAGATATATATATAGAGAGGGAAAGATAGAGAGGGAAAGATATATATATAGTGGAAAGATAGAGAGGGAAATATATATATAGAGAGGGAAAGATAGAGAGGGAAGATAGGGGGAAAGATATATATAGAGAGAGGGAAAGATAGAGAGGGAAAGATAGAGGGGGAAAGATATAGAGAGGGAAAGATATATATATAGAGAGGGAAAGATAGAGAGGGAAAGATATATATATAGAGAGGGAAAGATAGAGGGGGAAAGATATATATAGATAGAGGGAAAGATATATATATAGAGAGGGAAAGATAGAGAGGGAAAGATATATATAGAGGGGAGGGAAAGATAGAGAGGGAAAGATATATATATAGAGAGGGAAAGATAGAGGGGGAAAGATATATATAGAGAGAGGGAAAGATAGAGAGGGAAAGATAGAGGGGAAAGATATATAGAGAGAGGGAAAGATAGAGAGGGAAAGATATATATATATAGATAGAGGGAAAGATATACAGAGAGAGAGATGGAAAGATATACGGGGAGATGGAAATATAGAGAGGGAAAGATATAGAGAGAGAGGGAAAGATATATATAGAGAGAGGGAAAGATAGAGGGAAAGATAGAGAGAGAGATATTAACTGCAACCCCACAATGCATTGCATGGTGCTGTGATTGTGTCAGATTCATCAGTTCCTGTTGGGAGACTCTACGGTGGAGAAACACACAGCTGTGAGACACAAACACACAGGCAGGTCAGCTCTGCCATGTCTGTCTGAATTGTGATGGTTACTACTTGTTTGGTTACCATGGCTATTTGCTTCTACTACTGCACACCTCCTTCTCTATACATGACATCACCTGGTAGATCATTTATTTTACTTTATATTTAATCAGGCAAGTCAGTTTAAGAACAAATGTTTCTTTAATGACGGCCCACCCCTGCCTCCCTCTCTCCCGTCTGCCAAACCCTAACCCGGACGACGCTGTGCTACCCCGGCCAAACCCTAACCCGGACGACGCTGTGCTCAATTGCGCGCCACCCTAATTGGACTCCCGATCACAGACGGTTGTGATACAGCCCATGATCGAACCAGGGTCTGTAGTGACACCTCTAGCGCTGTGATGCAGGGTCCTTAGACCGCTGTGCCACTCAGGATTAACATTGTTTGATAACATAGAACTTGTTGGAGGATGCGGTGTATGTTTGTCTTAGTGAGTTAGGATGTCATGCCCTGACCTCAGAGAGCCTGTTTATTTCTCTATGTGGTTAGGTCAGGGTGTGAATTGGGGTGGGAATTCTAGTTTTTCTATTTCTTTGTTGGCCGGGTATGGTTCCCAATCAGAGGCAGCTGTCTATCGTTGTCTCTGATTGGGGATCATACTTAGGCAGCCTGTTTTCCACCTGCGTTTGTGGGATCTTTTTTTTTTTTTTTTAAACAGTTGCTGTATAGCCCTGCAGAACTTTACATTAGTTGATGTTTTGGTGTTTTTTGGTGCTCATCTAAAATAAAGAAAGATCTTTCTCTTTGGTCTCATTCTGACGACGGATGTAACATTGGTGCTAAGGAACAAGGCTTCACCATGTGTCTGTTTGTGTTGTTGCAGTTCAGCAGTGTACTCCTCACTCTCCTATGCTTTAGCGTTTCTCTAGGAATGAAGGTTCAGTTGATTGGTTGAATTTGCCACTGGGCTTAATCGCAATCAGTCAAATTAGACATTTAAGACAAGATTTATTACATACTCCTGTATCTGTTTGAATATGTATAAGCTTCATATTCTGTGTTCTCCCCTTTCTCCCCTCTCTCCCGTCTGCCTCCCCTCTCTCCCCTCTGCCTCCCCTCTCCTTCCCCTGCCTCCCCTCTCGTCTGCCTCCATTCTCTCCCGTCTGCCTCCCCTCTCTCCCCTTCCCTCCCCTCTCTCCCCTTCCCTCCTCTCTCTCCCGTCTGCCTCCCCTCTCTCCCCTTCCCTCCTCTCTCTCCCGTCTGCCTCCCCTCTCTCCCCTTCCCTCCCCTCTCTCCCGTCTGCCTCCCCTCTCTCCCGTCTGCCTCCCCTCTCTCCCGTCTGTCTCCCCTCTCTCCCGTCGGTCTCCCCTCTCTCCCGTCTGTCTCCCCTCTCTCCCGTCTGTCTCCCCTCTCTCCCGTCTGTCTCCCCTCTCTCCCGTCTGTCTCCCCTCTCTCCCGTCTGCCTCCCCTTCTCTCCCGTCTGTCTCCCCTCTCTCCCGTCTGCCTCCCCTCTCTCCCGTCTGCCTCCCCTCTCTCCCGTCTGCCTCCCCTTCTCTCCCGTCTGCCTCCCCTCTCTCCCGTCTGTCTCCCCTCTCTCCCGTCTGTCTCCCCTCTCTCCCGTCTGCCTCCCTCTCTCTCCCGTCTGCCTCCCCTCTCTCCCGTCTGCCTCCTCTTCTCTCCCGTCTGCCTCCCCTCTCTCCCGTCTGCCTCCCTTCTCTCCCCTTCCCTCCTCTCTCTCTCCCTTCCTCCTCTCTCTCCCGTCTGCCTACCATCTCTCCCGTCTGCCTCCCCTCTCTCCCCTTCCCTCCCTCTCTCCCCTTTCCTCCTCTCTCTCCTGTCTGCCTCCCCTCTCTCCCGTCTGCCTCCTCCTCCCCCTCCCTCCCCTTCCCTCCTTTCTCTCCCGCCTGCCTCCTCTCTCCTGCCTGCCTCCCTCTCTCCCGCCTGCCTCCCCTCTCTCCCGTCTGTCTCCCCTCTCTCCCGTCTGTCTCCCCTCTCTCCCATCTGTCTCCCCTTCTCTCCCGTCTGTCTCCCCTCTCTCCCGTCTGTCTCCCCTCTCTCCCATCTGCCTCCCCTTCTCTCCCGTCTGTCTCCCCTCTCTCCCATCTGCCTCCCCTTCTCTCCCGTCTGCCTCTCCTCTCTCCCCGTCTGCCTCCCTTCTCTCCCCTTCCCTCCTCTCTCTCCCCTTCCCTCCCTCTCTCTCCCCTCTCTCCTGTCTGCCTCCCCTCTCTCCCGTCTGCCTCCCCTCCTCCCCTTCCCCCTTTCTCTCCCGCCTGCCTCCCCTCTCTCCTGCCTGCCTCCCCTCTCTCCTGTCTGCCTCCCCTCTCTCCCGTCTGTCTCCCTCTCTTTCCCGTCTGTCTCCCCTCTCTCCCGTCTGCCTCCCCTTCTCTCCTGTCTGTCTCCCCTCTCTCCCGTCTGTCTCCCCTCTCTCCCATCTGCCTCCCCTTCTCTCCCGTCTGGCTCCCCTCTCTCCCGTCTGTCTCCCTCTCTCCCGTCTGTCTCCCCTCTCTCCCGTCTGTCTCCCCTCTCTCCTGTCTGCCTCCCCTCTCTCCCGTCTGTCTCCCCACTCTCCCGTCTGCCTCCCTCCTTCCTCCCTTCCCTCCTCTCTCTCCCCTTCCCTCCCTCTCTCTCCCGTCTGCCTCCCCTCTCTCCTGTCTGCCTCTCCTTCTCTCCCGTCTGTCTCCCCTCTCTCCCGTCTGTCTCCCCTCTCTCCGGTCTGTCTCCCCTCTCTCCCGTCTGCCTCCCCTTCTCTCCCGTCTGTCTCCCCTCTCTCCTGTCTGTCTCCCCTGTCTGTCTCCCCTTCTCTCCCGTCTGTCTCCCCTCTCTCCCGTCTATCTCCCCTCTCTCCCATCTGTCTCCCCTCTCTCCCGTCTGCCTCCCTTCTCTCCCGTCTGTCTCCCCTCTCTCCTGTCTGTCTCCCCTGTCTGTCTCCCCTTCTCTCCCGTCTGTCTCCCCTCTCTCCCGTCTGCCTCCCCTCTCTCCCATCTGTCTCCCTCTCTCCCGTCTGCCTCCCCTCTCTCCCATCTGTCTCCCCTCTCTCCCGTCTGTCTCCCCTCTCTCCCGTCTGCCTCCCCTTCTCTCCCGTCTGTCTCCCCTCTCTCCCGTCTGTCTCCCCTCTCTCCCGTCTGCCTCCCTTCTCTCCCCTTCCCTCCTCTCTCTCCCTTCCCTCCTCTCTCCCGTCTGCCTCCCATCTCTCCCGTCTGCCTCCCCTCTCTCCCGTCTGCTCTCCCCTCTCTCCCCCTCTCTCCTCTCTCCCGTCTGCCTCCCCTTCTCTCCCGTCTGCCTCCCCTTCCCTCCTCTCTCTCCCCTTCCCTCCCCTCTCCCTCTGTCCTTCCTGTCCTCTCTCCCGTCTGCCTCCCTTTCTCTCCCGTCTGTCTCCCCTCTCTCCCGTCTGTCTCCCCTCTCTCCCGTCTGTCTCCCTCTCTCCCGTCTGCCTCCCCTTCTCTCCCGTCTGTCTCCCCTCTCTCCCGTCTGTCTCCCCTCTCTCCCGTCTGCCTCCCCTTCTCTCCCGTCTGTCTCCCCTCTCTCCCGTCTGTCTCCCTCTCTCCCGTCTGTCTCCCTATCTCCCATCTGTCTCTCCTAATCTCCCGTCTGTCTCCCCTCTCTCCCGTCTGTCTCCCTCTCCCCGTCTGTCTCCCCTCTCTCCCGTCTGTCTCCCCTCTCTCCCGTCTGTCTCCCCTCTCTCCCTTCTGTCTCCCCTCTCTCCCGTCTGTATCCCCTCTCTCCCCCTCTCTCCCGTCTGCCTCCTTCTCTCCCCTTTCCCTCCCCTCTCTCCCATCTGCCTTCCCTCTCTCCCCTTTCCTCCTCTCTCTCCCGTCTGCCTCCCCTCTCTCCCGTCTGCCTCCCCCTCTCCCCTTCCCTCCCCTCTCTCCCGTCTGCCTCCCCTCTCTCCCGTCTGTCTCCCCTCTCTCCCCTGCCTCCTTCTCTCCCCTTCCCCTCTCTCCTCTCTCTCCCCTTCCCTCTCTCTCTCCCGTCTGCCTCCCTCTCTCCCGTCTGTCTCCCCTCTCTCCCGTCTGTCTCCCCTCTCTCCCGTCTGCCTCCCATTCTCTCCCGTCTGTCTCCCTCTCTCCCGTCTGTCTCCCTCTCTCCCGTCTGCTCTCCCTCTCTCCCCGTCTGTCTCCCCCTCTCTCCCGTCTGTCTCCACTCTCTCCCATCTGCCTCCCCTTCTCTCGTCTGTCTCCCCTCTCTCCCGTCTGTCTCCCCTCTCTCTCCTTCTGTCTCCCCTCTCTCCCCTTCCCTCCTCTCTCTCCCCTTCCCTCCTCTCTCTCCCATCTGCCTCCCTCTCTCCCTTTCCTCCTCTCTCTCCCGTCTGCCTCCCCTCTCTCCCGTCTGCTCTCCCTCTCCCTCTCTCCCCTTCCCCTCTCTCTCCCGCCTGCCTCCCCTCTCTCCCTGCCTCCCTCCCCTCTCTCCCCTCTTCCTCTGTCTCTCTCTCCCGTCTTCCCTCCTCTCTCTCCCCGTCTGTCTCCCCTCTCTCCCGTCTGTCTCCCTCTCTCCCGTCTGCCTCCCCTTCTCTCCCGTCTGTCTCCCTCTCTCCCGTCTGTCTCCCCTCTCTCCGTCTGCCTCCCCTCTCTCTCCCGTCTGTCTCCCCTCTCTCCCGTCTGTCTCCTTCTCTCCCGTCTGTCTCCCCTCTCTCCCGTCTGTCTCCCTCTCTCCCGTCTGTCTCCCCTCTCTCCCGTCTGTCTCCCCTTCTCTCCCGTCTGTCTCCCCTCTCTCCCGTCTGCCTCCCTTCTCTCCCCTTCCCTCCTCTCTCTCCCCTTCCCTCCTCTCTCTCCCGTCTGCCTTCCCTCTCTCCCTCCCCTCTCTCTCCCGTCTGCCTCCCCTCTCTCCCGTCTGCCTCCCCCTCTCTTCCCTTCCCTCCTCTCTCTGTCTGCTCTCCCTCTCTCCCCTCCCCGTCTGCCTCCTCTCTCTCTCTCCCCTTCCCTCCTCTCTCCCTGTCTGCCTTCCCTCTCTCCCCTTCCTCCCTCTCTCCCGTCTGCCTCCCCTCTCTCCCGTCTGCCTCTCCCTCTCTCCTTCCCTTCCCTCCTCTCTCCCGGCCTGCCTCCCCTCTCTCCCGCCTGCCTCCCCTCTCTCCCGTCTGTCTCCCCTCTCTCCCGTCTCCTCTCTCCAGTCTGTCTCCCCTCCCGTCTGCCTCCCCTTCTCTCCCGTCTGCCTCCCCTCTCTCCCGTCTGTCTCCCCTCTCTCCCGTCTGTCTCCCCTCTCTCCAGTCTGTCTCCCCCTCTTGTCTGCCTCCCCTTCTCTCCCGTCTGTCTCCCTCTCTCCCGTCTGTCTCCCCTCTCTCCCGTCTGTCTCCCCTTCTCTCCCGTCTGTCTCCCCTCTCTCCCATCTGTCTCCCCTCTCTCCCGTCTGTCTCCCCTCTCTCCCGTCTGCCTCCCCTTCTCTCCCGTCTGTATCCCTCTCTCCCGTCTGTCTCCCCTCTCTCCCGTCTGCCTCCCTTCTCTCCCCTTCCCTCCTCTCTCTCCCGTCTGCCTACCCTCTCTCCCGTCTGCCTCCCCTCTCTCCCATTTATCTCCCCTCTCTCCCATCTGTCTCCCCTCTCTCCCGTCTGTCTCCCCTCTCTCCCGTCTGCCTCCCCTTCTCTCCCGTCTGTATCCCCTCTCTCCCGTCTGTCTCCCCTCTCCCGTCTGCCTCCCTTCTCTCCCCTTCCCTCCCCTCTCTCCCGTCTGCCTCCCCTCTCTCCCGTCTGCCTCCCCTCTCTCCCCTTCCCTCCCCTCTCTCCCGTCTGCCTCCCCTCTCTCTCCCGTCTGCCTCCCCTTCTCTCCCCTTCCCTCCTCTCTCCCCCCTTCCTCCCCCTCTCTCCCCTTCCCTCCTCTCTCTCCCGTCTGCCTCCCCTCTCTCCCGTCTGCCTCCCCTCTCTCCCGTCTGCCTCCCCTCTCTCCCATCTGCCTCCCCTCTCTCCCATCTGTCTCCCCCTCTCTCCCGTCTGCCTCCTTCTCTCCCCTCCCTCCTCTCTCTCCCTCCTCTCTCTCCCTCTGCCTCTCTCTCCCGTCTGTCTCCCTTCTCTCCCATCTGCCTCCTTCTCTCCCCTTCTCTCCTCTTCCCTCTCTCTCTCCCGTCTGCCTCCGCTCTCTCCCGTCTGCCTCCTCTCTCTCCCGTCTGCCTCCCCTCTCTCCCCTCCCTCCTCTCTCCCGTCTGCCTCCCCTCTCTCCCGTCTGTCTCCCTTCTTCTCTCCCGTCTGTCTCCCTCTCTCCCCTCTGCCTCTTTTCTCTCTCCCGTCTGTCTCCCCTCTCTCCTGTCTGTCTCCTTCTCTCCGTCTGTCTCCCCTCTCTCTGTCTGTCTCCCCTCTCTCCCGTCTGTCTCCCTCTCTCCCGTCTGTCTCCCCTTCTCCCGTCTGTCTCTCCCCTCTCTCCCGTCTGTCTCCCCTCTCTCCCGTCTGCCTCCCTTCTCTCCCGTCTGTCTCCCCTCTCTCCCGTCTGTCTCCCTTCTCTCCCGTCTGTCTCCCCTCTCTCCCCTTCCCTCCTCTCTCTCCCCTTCCTCTCTCCTCTCCCCGTCTGCCTCCCTTCTCTCCCTTCTCTTCCTCTCTCTCCCCTTCCCTCCTCTCCTCTCGCCTCTCCCTCTCTCCCTTTCCTCCTCTCTCCCTCTCTCTCCCTCTCTCCCTCTCTCCCGTCTGTCTCCCCTCTCTTCCCTCCTCCCTCTTCCCCTCTCTCTCCCGCCTCTCCCTCTCTCCCCTGCCTCCCCTCTCTCCCATCTCTCCTCCTTCTCTCCCTGTCTGCTCTTCCCTCTCTCCCCCTTCCTTCTCTCTCTCCCTGTCTCCTCCTCTCTCTCCCCGTCTGCCTCTCCCTCTCTCTCCCCTTCCCTCCTCTCTCTCCCGTCTGCCTCCCCTCTCTCCCGTCTGTCTCCCCTCTCTCCCCTGTCTGTCTCCCCTCTCTCCCGTCTGTCTCCCCTCTCTCCCAGTCTGTCTCCCCTCCCGTCTGCCTCCCTTCTCTCCCGTCTGTCTCCCTCTCTCCCGTCTGTCTCCCCTCTCTCCCGTCTGTCTCCCCTCTCTCCCGTCTGTCCCCTCCTCTCCCATCTGTCTCCCCTCTCTCCCGTCTGTCTCCCCTCTCCCCCGTCTTCCTCCCCTTCTCTCCGTCTGTCTCCCCTCTCTCCCGTCTGCCTCCCTCTCTCCCCTCTCTCCCGTCTGCCTCCTTCTCTCCCCTTCCCTCCTCTCTCTCTCCCGCTCTGCCTCTCTCCCGTCTGCCTCCCTCTCCCATCTATCCTCTCCCATCTGTCTCCCCTCTCTCCCTGTCTGTCTCCCCTCTCTCCCGTCTGCCTCCCCTTCTCTCCCGTCTGTCTCCCTCTCTCCCGTCTGTCTCCCTCTCTCCCGTCTCCCCTTCTCCTCCCTCTCTCTCCCTTCTCTCCCTCTCCCGTCTGCCTCCCCTCTCTCCCGTCTGCCTCTCCCTCTCCTCCCGTCCCTGCCTCCTTCTCCCCTGCCTCTCTCCTTCCGTCTGTCTCCCCTCTCTCCCCCTCCTATCTCTCCCTCTCTCTCCCTCTCTCCCCTTCCCTCCTCTCTCCCGTCTGTCTCCCCTCTCTCCCGTCTGCCTCCCCTTCTCTCCCGTCTGTCTCCCCTCTCTCCCGTCTGTCTCCCCTCTCTCCCATCTGTCTCCCTTTCTCTCCCGTCTGTCTCCCTCTCTCCCGTCTATCTCCCCTCTCTCCCATCTGTCTCCCTCTCTCTCCCGTCTGTCTCCCCTCTCTCCCGTCTGCCTCCCTTCTCTCCCGTCTGTCTCCCTCTCTCCCGTCTGTCTCCCCTCTCTCCCGTCTGTCTCCCCTCTCCCATCTGCCTCCCTCTCTCCCGTCTATCTCCCTCTCTCCCATCTGTCTCCCCTCTCTCCCGTCTGTCTCCCTCTCTCTCGTCTGTCTCCTCTCTCCCGTCTGCCTCCTTCTCTCCCCTTCCCTCCTCTCTCTCTCCCGTCTGCCTTCCCCTCTCTCCCGTCTGCCTCCCCTCTCTCCCCCCCTCTCTCCCGTCTGCCTCTCCCCTTCTCTCCCGTCTGCCTCCCCTTCTCTCCCCTTCCCTCCCCTATCTCTCCGTCCTTCCTCCCTCTCTCCCCTTCCCTCCCCTCTCTCCCGTCTGTCTCCCCCTCCCGTCTGTCTCCCCTCTCTCCCGTCTGTCTCCCCTCTCTCCCGTCTGTCTCCCCTCTCTCCCGTCTGTCTCCCCTCTCTCCCATCTGCCTCCCCTCTCTCCCGTCTATCTCCCTCTCTCCCATCTGTCTCCCCTCTCTCCCGTCTGTCTCCCCTCTCTCTCTGTCTGCCTCCTCTCTCTCCCGTCTGTCTCCCCTCTCCCCGTCTGTCTCCCTTCTCTCCCCGTCTGTCTCCTCTCTCTCCCGTCTGCCTCCCTCTCTCCCGTCTATCTCTCCCTCTCTCCCCTTCTCCCTCTGCCTCCCGTCTGTCTCCCCTCCCTCGTCTGCCTCCCCTTCTCTCCCGTCTGTCTCCCCTCTCTCCCGTCTGTCTCCCCTCTCTCCCGTCTGTCTCCCCTCTCTCCCGTCTGCCTCCCCTTCTCTCCCGTCTGTCTCCCCTCTCTCCCGTCTGTCTCCCCTCTCTCCCGTCTGTCTCCCCTCTCTCCCGTCTGTCTCCCCTCTCTCCCGTCTGCCTCTCCCCTCTCTCCCGTCTGCCTCCCTTCTCTCCCGTCTGTCTCCCCTCTCTCCCGTCTGCCTCCCCTCTCTCCCGTCTGCCTCCCCTCTCTCCCGTCTGCCTCCCCTCTCTCCCGTCTGGCTCCCCTTCTCTCCCGTCTGCCTCCCCTCTCTCCCCTTCCCTCCTCTCTCTCCCCTTCCCTCGCCTCTGTGTTTCTGCCTTCCTGTTTGATAGAGATGTCTAGCGACCTTCATAAAAGGACAGTATCTCTAGGTATTTCAGAGCTGGTGTTCTGGAGCCTCAAAGCTGATGAGAATAGTGTATAGTCAGGGTGAATGTGTGATGAATGTAACTGTACCTGTGTTTGCCTGAGTACTAGGTTGTAGATACCAACATGTTTCAAGCAGAACACCATAGTCCCTGTGCCCAAGAATACAAAGGCAACCTGCCTAAATGACTACAGACCCGTAGCACTCACGTCCGTAGCCATGAAGTGCTTTGAAAGGTTGGTAATGGCTCACATCAACACCATTATCCCAGAAACCCTAGACCCACTCCAATTACCATACCGCCCAAACAGATCCACAGATGATGCAATATCTATTGCACTCCACACTGCCCTTTCCCACCTGGACAAAAGGAACACTTATGTGAGAATGCTGTTCATTGACTACAGCTCAGCGTTCAACACCATAGTAAAGTCAAAGCTCCCTCTACAACTGGATCCTGGACTTCCTGACGGGCCGCCCCCAGGTGGTGAGGGTAGGTTGCAACACATCTGCCACTCTGATCCTCAACACTGGAGCACCTCAGGGGTGCGTGCTCAGTCCACTCCTGTACTCTCTGTTCACCTATGACTGCGTGGCCAGGCACGACTTCAACACCATCATTAAGTTTGCAGACGACACAACAGTGGTAGGCCTGATCACCGACAACGATGAGACAGCCAACAGGGAGGAGGTCAGAGACCTGGCCGGGTGGTGCCAGAGTAACAACTTATCCCTCAACGTAACCAAGACAAAGGAGATGATTGTGGACTACAGGAAAAGGAGGACTGAGCACGCCCCCATTATCATCGACGGGGCTGTAGTGGACCAGGTTGAGAGCTTCAAGTTCCTTGGTGTCCATATCAACAACAAACTAGAATGGTCCAAACACACCAAGACAGTCGTGAGGAGGGCAAGACAAAGCCTATAGGAGACTGAAAAGATTTCGCATGGATCCTCAGATCCTCAAAAGACAATGCCTATTCCTCCTCAGGAAACTAAAAAGAGAACAAGAGAGAAAGAGAACAAGAGAGAGAGAGGAGAGAGAGAGAGAGAGAGAGAGAGAGAGAGAGAGAGAGAGAGAGAGAGAGAGAGAGAGAGAGAGAGAGAGAGAGAGAGAGAGAGAGAGAGAGAGAGAGAGAGCGTGCTCCACTCACCATGAGTGCGTTCTCTGTGAATGTCGGGGAATATGCCTTTAAGAGGTGCTGTCTGTATACTGCTGTAATGGACCCCCTTCTGTTTCATCCTGGCCCTAGTTTTGCTGTGAACTTGATGCATTGACCTCTTGACCTCTCAGATATTAGAACATTCAAACCTATTCACACGTCAACACACTCCTAGCTGGCAAGATTTTCTGGAGTTTCCATTCAGCCAGCAATGTGGTTTCCTGTGGTTGATGTCGGTGGAAAATGCCTCGCTGTCCTTCCAGCTCTGGTTCTGGTTAGCACGGACGAAAGCTGATATACGAGATCAGATCTCCCTGTCCAGCTTTCTCTCCTCCATTTTCTCTCCTCCGTTTTCCACTCCTGTCTGTCTTTAATGGCAGACAGTGGCCACAGGTGTTCACGGCTCTTTAGTGTCATTGTGACATCATCGACCAGAGGGGGACAGAGTACGTCCAGGGTTCTGTGTCCTGTTAGAGGAGGGGACAGAGTACGTCCAGGGTTCTGTGTTCTGTTAGAGGAGGGGACAGAGTACGTCCAGGGTTCTGTGTCCTGTTAGAGGAGGGGACAGAGTACGTCCAGGGTTCTGTGTCCTGTTAGAGGAGGGGACAGAGTACGTCCAGGGTTCTGTGTCCTGTTAGAGGAGGGGACAGAGTACATCCAGGGTTCTGTGTCCTGTTAGAGAAGGGGACAGAGTACGTCCAGGGTTCTGTGTCCTGTTAGAGGAGGGGACAGAGTACGTCCAGGGTTCTGTGTCCTGTTAGAGGAGGGGACAGAGTACGTCCAGGGTTCTGTGTCCTGTTAGAGGAGGGGACAGAGTACGTCCAGGGTTCTGTGTCCTGTTAGAGGAGGGGACAGAGTACATCCAGGGTTCTGTGTCCTGTTAGAGGAGGGGACAGAGTACATCCAGGGTTCTGTGTCCTGTTAGAGGAGGGGACAGAGTACATCCAGGGTTCTGTGTCCTGTTAGAGGAGGGGACAGAGTACATCCAGGGTTCTGTGTCCTGTAAGAGGAGGGGACAGAGTACGTCCAGGGTTCTGTGTTCTGTTAGAGGAGGGGACAGAGTACGTCCAGGGTTCTGTGTCCTGTTAGAGGAGGGGACAGAGTACATCCAGGGTTCTGTGTTCTGTTAGAGGAGGGGACAGAGTACGTCCAGGGTTCTGTGTTCTGTAAGAGGAGGGGACAGAGTACGTCCAGGGTTCTATGTCCTGTAAGAGGAGGGGACAGAGTACGTCCAGGGTTCTGTGTTCTGTTAGAGGAGGGGACAGAGTACATCCAGGGTTCTGTGTTCTGTTAGAGGAGGGGACAGAGTACATCCAGGGTTCTGTGTTCTGTTAGAGGAGGGGACAGAGTACGTCCAGGGTTCTGTGTTCTGTTAGAGGAGGGGACAGAGTACATCCAGGGTTCTGTGTTCTGTTAGAGGAGGGGACAGAGTACATCCAGGGTTCTGTGTTCTGTTAGAGGAGGGGACAGAGTACATCCAGGGTTCTATGTCCTGTAAGAGGAGGGGACAGAGTACATCCAGGGTTCTGTGTCCTGTTAGAGGAGGGGACAGAGTACATCCAGGGTTCTGTGTTCTGTTAGAGGAGGGGACAGAGCTAGACTAGACTTTTCTCCCCCTCTTCCTCTTTTCTCATCCTCCTCTTCCTCCTCCTCCTCTCTATTTCTCCTCCTCCATATTTTTCCTTCTCTTCTCTCAGGCAGCAGCATGGGCTCGTTAGGCCACATGATAGCCACTTCCCTTTACTACCACACACACACACACACACACACACACACACACACACACACACACACACACACACACACACACACACACACACACACACACACACACACACACACACACACACACACACACACACACACACACACCTCCCTCAATTCCACCCTGTTCCAATCTAACCCAGAGGTGTGCCCAGTCCAAAAGGCCCTGTGAGTGGACAATAAATATTTATAGAATCTTAAAGGGATATTTGGGGATTTTGGCAATGAGGCCCTTTATCTAGTTCCCCAGAGTCTGATGAACCACGAGAAGTTGATAAAGGGCCTCATTGCTGCTACCTGAGCAGCGCAGCGCTCTAAGGCACTGAATCGCAGCCTCACTCCAGACCTGGGTTCGATCTCAGTCTGTCTCACAACTGACCCAGTATCGTCTGGGTTAGGGGAGGGTTTGGCTGGGGGAGGGGGGGCTTTACTTGGCTCATCGCACTCTAGCGTCTCCTTGTGGCGGGCCAGGCGTGTGCAGGCTGACTTCGGTCGTCAGTTCAGCGGTGTTTCCTTCGACACATTGGTGCGGCTGGCTTCCGGGTTGTGATCTTACCGTGGTCTTACTGCAGGGCTTCCTGCTGGGAGGCTGAGGCTGTGGCCTGGGGGCTGGGAATCAGGGTATGAGGGCTGGGTGATGAGGACTGAGAGCTGGGTGGTGAGGACTGAAGGCTGGGGACCGGGGGCTGAGGGTTGGGTGATGTAGGCTGATGGCTGGCAGGTTGAGGGCTGAGGGCTGGGAGGTTGAGGGCTGAGGACTGGGAGGCTGAGGACTGAAGAGTGTCTGGTTGATCGTATGGTTGAGCATGGCGTACTTCTTAAAGGAGAGCGTCTGGTTGATCGGATGGTTGAGCATGGTGTACTTCTTAAAGAAGAGCGTCTGGTAGATCGTATGGTTGAGCATGGTGTACTTCTTAAAGGAGAGCGTCTGGTTGATCGGATGGTTGAGCATGGTGTACTTCTTAAAGGAGAGCGTCTGGTAGATCGTATGGTTGAGCATGGTGTACTTCTTAAAGAAGAGCGTCTTATTGATCGTATGGTTGAGCATGGTGTACTTCTTAAAGAAGAGCGTCTGGTAGATGGTATGGTTGAGCATGGTGTACTTCTTAAAGAAGAGTGTCTTGTTGATCGTATGGTTGAGCATGGTGTACTTCTTAAAGAAGAGCGTCTTGTTGATCGTATGGTTGAGCATGGCGTACTTCTTAAAGAAGAGCGTCTTGTTGATTGTATGGTTGAGCAGGGTGTACTTCTTAAAGAAGAGTATCTTATTGATCGTATGGTTGAGCATGGCCTACTTCTTAAAGAAGAGTGTCTGTAGATCGGATGGTTGAGCATGGTGTACTTCTTAAAGAAGAGTGTCTGGTAGATCGTATGGTTGAGCATGGTGTACTTCTTAAAGAAGAGCGTCTTGTTGATCGTATGGTTGAGCATGGTGTACTTCTTAAAGAAGAGCGTCTGGTAGATCGTATGGTTGAGCATGGTGTACTTCTTAAAGAAGAGCGTCTGGTTGATCGTATGGTTGAGCATGGTGTACTTCTTAAAGAAGAGCGTCTTGTTGATCGTATGGTTGAGCATGGTGTACTTCTTAAAGAAGAGCGTCTGGTAGATCGTATGGTTGAGCATGGTGTACTTCTTAAAGAAGAGCGTCTGGTAGATCGTATGGTTGAGCATGGTGTACTTCTTAAAGAAGAGCGTCTGGTAGATCGTATGGTTGAGCAGGGTGTACTTCTTAAAGAAGAGCGTCTGGTTGATCGTATGGTTGAGCATGGTGTACTTCTTAAAGAAGAGTGTCTGGTTGATCGGATGGTTGAGCATGGTGTACTTCTTAAAGAAGAGCGTCTTGTTGATCGTATTGTTGAGCATGGTGTACTTCTTAAAGAAGAGCGTCTTGTTGATCGTATGGTTGAGCATGGTGTACTTCTTAAAGAAGAGTGTCTGGTAGATCGTATGGTTGAGCATGGTGTACTTCTTAAAGGAATGTTTATTCAAGTTATGCCACTTTTTTTTCTCCCTCAACAAGGGTAACTATTTCAAATGTACCGCCTTTTATTCCCAACGAGTTATTGCAGTTTGTGAAGTTCGCCAGTTCAATGAAGGTTGTCCCGTTGGGTTGCAAACACCCGGTGTTGAAGCAGGTTATCTTGGCGACAGGTGTTTATGTTTTCGGACTCACCGGAGCAGAATTTAGAGTTATCGTTTAAAGTCAAGTATGACAACAGACTGTATATGGTTTATGCTAGTACGGGTAGTCGAAGGTGTTTTGAGTGTGATGATGTTGGCCATAAGCGACATGCTTGCCCGAAAAGGGAGAAGGCAGAGGGGGGCGTAACGCCCACTGATGTAGGAAGGGCGTTACGAGGACAGGTGTTCCTCACCTGTTGCTGAGGAACAAGTTATCCCTGTTGATGTTATGCAGCGGAAAAATATTGTTGTAGAAGGTAAGGATGGATCTGAAGAGCCATTTCCTCCACCTGGTTGAAGAGGTGCCCAGTACGAGTGCCCGTGTACAGGAAAGGGTTCATGTGGAGCTAATCTCTCAGGTATTGGAGGAGATACCCACTATGAGTAATGGGGTACAGGAGGGGGTTCATGTGGAGCTAATCTCTCAGGTATTTGAGGAGATGCCCACTATGAGTAATGGGGTACAGGAGGGGGTTCAGGTGGGGCTAGTGTCCCAGGTAGTGGAGGAGATGCCTGGTACGAGTGATGGGCTGCAAGTGGGGAGTGTTGAGAGGGATGTGGTAGAAGGGAGTCAGGGGTCTGTGGCCTCTGTTGAGGAGGATCAGGAGAAGGATATAGATATCTCTACTGATATGATAGCAGCTGGTGATGACTCAATTTACCATCTAGAGGAGGTAAATTAATTCCTGGGTCAGACTTTTGGGTAATCTTTAAAATTGGCCAATTTTTTGGTTGTTGATTGTCACGCCCTGGCCATAGAGAGGCTTTTATTCTCTATTTTGGGTAGGCCAGGGTGTGACTAGGGTGGGCATTCTAGTTTCTTTATTTCTATGTTTTCTGTTTCTATGTTTTGGCCTGGTATGGTTCTCAATCAGGGACAGCTGTCTATCGTTGTCTCTGATTGGGAATCATACTTAGGCAGTCTGTTTTCCTTTGTATATTGTCGGTAGTTATCTTTGTTAGTGGCACTATAGCCCTAGTCAGCGTCACGGTCGTTGCTTTGTTTCTTGGCGACATTTACATAAATAAAGAGAAAATGTACGCTCACCGCACTGCACCTTGGTCCGGTCATTTCCAAGACGACGTTCGTGACATTGATAAGTTTGTGAGGTCAGCTGTGATGTTACAGACGACGGTGGGGTTAGACCAGTTGAGTGAGAAGAAGTGTTTTCGCTTAAGGAAATGTGTTACTGCTGTCACAGCAGCAAAGGGGAAATCGTGGTCCGGTGAAGAGAAAAAATAAAACAGAGATGATCATCACACCTCATAAGGTGTCTGGTTTCTTGTGCTTTTCCTTTCTCTTTTCTACATGGAGGTACTAAGGGTAGGTTCTCTCAATATGAATGGGGGAAGGGACAGGAATAAGAGGGCTTGGGTATTAGAAGTAATAAAACAGAAAAGGCTTAATGTAGTTTTCCTACAGGAGACACATAGTGATGAGGAAAATGAGGTTGACTGGGGTATGTGGTGGGAGAGGCAGCATATGCTCCATCATGGTACTAATTTCAGTGCTGGGGTGGACATTTTGTTTCCCTCAGGCTTATGGGTGACTGTGGTATCTACAACAAAGATTGTCAAGGGACGGGTTTTATTGGACAAGGTGGATGTTATTATTATTATAATGTTTTTGTATGTTTATGCTCCTAATGAGGGTACAGAGCGTATTGCTGTATTTGATCAAATAAAGGAAACCTTAAGACAGTGTGACCAAGAGGGATGTATGGTTTTAGGGGGGGGGGGACTGGAATTGTACAGTAGATTTAACTGTTGACTGCAATGCTGAAGAACCTCACCTGCGGTCAGCCACTTGCCTGTCTGGTCAATTAACTGAGTTTGAGCTTTCTGATGTGTGCAGAGTAAGGAATGCAAAGGTTAGGCAGTACACATGACTAAATGTGAATGAAGGTCGTGTCAGTGCAACAAAGTTAGACAGGTGGTATGTATCTGATCACTACTGTAGTAGGGTTGGGAGGTTAGACAGGTTGTATATATCTGATCACTACTGTAGTAGGGTTGGAAGGTTAGACAGGTGGTATATATCGGATCACTACTGTAGTAGGGTTGGAAGGTTAGACAGGTTGTATGTATCTGATCACTACTGTAGTAGGGTTGGAAGGTTAGACAGGTGGTATGTATCTGATCACTACTGTAGTAGGGTTGGAAGGTTAGACAGGTTGTATATATCTGATCACTACTGTAGTAGGGTTGGAAGGTTAGACAGGTTGTATGTATCTGATCACTACTGTAGTAGGGTTGGAAGGTTAGACAGGTGGTATGTATCTGATCACTACTGTAGTAGGGTTGGAAGGTTAGACAGGTTGTATATATCTGATCACTACTGTAGTAGGGTTGGAAGGTTAGACAGGTTGTATATATCTGATCACTACTGTAGTAGGGTTGGAAGGTTAGACAGGTTGTATATACTCTGAGGGTTTCTCTGTATCACCATAGTGTTACTGTTGATATTCACTTATCCTTTTCACGAAGGTCCTTACTGGTATTTTAATGTTACGTTGTTACATGCCGTCATGTTTTGTGAAAGGTTTTTGTTGTTTTGGGGAAAAATGGAGGCTTACAAAAAGGAAATTTGAGTCCTTGAGTCAATGGTGGGAGTTTGGGAAGGCCCACATATGATTGTTTTGTCAACAGTATACAATGCTCTGTCTCGTACTGAAGTTAAAGAGACTATCAGGGATCTTGAACAGGACATCAAATCTATTGAATTGAAGTTGCTCACTCAGAACGACCCTGGACTAGTTATTTACAGGACAAGAGACATGAACTGAGGTTGTTTATATATGTTTCTACATGAAAGAGTGAAGGGTGCCTCGATTAGGTCTCGTTTTGCTACCCTCAAGGATATGGATGCTCCTAGCACTTAAAAAAAACCTAGGACAGTGGACATTGCAACGTAAACAGATGGTCTCCCTGATGGGAAGGTGACCACGGATGACAGTGAAATGCGCCAACATGCCGTGGATTTTTACTCTGCCCTCTATAAGGTGGAGGATTGTGATTCTCTGTATGCTGTTACATGGACTTCCTCAAAAGGGTTGAGCAGAGAGTTGCTTTGGACTCTGACATTACTCTGCAGGAGATGTCCACAGCAGTTATGCAGATCTCAACAGGCCAAGCCCCTGGCATCGATGGCTTATAATCACTTTTGGGGGTCTATTGGGAGGAGTTTTATGAAGTGATGTGTGAATCTTTTCATGAGGGTTCTCTTCCTGTATCTTGTCAACGTGCAGTGCTTTCATTGTTGCCAAAAAAGTGGGATTTGTTGCATTGCTGTGCGCAGAATCTAGGTTGAAAGAGTATCTGGGGCTGTTGGTCCACAAGGACCAGTCTGACTGTGGACCTCACCTCTCTATAGTAGATAACCTCTTTCTGATAAGAGATGTTTTAGACATTTGTAAACTTCCTGATGTAAATGTGGGTTTACTTTCTTTGGATCAGGAGAAGGCCTTTGATCATGTGGGCTCCGGGCACAGCGGAAATGGAGGAAAACTTTGCGGACCTGGCATCCTTCACTCCCTCCTCTCACATTTTCCTCCTCTGTCTCTGCTGCTAAAGCCACTTTCTACCACTCTAATTTCCAAGCATCTGCCTCTAACCCTAGGAAGCTCTTTGCCACCTTCTCCTCCCTCCTGAATCCTCCTCCCCCTCCCCCTCCTCCTCTCTGCAGATGACTTCATCAACCATTTTGAAAAGAAGGTCGACGACATCCGATCCTCGTTTGCTAAGTCAAATGACACCGCTGGTTCTGCTCACACTGCCCTACCCTATGCTCTGACCTCTTTCTCCCCTCTCTCTCCAGATGAAATCTCACGTCTTGTGACGGCCGTCGCCCAACAACCTGCCCCTTGACCCTATCCCCTCCTCTCTTCTCCAGACCAGAGACCTTCTCCCTTACCTCACCTAGCTCATCAACTCATCCCTGACCGCTGGCTACGTCCCTTCCGTCTTCAATTAATCTTCAACAACTACAGACCAGTATCCCTTCTTTCTTTTCTCTCCAAAACTCTTGAACGTGCCGTCCTTGGCCAGCTCTCCCGCTATCTCTCTCAGAATGACCTTCTTGATCCAAATCAGTCAGGTTTCAAGACTAGTCATTCAACTGAGACTGCTCTTCTCTGTATCACGGAGGCGCTCCGCACTGCTAAAGCTAACTCTCTCCTCTGCTCTCATCCTTCTAGACCTATCGGCTGCCTTCGATACTGTGAACCATCAGATCCTCCTCTCCATCCTCTCCGAGTTGGGCATCTCCGGCGCGGCCCACGCTTGGATTGCGTCCTACCTGACAGGTCGCTCCTACCAGGTGGCGTGGCGAGAATCTGTCTCCTCACCACGCGCTCTCACCACTGGTGTCCCCAGGGCTCTGTTCTAGGCCCTCTCCTATTCTCGCTATACACCAAGTCACTTGGCTCTGTCATAACCTCACATGGTCTCTCCTATCATTGCTATGCAGACGACACACAATTAATCTTCTCCTTTCCCCCTTCTGACCAGGTGGCGAATCGCATCTCTGCATGTCTGGCAGACATATCAGTGTGGATGATGGATCACCACCTCAAGCTGAACCTCGGCAAGACGGAGCTGCTCTTCCTCCCGGGGAAGGACTGCCCGTTCCATGATCTCGCCATCACGGTTGACAACTCCATTGTGTCCTCCTCCCAGAGCGCTAAGAACCTTGGCGTGATCCTGGACAACACCCTGTCGTTCTCAACTAACATCAAGGCGGTGGCCCGTTCCTGTAGGTTCATGCTCTACAACATCCGCAGAGTACGACCCTGCCTCACACAGGAAGCGGCGCAGGTCCTAATCCAGGCACTTGTCATCTCCCGTCTGGATTACTGCAATCGCTGTTGGCTGGGCTCCCTGGGTGCCATTAAACCCCTACAACTCATCCAGAACGCCGCAGCCCGTCTGGTGTTCAACCTTCCCAAGTTCTTCACGTCACCCCGCTCCTCCGCTCTCTCCACTGGCTTCCAGTTGAAGCTTGCATCCGCTACAAGACCATGGTGCTTGCCACGGAGCTGTGAGGGGAACGGCACCTCAGTACCTCCAGGCTCTGATCAGGCCCTACACCCAAACAAGGGCACTGCGTTCATCCACCTCTGGCCTGCTCGCCTCCCTACCACTGAGGAAGTACAGTTCCCGCTCAGCCCAGTCAAAACTGTTCGCTGCTCTGGCCCCCAATGGTGGAACAAACTCCCTCACGACGCCAGGACAGCAGAGTCAATCACCACCTTCCTGAGACACCTGAAACCCCACCTCTTTAAGGAATACCTAGGATAGGATAAAGTAATCCTTCTCAGGTTATCTCCAACACTCTAAAGGTGTATGAGGGGGCCTCCTCAGTTAGAGTCAATTGGGAATAAAGTGAATCGCTGTGGGCACGTCAGCTTCAGACAGGGTCCTCTCCACGGTTACCGGGGAGGCTTCAGACGGGTTCCGCTCCATGGTTACCAGGGGGGCTTCAGTGGGGCAGAGATGGGTTGAAGACTTCGGAAGTATTTCAGAAAAAATAACTGTGAGGGTGTATCAGAGAAAGTGTGTGCCAGACTATCAAGGTGGAAATGGTTGCTACCCCAGCTGTCTTATAGAGGAAGGGTACTGGTAGCTAATAATCTTGCTGCCTCTACTCTGTGGCACAGACTAATGATTTTACAGCCACCAAAGGGTCTGATACAAGAGCTTCAGAGGACCCTTGTCAATTTCTTCTGGTCTGGACAACACTGGATTAAAGCTGCAGCCCTGTACCTGCCACTGCACGGGGGTGGGCAAGGCCTGGTGGACATTTCTTCCAGGATCATGGCTTTCCGGCTTCAAGCAGCCCAGAGACAGTTGTACAGTGATGGTTCTAGCTGGGTCAACACAGCCTACACATTGATGAGGAGAGCGGGCGGTTTGGGCTTAGACAAGCACCCTTTCCTCTTAAAGCTGGAGGGGTGTGATTTGTCTGGCCTGACTCCATTTTATGAGTCTGTTATGCAGGCTTGTAGAGTTCATGTCAAGTCCCGTAAGACCGGCACGCCACCTGGGACGTGGCATTTTGAAGAGCCACCCAGTCCCGTGCTCTGGGTTCAGCCAGCCTACGTTCATTCCTGTTAGGTGTGGGGTGTACCAAGCTGGGTCATCTGATGCGGAGCAGGAGCAGATCGTTGGAGGACCTGGGAGAAAGAGCGGGTATCCGATAATCTCGCCTACTGAGGAAGGTCGTTGTTGAGGTCTGTGATTCCAGTACTTCATCTACAGTATCTGACTGACACTTCCAATTCTGATCGGTGGAAGAAGGGTCTGGATTATGTGTTCCCTGCACTGATTGTTAGTGCTGCGGCGGGGTCATTCAAGGAGGACGTGGGGATGCTGCTTTCGTTCGTTACCACGGAGCTGGGAGAGTTCAAGGTGGTGGGAAAGAAGGCCCTGTAGTCTGGCCCAGGAGTGTGAAGGTGAACGGAAAGGCTCTGGAGCAACGAACCGCCCTTGCTGTCTCTGCCTGGCCGGTTCCCCTCTTTCCACTGGGATTCTCTGCCTCTAACCCTATTACAGGGACTGAGTCACTGGCTTACTGGTGCTCTTCCATGCCGTCCCTAGTAGGGGTGCCTCACTTGAGTGGGTTGAGTCACTGATGTGATCTTCCTGTCTGGGTTGGCACCCCCCTTGGGTTGTGCCGTGGCGGAGATCTTTGTGGGCTATATTCGGCCTTGTCTCAGGATGGTAAGTTGGTGGTTGAAGATATCCCTCTAGTGGTGTGGGGGCTGTGCTTTGGCAAAGTGGGTGGGGTTATATCCTCCCTGTTTGGCCCTGTCCGGGGGTATCATCGGATGGGGCCACAGTGTCTCCTGACCCCTCCTGTCTCCTTGTTTCATTGTGTTGATGATGGTATAAGCCTAGAGCTGAGAAAGGGTTACCCAACCCCTGAACAGAGGGACGTCAATAGGCATTTGTTTTAAATCCATCGATTGTATAAAACTGACACATCATCTGGTCCAGAAGAAACTCGGACAGAAAGCAGAAAACATTTCTGGCGGTGTACTCCTATTTTATTTTTAGCACTCACTGTTCTCATGCTCTTTCTTTCCCCTGCTCCTCCCTGTTTTTATCACTCCCGTCTCTCTGGTTCTCTGATTCCCCTCGCTCTCTGGTTCTCCTCTCTTTGGTTCCCCTCTCTCTGGTTCTCTGGTTCCCCTCTCTCTCTGGTTGTCCTCTCTCTGGTTCCCCTCTCTCTCTGGTTCTCCTCTCTCTGGTTCCCCTCTCTCTCTGGTTCTCCTCTCTCTGGTTCCCCTCTCTCTCTGGTTCCCCTCTCTCTGGTTCTCCTCTCTCTGGTTCCCCTCTCTCTCTGGTTCTCCTCTCTCTGGTTCCCCTCTCTCTCTGGTTCCCCTCTCTCTGGTTCCCCTCTCTCTGGTTCTCCTCTCTCTGGTTCCCCTCTCTCTGGTTCTCCTCTCTCTGGTTTCCTTCTCTCTGGTTCCCCTCTATCTGGTTCTCCTCTCTCTGGTTCCCCTCTCTCTGGTTCTCTGATTCCCCTCTCTTTGGTTCCCCTCTCTCTTGTTCTCTGGTTCCCCTCTCTCTGGTTCTCTGGGGGGAGATACAGATACTGCCTGCATGTACAGATGGTGAAAGAGGAGAGAGAGGGGAAGGGGGAGAGAGGCAGAGAGGGAGAGGGGGAGAGTGGGAGATACAGATACTGCCTGCATGTACAGATGGTGAAAGAGGAGAGAGAGGGGAAGGGGGGTGAGAGGGAGAGGGGGAGAGAGGGAGAGGGGAGAGAGGGAGAGGGGGCAGAGAGGAGGGAGAGGGGGAGATGCCTGCATGTACAGATGGTGAAAGAGGAGAGAGAGGGGAGGGGGGTGAGAGAGGGAGAGGGGGGAAGAGAGGGAGAGGGGGAAGTATAGATCCTGCCTGTATGTAAAGAGGAGAGAGAGGGGAAGAGGGGAGAGAGGGAGAGGGGAGAGGGGGAGAGAGGGAGAGGGGGGAGAGGGGGAGAGGGGGAGAGAGGGGAGAGAGGGGGAGAGGGAGAGGGGGAGAGAGAGGGGGAGAAACAGATACAGGTCAGTCGGGGTCAGTGACATGTAAGGATGAGAGGGAGGATGATTTTTTTGGTTTCATGACCATGGCCTTGTTTCTATTACAGCATATTGGATGACTGTCATACATATTCCATTCACCCAGTTCAATGTCAAATGGATAGGTTGAGGTTACTACATGACACTGACATTGACATGATGCTAACGTCCTGTACCCATCATGAAGTTGCTGCAACCTGTTTAGGTGCACAGGTCAAGAGAAAATGTTTCCTAATCAAAGTGACAGACTGTGATACGTTCAATACCGCCTTGCTGATCAGCTAGAAGGTGAAGAAGACTCTTCTAGCTGATCAGTGTAATCATTAGTCATAATAGCTGCAAAATAGATTTTCTATTGGACAAATTCGGGTATGTTTATCTCCGTTTTTGTTCCGTTGGCTTTCGTTTAAGAAATGTTTTTCAACAGAATCAGCGGAATGAATACACCCACGACTAAACACAAACAAAGTTAGTTCACTTTTATAACAGCCACATACAAACAGCATGATCATTTTTGCTCGTTGCAGAATTCCTTCTCACATCTCGGCGCTCTCCTCCTCTAACCTTTTCCCTTTCGCTTGTGGGCTTCAGTGCACAAAATCAAATCAAATCAAATCAAAATGTATTTGTCACATACACATACAACACGTCAGCTGTCTGTGAACAAGGCAACAAAAATAAAATCCAAGCCAAACCTTCATATCATAACCTCTAACCGCTACACACAGCGTTGTCACCATATTAGCTAATGTCCTATTCAACATATTAGTGAAATGTATTTATAAAGCCTCTTTTGACATCAGTAGATGTCGAAAAAAAGTGCTCATATAGAAACCCAGCATAAAACCCCAAAGAGCAAGCAATGAGGATTGTGGCTGTCGGCAGGGAGAGGTGAGGGGAGTGGTGATTGAGGGGGGATATCTGGCAGTCCGTTGCCACCCCGGGCCTTATAAGGACTTCCTGCACCAACGAGGAAAGACAGTAACTCATTAAGCCAGGGAGTGTTTGGGGATGAAAGGGGGAAGCAGCCTGCACAATGGGGCAGGGTAGGAGAGAACAAAGAGCATTATGAAGAGATAATACTACCTGTGAGATTACACATTGTGACCTGGACTGTTGGGCAAACCCCCCTCTGTACCTGATTGGCTGAGGACACGAGTGTGAAGATGGAACGGACAAAGTGAACAGCTTGTGGACTGTGAGGTGATTGGTGAATTCCCCCTTCTGTCCCTGTGTATGAAAATCCCTAATAAACTTCCCCTTTGCATTCTATTTGTGCTACTGGTGCCTGTTTTGATATTGTACTTGGTGACGTGGAAACCCCAGAACCTTGATCTTGTTACATATGGTGCAGAATGCGGGCAAACCACACCAAGTTCAATAACTCAACAAACACAGCACAATGGAAGCATTGGTGAGACAGCTGGTGGAGGTGAATATAGCACAGCAGGCTTTGCAGCGGGATTTGCAGGAGGAAAAGCGATGTCAGACCGCTCTCATGCAAGCTGAACTCAGCCGGCTGACAGCCGCTCAGGCCGGCATAGTGGCAGGTTCAATAGTCTCTCGTCCAAACCAAGGTTTTTCCTGAAGCTGACAGAGGCTGACGACATTGTGGCTTATCTACAAGCCTTCGAAAGGATGGCGGCTAGGGAGAAATGGCCCCATGAGAAATTGGCCAGCCTGCTAGCACCCTTCCTGTCAGGCACGGCACAGAAGGCCAATCAGGATCTGACGGCTGACCAGGCAACGCATTACGAGGTGGTGAAAAAGGAAATCCTGCGCAGGTATGACTACACCCTGATTAACAAGGCACAAAGATTCCATGATCGGGCGTATGATCTTACAGCAACCCCCGATCACAAATGCATTGAAGAGCTGGCTAACTGCTAAACGCCTGATGCTCACGGCCATCGAGAAAGTGTTCATAGATTCATTTATACGCTATCTCCTGTTCGAAGCTAAAAAGTTAGCCAGCTAAGTTAACCACGCAGAGCGCAGATCAGCTGGTGGAACTGGTGCAAGGACAACAGGCGGCTTTGGAGGTCAGCAAACAACCACAGAAGGCGGAATCCTCCACTCGCCAGAAGGAGCGGAAAAGGAAGAAGGACCAGGCCGGGACCCCATCCAAGGATTGGGGGGACACCGACAGTCAGCTCCTCGAGACGAGGCCCCTTCCTGAACCTGGACAGCAGGAAGTGCTACTAGTCTGGTAAGCTGGGACACATCGCCTCGAACTAACCATCCTGCGAAGTCCCAATGCCTTCGGCCTCAGACAGTGAGATAGTCACCAGGCATCCCTGTGGCTTACTGAGGGCATGCTGGTCTGAGGAGAGTTGTTCTTCCCCTGTCACCCGGTAAAGAGCCAACGGAAAGGACACCACAGCACTTTTGGACTCCGGAGGTATGGTGATCCAACGTGACTTCGCCCAGTCCTCAAACCTGACTGTCACCATGGCCATTATATGCATACACGGTGAGGCCAAGGACCACACTCCTCCGGTATTTCCTGATGTTCCGCCAACTGTGGACCAGTCAGAGATGTGGGGAACCGAAGGAACCAGAAGGGAGGAGGAGGTGGGAGAGGTGGGAGGGACACCAGAAAGAGGGATGCACGGATGTGTGGATTCCAGGAAGTGGACCCATATGCATCAACCTGGAGCCAGACTGGAGGGAGAGCTGGAGTTTCCCAACTTGGCCAGCACTCTCCAGCAGGCCTGTTCAACACGGCACAACTGGAGTTTCCCAACTTGGCCAGCACCCTCCAGCAGGCCTGTTCAACACGGCACAACTGGAGTTTCCCAACTTGGCCAGCACTCTCCAGCAGGCCTGTTCAACACGGCACAACTGGAGTTTCCCAACTTGGCCAGCACCCTCCAGCAGGCCCAGCACCCTCCAGCAGGCCTGTTCAACACGGCACAACTGGAGTTTCCCAACTTGGCCAGCACTCTCCAGCAGGCCTGTTCAACACGGCACAACTGGAGTTTCCCAACTTGGCCAGCACCCTCCAGCAGGCCTGTTCAACACGGCACAACTGGAGTTTCCCAACTTGGCCAGCACTCTCCAGCAGGTGACTATAGTGGATAGAAAGCCCGTGGCGGGGGTAAGACGAGTCACCAACCGCCATTTCTCTCTAAAAAAAACAACAATTTGCTGTATCAGGTCGTGAAAAAGAATGACGAATGTCTGGAGTTGTTGTTGGTGCCCGTCCATTTGTACCATCTGTCCTGCAGTTGGTGCACTCTCACCTTCTTGGGGCTCACGTAGGGGTGGAAAAGACCTTAGACAGAATCAAGGCACAATTTTACTGGCCAGGGGTGAAGAAATCAGAGGAAGAATACTGCTGCAGTTGCCCTCAGTGCCAGCAAGTGACTCCAAAATCCAAGTTCCTCAGTCCCTTAAATTCCCTTACACATTATTTAAGTTCCTTTCAGCAGGATTGCAATGGACCTGATGGGACCTCTACCCACGAGCAACAGAGGGCACCAATACATACTGGTGATTCTGGATTATGGATTATGTCACCAGGCATCCGGAAGCCATTCCCCTGTGTACCATGGCCACCAAGGGTATCGCACGTGAATTGGTCACGCTGTTCTCCTGAGTAGGCATTCCCAATGAGATATTGACCGACCAGGGTACCCCGTTCAATTTAGGAATCATGAAGGATCTATGCAAGCTAATGGTAATTACCCAGTTGCGCACCTCAGTGTATCACCCGCAGACCAATGGATTGGTGGAAAGATTCAATCAAACCCTGAAGCAGATGTTAAAGAAGGTGATGGAGGCTGACGGAAAGAATTGGGACCAGCTGCTACCCTACCTGATGTTCTTGATCTAAGTGATGTACCCCTCCTAGGGATGGCATGGAAGAGCACTAGTAAGACAGTGACTCAGCCACGTAATCGGGTCAGAGGCAGCGAATCCCAGTGGAGAGGGGGATGCCGACCAGGCAGAGATAGCAAGGGCGGTTCGTCTTGCCGTTCACATCCCTACCCCTGGGCCAGACTACAGTTAATCATAACACCTACTGAAGAGATGAGTTTTCAGTGAAGACGTAAAGGTTGAGACCGGGTCTGCGTCTTTCACGTGGAAAGGCAGACCATTCCATAAAAACCTAGCTCTATAGGAGAAAGTCCTGCCTCCAGCTGTTTGCTTAGAAATTATAGGGACAAAAAGGAACTAGAACTAAGGTGTTTGTAATACCACTACAATAATGCAGTAGAGCAAGCAGCTTACCTTGACTTGGAAGAGTTCCAGTGATAGATAGCCATAGCCAGCTAGCTAGCATAGCATCCCTCTCTGTTGGATAGCCATAGCCAGCTAGCGAGCATAGCATCCCTCTCTGTTGGATAGCTATAGCCTGCTTGCTAGCATAGCATCCCTCTCTGTTGGATAGCCATAGCCAGCTAGCTAACATAGCATCCCTCTCTGTTGGATAGCCATAGCCTGCTTGCTAGCATAGCATCCCTCTCTGTTTGATCCGGGTGTTTCAGTAGTAACGATCTGCATTCGCTAGCTAAGTAAAAGTGAAACAAATACAACTAAATATCTCTCTCTCTCTCTTTCACCCTCCCGGTCTTGCTTCTCCTTACTTTTTAAATTAATTAATTTGTTCAACACTGTTCAACTATTGTCTTTCTCTCTCTTTGAATCAACTACGCATATCATTTCATGCACTGGAGTTCTAGCTTGTTGTAGCTTATGCTTTCAGTACTAGATTCATTCTCTGATCCTTTGATTGGGTGGACAACATGTCAGTTCATGCCAAAAGAGCTCTGATAGGTTGGAGAACGTCCTCCAGAAGTTGTCATAATTACTGTGTAAGTCTATGGAAGAGGGTGAGCACCATGAGCCTCCTAGGTTTTGTATTGAAGTCAATGTACCCAGAGGAGGATGGACGGTAGCTGTCCTCTGGCTACACCATGGTGCTACCCTACAGAGTGCTGTTGAGGCAACTGTAGACCTGCTTTACAAAACAGTGTGTTTTAATCAATTTTTTGGTGACGTGAATATATTTAGTATAGTTTTACTTTTTTAATGTTTCACTTTTTATCTCTATGAAATTCACTGAGGAGGATAGTCCTCCCCTTCCGCCTCTGGTACAGGATAACGGTCTATGGTCACGGGTTCCACTGTCTGACTGTCTGAATGTATTTACACACAAACACAGGAACACAAAGGACAAAATCAGCGCACTCTTTTGATGACGGCAGAAGTTCAGTTGAGTTGGCTACCTCTCTCTTACCCTGTCTCCCCTCCTCCCTCTTTCTCTCTCTCCTTCTATTCCTCCTTCTATTCCCTCTGTCTCTTTCTGTTTTGCATACGGTGGAAGCACGTCCTGTGATAGGTGAACGGAGC